>NW_006399800.1:7056171-7085765 GCF_000299155.1 Elephantulus edwardii
TGTGGAGATTGACACATTCCTGGCATACATCTTTCTCCATTTTGAACCATGCAGTGAATGTCTCCTTGCTCTGTTCTGATGACAGCCTCTTGGTCCAACCAGTAGGAAACTATAATTCAAGATTTTTTATTTTTTAATTTTTTTTTGCTTGGAGACCTCTATTGATAAAATGTTACTGAAAAAATTTGTCATTAATAGAAAGACATAGATACTAAGAATCTGTCAATTCTTTTGAAATTAGATTCAACAACTCAGTGAAATCTTACGTAAAATCTGAATAATTATTTTATAAGACTGACAAGGTGATTCTCTGGATTTATGAAGAAAAGAAAATGTAAACAAGAATAAACTTTTCTTAATATGCTATCAAAATTCCAATTAACACAAGAGTCATTAGCATAGAGCCAAATTGAATGCACTAGAGTAACATATAGAACGCTCTCAGTATGTATAGAGTCCAGATTCTTGGATCATTTGCTCAGCGCACAGATTGAATAGTTACGGAGAGAAAATCCAAACCTGACACACTCCCTTCTCAATTTTAAACCAGGCAGTATTCCCCCGCTCTGTTCACACAACAGCCTCCTAGTCCAGGTACAGGCTCCATGTAAGCACAATTAATGAGATTCTCATTCTGTGCAATGTCAGCCACAACTTGTTATGATCCACACAGTCAAATCTCTTTGCATAGTCAATAAAGCACAAATAGACATTCTTCTGGTATTTCTTACTTTTAGTCAGGATCCATATGACATCAGCAATTATATCCCTGGTGTCATGGCCTCTTCTTATCTATAAACTATTTTAGTTGTGTTTGAATGATCTCCAGAAGTATTTTGCGTGCATGCTTTATTAATAATATCATTTTATAGTTTCCCCATTCTGTTGCATCACCTTTCTTGCAAATAGGAACAAATATGGACCTCTTCCCATCCATTGGCCAGAAAGCTGTCCTCCAATTTCCTGGCAATGACTGGTGAGCACATCCAAGGCTGTATCAGTTATTTGAAACAAATCAATTGACATTCCATCTATTCCTGGGGCCTTATTTCTTGCCAATGAGTTCAATGCAGTTTCTACTTTGTCCCTCCTGTTAATATGACACTTCCTGAAATTTCTCAGTGTCAATCAGTTCTTTCTGGTACAGTGATTCTGTGTAGTCTCTACATCTTCTTTTGATACTTTCTGGGTCATTCAGTATATTGCCATAGCACCTTTCAATATTGCAACACGAGGCTTTAATTTGTTTTTCAGTTCTCTCAGCCTGAGAAATTCAAAGCACCCCCTTTTATTCTCCAATTCCAGCTCTATGCACGTTCCATTATAACACTTTGCTTTGTCCTCCCGAGCTGCCCTTTGAAATCTTCTGTTCAGTTCTTTTCTTTTGGCATATTTTCCCTTTGTTTGGCTTCTCAAAACTTCAGTGCAATTTTTAGAGTCTCTTCTGACATCCATTTTGGTTTTTTCTTTATCGTTTGTTTTTGCAATAACCTTTTGTTTTCTTCATGAATGATATTGTCCAACATCTCATCTGGTCTTCAATCATTGGTGTTCAATGCCTCAAAACAATTCCTAAAATGATTTGAAATTCAGATGGAAGTGATTCAAGATTGTATCTTGGTTCCTGCAGATTTATTTTCATTTTCTTGAGTCTCAGTTTGAACCTACATATGAGTAATTGATGGTTTGACCCATAGTCTGCCCCTAGCCTAGTTTAGACTATCAATACTGAATTTCTCCAACAATTTATTGGACAAATATAATCAGTCTAATTTCTATGTAGCCCATCAAGTGAAATCCATGTGTAAAGTCATTTGTGTCTTTTTAAAAAGGTATTTGCGATGAATGTATCACTGTAAATACAAAATTCTATTTTTTCATTCTATTTCCAGCCTCATTTTATCATCAAGCTCATATTTCCCAACTACTATTCCTTCTTCATTGTTTCCCATTTTTCCATTCCAGCCACCAGTTTTCATTAATACATCTGGATTGCATGTTCATCAATCTTTACAAAGAAGTGGGCATCAGGATTGGAGGGAGACTCATCAATAACATGTGTTATAGAGATGAAACAACCTTGCTTACTGCAAGTGAGGAGGACTTGAAGCACTTGTTTCAGAAGATCAAGGAATTTGGTCTTTAGTATGGATTGCATCTCAATTAAAAAAAGATTCTTACCACTGATGTATGGAAAGGAGATTGAAACTGTCAAGAGTTTCATCTTGATCAATACTTAACACTCTTGGTACCAGCAGTCAGGAAATAAGGAGACACATTATTGTTGTTGTTGTTGTTGTTGTTAGGTGCTGTCGAGTCATAGATGACTCATAGTGACCCTGTGAATGAAAGGCCTGAGCACTGTTTGTACGTAGAGTTTCTGGAGGCAAGCCATTTCGGAAGTGGAAGCCACTCCTGCTTCCAGGCTTAAGGAGACACATTACATTAGGAAAATGTAATTAGGAATCACTCCAAATTATTGAGGAGTAATGATGTCAGTTTAAGCACTAAGGCGCATCTGATTCAGGCCATAACCTTTCCGACCAATTGCTGTGCATCTGAGAGCTAGACAATGAATAAGAATGACAGTAAAAGAATTAATGCCTTTGAGCTATGGTGGTGGAGAAAAATCACTGAACATCCTGTGTATGGCCAAGAGAACAAACATATGTCTTGGAGAGGGTGCAGCTGGAGTGATCTTTGGAGGCAAGAATGATGAGGCTTCTCCTCATATACTTTGGGTAAGAGATGCTATTCCTTGGTGAAGGACATGATGCTGGAAAGAGAGATGTTGGTAAAGGAGAAGAAGACACCCAACAAAGTGGATTGACTTGATGACTGGTTCACTGGACTTGTGTGTCAGGAAATGTGAGGATGGTGCAGGATAGAACAGGGTTCAGACCTTTTGTTCATAAGGTTGCTATGAGTCATACTTGACTCGATGGCACCTAACAACAACATGGGTGTGCATATGAGTAAATTGATTTCAAATTAGTCAGGAAAAGAATAGTGTTAATACAAATCTTTACCAATCTATAAAATACAGGATTAATCTCTGACAACATGTTATGTGCCATCGAGTCATCTGCAACTCATAGCAACTCTGTAAAACAGCCCTAAACCCTGCTCTATTGTGTGCCAAATTTATCGTATACCCCCATTACTCCAGTCACTGAATCTATCTACCTCATAGATGGTCTTGCTCCCCTGTGCTGTCTCTCCACCCTCTCAAGCATGACATCCCTCTCCAAGGACTGGTCCCTCCTTGCAACATGTCCAAAATATGTCAAACAAAGCTTCAGAATCCTTGCCTCAAAAGAGCAGTTTGACAACACACCAAAAATAAATTATATTTTTTTCACAATAAAACAGCTAAACATTAACATTACAGCAATAAAATGGGAAACTAAAATCCAGAAGAAAGTGAGAAAAAGTTGAACGAATAGAACTATATAGAACTTAACATTCTATTGTCAAAAGTATACTACAAAGGTGACAGCTAAGGAATAAACCAAAGAAAACAGTGTAACAGAGAAAAAGTAATATCCATAAATCTTGTAAATCAGTAAGAAAAGACAGCCCTATAAGTAAAATGGGCTGCAGATTTGAAAGGCAGCCCCAGAAAACAATATGCAAGCTGTATCTCCCTTGTCTCCTTTCACTCATCCTTATATACAATTCATCACCTGGTCCTTGTCTCTCCAGCTCCACCCCCATGCTAAGCTTATTCACACTGCCATCATCAGCTCTCTCCTTTCACAATGCTAGCCCTGCCGAGTACTCCACCTGCACATATTTTTGCCCTTTAGTCTTCCACCTAATCTACCTACTCTCTTCAAGTCAATCTTGAGTCACAGGGAGCTTCCACCATGCATTTCTCAGAGTGAGCTTTACTTGGAGCAGAGTGCCCATCTGTCTTTGAATCATGGTGTTAGAGAAGAATACTCAATATCCAAAAGAACAAGCAAATCTGTTTCGAAGGAAGTGCGACTAGAGCATTCCTTAATCCCACAACGGTTATGGCAATCACTGAGTCAATCCATCTTATTGAGGGTCTTCTTTTCTTTCCCTGACTTTCCACCTTTCTCTCCAAAGATTGGTCCATCCTGAGACTATGCCCAAATTAAGTACGTAGTAACAAGGGTTCCCTTACTCTATTCAGACAACAACATTTTGGTCTGTATGAAGTTTCATGTGAGCACTCACCTATCATTTCAGCATACTATCATGGTTTGTGTGTGTTCATGGAATAGAGTTTAATCTTAATAATCACTAAGTGAATTTTTATTACATTCTATTTACATATATTTTAATCTATTGTTTATATTTTTGTGCTATATATAATGTGCTAGTAAGATAAACACTTAAGTTTTAGTAGAATTTTTTACTGAGAATTTGAGAGGATTTTACAATAATTCGTATTTTTACTTAATTTGAGCATGTATCACATCTGCAAATTAAATGAAAGGCCAATAAAATTCTTTCCATGCGGGGAGTATATAAGGTAATGTGGAATGTGGACATTATCAAATAATATCATTAATATCATGTGAAGGAAAATATTGCTGAAGATTATTTTTTAAATGGCTGAATAATACATCCAATAAAGAACGCCAGAAATTCAAGTTGATTGAGCAGAGGCCTTGGCACAAGGGATGTCATTGTGATGTCAGATGAAAATGGGCTGAAAGCGAAGATTATCAGAAAGATGTTTATCTGTATTTTATTTTGAAAAGATATTCGACTGTGAATCATAATACTTGAGAGAATGCAAATCCCAGAAAATTTAATTGTACTCATGTGAAACCGATACCTAGACCAAGTATGAACAGAACTAGGTGATACTGCATGGCTTAAAATCAGGAATGGTGTGGGTCAGGATTGTATCCTATTTCCATACCTATTCAATCTGTATGATGAACAAATCATTCAAGAAGAACAAAGTGGCATCAGAAGTGGAGGAAGTTTCTTTAGCAGCCTGCGGTATGCAGATGACACAGTCTTCCTGAAAGAGAGGAGGACTTTAAAGCTTGCAGCAAAAGATCAAAGACTGCAACCTTCAGTATGGATAACCTCCTCACCATTGGACCAACAGATAAACTTGTGATAAATGGAGAAAAGACTGAAGCTGTAAATTATTTCCTTTTCCTTAAATTCACAACCAACACTCATCGTAGCAGCAATCTACAAATCAAAAGATCTGTTTTAATGGGAAAATCTATTGTCAACTACCACTCCAAAGTGCTGAAGAATAACAATGTCCGTTTAAAGAATAAGGTCCACTGCAAGTCAAACAGTGCATACGGATGATAGAAGATGAATCATTGCTTTTGAGTTGTGGTTGTTGCAAAGAATACTAAATATCTCATGCACTGAAACCACCAACTGAAACCGACCTGCGGGTTCACACGTGTTCTAGAGAGGGACCTGTGCGGATTAAAAGAGGAACAGGGACACGAGAGAATGGGGCCAGACAAGGTTCCCTGATCAAGCCCCGTTTATTCAATAATTCCACAGATATTTATAGGGAAACCACAGAAGCTCAGCCCCAAAATATCAGTTTACAGCAGATAGGAGGGGCACGCCCAGAGGCAGTGACCCAGGGATGGGCGGGGCTGCCTTATGCTGAGCTTGGGCTCTCCGTGTCTGCAGTGGGTATGTGAAATGAAGTCCACGGGCAAAATAGTGTTGCTCGTGCCAGAGCCAAGAGGGCTCAGGATGGCTTCCTACAATGCACTGCTAAAAGAAAAGATAAGTCTATCTTGGAGACTGTAAACAAGGTGATGGTAAAATTTTGTCTCACCTACATTGGGCCCGTTGTCAGAAGGAAGGAGTCATTACTTGAGAAATTTGGACCAGCAGAGAAAGAGAGGAAGATCTCCACCAAAATGGACTGATACTGCAAATGAAACAATAATTTCGAACATTTCTGAGATTGTAACGATTGTAATTGTGGTGCAGGATAGGTCAAGGTTAAGGTCCCCATGAGTTGTAAGTTCATAGAGTCCCCGTAAGTTGTGATTGATTTAATGGTGCATAACAATAATACAAGCCCATAAGGAGTTGCACAGCTAACCAAGACTATCCCCTCTGTGGTCTGACTCGAGGTAACGCGTTTGACATCTACCTTAAAAACCCCTCAACCTCATTGCATCAAGTTGGAACTGACTCATCCTCCAGTAGGTTTTCAAAGGATGTAAATAGCATGGGTGGAGATTGCACATCTGATGGGATGGATTTAAACCACCTGTCTTTGGGTTGGCAGTGAAACTTCTTAACCGCTAGGTCGCCAGAGGTTACATATATTGTATATTATATGTATATATGTTGACTATAGGTTGTAACTGTTATGTACAGCTGAGTTGGAATCAATTCACAGCTGACTCTCCCCAAAGGGTTTCAGAGACACTAAGTTGCATGGGAGGAGATTGCCCATCTTTTTGCCTCAGAGCAGCTGGTGAATTCCATATGGGTCCCTCTGAGTTAGCAGCACAACTCTTTATTTAACACTAAACACAAGAGCTCCCTAGTAACTACTTGGTCAATAAGTAAGTTGACTATATGTTGCATATAACACATATGTTTTGTGTGTATGTGTTTCTTTTTTGCCCCAAGTAAAAAAGCTGAACAGAAGATTTCCAAGGGCAGCTCAGGAGGACAAAGCAAAGTATTATCATGACATGTGCAGAGAGCTAGAATTGGGGAATAAAACGCTCTGCATTCTTCAAGTTGCGAGAACTGGAAAACAAATTGAAACCTTGGGTCACAATATTAAAAGATGCTACGGGCAATATATTGAATGACACGGAGAGCATCAAAAGAAGATGGAGGGAATACACAGAGTCACTGTATCAGAAAGAACTGACTGACACTGAAATTTTTCAGAAAGTACCATAAAAACAGGACCCAGTATTAGTGAAGGAGGAAGTGGAAACTACACCTGAGTCATTGCCAAAAATAAGGCCTCAGGAATCAATGGGATACCAATTGACTTGTTTCAATTAACAGATGCAGCCTTGTATGCACTAACCAGTCTGTTCCAGGAAATTTGAAAGATAGCCATCTGGCCAATGGATGAGAAGAGGTCCATATTTGTTCCCATTCCCAAGAAAGGTGATGCAACAGAATGTGGAAGCTATCAAACAATATCATTTATATCACATGCAAGTAAATCATTGCTGAAGATCATTCAAAAACGGATAGAACAATACATGGATAGGGAGCTGCCAGAAGTTCAAACAAGATATAGAAAAGGCTGTGGCACCAGAAATATTGCTGATGTCAGATCATGGCTGAAAGTAAAGAACATCAGAAGACTGTCTATTTGTGCTATTATATGGTTGAGGAACCAACAAATACACTGATACTATCATTAGTAACTGCTGAATTTTCAGGTCAACTCCTTTAATTTAGCGCATGGCCAGGGAATTGGTTTTGAAGCTGTCAGTCTTTAGGGAAGCAAACTACCTTCTCTATTCTGCAGCTTGGGGCTTGTGGATTGTAACCACATGGGGTTTGGTTAGTGGCTCACTGCTTGAACCACTGTATCACTAGAGTTCCTTAGGCAATCTCATAGCTAATTTAGGTTAATTTCTGGTTGCTTCAGACATTCACTTGTTGCTTTGCTATTATTAGTACTAATGTATTCTGTTGTTTGTGGTCTTGGTGTATGTGGGTTTGGTCTTTTGTTTTGTTTTGTTTTTATTCAGTGAAGCATACTTTTACTGCTTATTGCAAATAACTTTCTACCTACTTGGCAAAAGAGATTGTCCTCATCCTACTTTAAAAAATGTCCTACTTTAGATTCCTAATTAGCAGTAAGTCTAACAAGAAACTAGTAGGTAATGAAGGTGGGAGAAGCAATGAAAAGTATAATAAAGAGAAATTATAACATTTAGTGCATGGGCTTTACAGAGGCAAAGGCAACCCTGATTTTAGAGTGATACTCAGATTTTTCAAAGGTGATGCTTCTCGAGCAGTTACTAAGATGAGCCCCAAAAAAGTGTTAATTGACTTCCATGATTATAACATTTTTCACCTTTGCATAATTACTCTTAGGAAACACAAGACAGTCGAAGACAATCCTATTCTGAGTCAGTGTCTACTGGAATCCACGAAGAGGATGGGCTGCAATAAAGCAAAGTTAATAAAATGAAATTTTAGGTGAAAAGTTTCCAATTTTGCCAGTCTGTTAATTTTACTAGTATGGCACTTTGTCTTCAGTGTTTGTAAAATTTCATTCTCCTTGACACACTTAACAGTGTCAGGCAGGCAAACGGTAATACTTTTTCACAAAATTAAATCCATGCACCAATTTTAAACATTACAGACCTTTAGATATCCAGAAATTTGCTCTGATTTTTATAGGGTTTTTTTGAAGTTATTACGCATCTCACCTTAAGACTTAATAAGTGGCACTCTACGAGCATAATTACATTGTTCATCTTTCCATAATCCACAATTCCTCTGCGTGTAATAACATGTGAGCAGTTCTTCTTGTAACCCAGCTCCTTTATATAATTGTTTGCTGTCCTACTGAGAAAAACTTTTAATAAATGACGCATTAAGCAAAATAACCTAACCCTGTTCTCAGAGTGACAAAATCAGAAATTTACCAGAATTTAATCCTTTGATTCCCACTTCCCCCCTTCCTTTTCACAATAGCATTTGGTGGGTTGGGGAAGAGAGAGGATTAGAATATTTCAATTAGAACACCCACAGTTCTTTAAGAAGACTACCAGGATTTCACAACTAATTGAAGAAATAGATAACACGTGTCTTTCCTTCAGCAGCTCTCATTTCCTTAATAGACAGGGTTTTTTCAGCAACTTTAAGAAATGTTTCCCTTTGAAATACAACATCACATAATGGCCTCCATCTGGAATTGCAACTTTGCACACAAACTAAGAAATTGGAGAAAGAAAAACTCAATTTTTTTTCTTTGTCTAGGCTAAGTAATTACAATTCGCTACTGCAATATCCAAATATGATACTGAGATGGAAAATGAGCAATTTTTCAATGGATAGGCATTCAAAATATTCCAAAGACTCATTCCCAAGAAAAAAAAAGTTGGTGAGTTTGTTTATTAAAACTGGATGCATCCCTACTCCTTCCCACCCCATTCAGGTCTTTATTACCTCCCTGTCAGATAGTTTGGTTTTTCTTTACAAAAACAAAAAACAAAACATTCATTTAGATTGGTATCTGAACATCTTTAAATTTAGATAAGTTCTTTACTGAAAGATAAGAGTTTTTCTTTAAGTCAGAAAGCATTAGGGATCTTATGAGGCAAGATATCCTCTATCCTAGTGCTGAGCTAAATTAAGACTAGAGTAAACAAACAAAAGAACCTAAAGTCTGCAGTCTGGAACTGGTGAATCTGGGGATGATTAATCTCTTTGTTCAATTATAATTCCCCCAGACTGAACTCAAAGAAGCATATTGCTATCAACACGATGCTCTCTCATGGTGGCTTCCCCTGTGTCAGATTAGATTGTGCTCCCTTGGGTCTCCAGTGTTACATTTTCCAAAGCGAATAGCCACGCCTTTCTTCTGAGACACCTCCAGGTAAACATGAACATTTAACTTTTCAGTTTGCAGCCAAGTATTAACCATTTGCATCCTCTAGGGACTCCATTTAGAAGTACAGAGACTTCCAAACATGGAGTAAATGTCAGCCAAGGCCTTACAAGGGGAGTCTATGGATTATCATGAGGGTTGGAAAGAAGCAATGAATCAATCTATGGCAAGGAGATTATTATAATGAATAACAGATCTAAAGAGAAGTTCCCATCCAGTGAGAAAGAAGGTTCTGGATTTCAGATTGTGTCAATGGGATAAATTATTACGTGAGTCAAATAAAATCCTACATTTCAGCTGTGGCAGATATTTTTCTGTCAGGGTTGCATTAGTTGCCACATAGCAATTTTCTGTTTGCTTTGCTTTGCTCTGCCATTAAAGTACAACCCATAGAATCATGTATACAGAGCACTACATCAGTCTGAGTTCACCTCTTATATCACATGTTTATTCAGTCTTGGAAAGATTCATTTTTACTCGTCAATTTGGCTACACTAAAATGTCCAGTTGCTTGGCCATACTTCAGTCTAGAAATTATTATGAAGATAGGTGTGAACAGTTAAAATTTAAATTGGTTCACTTTAAGTAAAACAGATTGCCTCCTATAATGTGGCTGACTATCAACTAATCGGGTTAAGATCTTAATACTAAAAAACTGAGGGTCACTGAGGAAGAAAGATTCTGACTGAAGATTACAACATGGGCATCTTGCAGCAATCTCCAGCCTCCAAACTATGGATATTGGATTTGCTAATCCCCTCAATTAGCAAATGTCATGAGAGATCTTGGCTGAAGCAGCAAAAACCAGAGGATATGTACTATCTGTTTCATTGACTTTGCAAAGGCATTTAACTGTATGGATCACAACAAATTGTGGCTAACCTTGAGAAGAATGGGAATCCCAGAGCACTTGATTGTGCTCATGTGAAGCCTGTACTTGGACCAGGAAGCAGTCCTCAGCACAGAGCAAGGAAACACTGCATGGTTCAAAATTGGGAAAGGAAGAGCTTCTGGTGGCCCACTGGTAAAGAATTGCACTGCCAATGCCAATGTAAAATCAGGAGCAGAGTGCATCAGGATGTGTCCTGCCTTCATAGCTTTTCAGTTCATATGCAGAACAGATCATTCACAAGGCTGAACTTTATGAGAATGAATGTGGCAACAGGATTGGAGGAAGACTCATTAACAAACTGTTATACTCATGAAACAACCTTGCTTATTGAAACTGAGGAGGGCCTGAAACATATGCTGCAAAACGTCAAGGACTGTAGTTTTCAATATGGATTGAAGCTCAACATCAGGAAAACAAAGATTGGCACCACTAGGCCAACTGGAAGCATCATGATAGATGGAAAGAGATTGAGATTTTTAACAATTTCCACTTACTTGGTTGCACGATCAACCCACTTAGCACCACAAGTCAGGAAATCAAAAGACAAATTGCATTAGAAAATGCTGCTGGGACATCTCTAAAGTGCTAAAGAGCAATGATTAGTTGCTTAGTCTAAATACTAAGGTAGACCTCATCTGGGCCACTGTCTTTGCAATTACATGTTACTCATCAGAAAGCTTGACAATGACCAAAAATAACAGAAGAAAAATCGATGCCTATGAGTTGTGTTACTCGACGGCACATAACAACAACAACACGAATTGTGTTGCTGGAGAAGAATATTGAACATACCATAGACTGCTCAGAGAATAGGTTTGTCCTAGAGAGGGTGAAACTAAGTTCCTTCTTGGAGGAAGGATTTTGATGCTGTGTCTCACATACTTTGGGCATATTGCCAGGAGGGGCCAGTCCTTGAGAAGGACATCATGCTAGGAAGGGTAAAGGGACAGCACAGAAAAGGGAGGCCCT
The DNA here is from genome assembly GCF_000299155.1 of Elephantulus edwardii. Lineage (NCBI taxonomy): Eukaryota > Metazoa > Chordata > Mammalia > Macroscelidea > Macroscelididae > Elephantulus > Elephantulus edwardii. The sequence continues at coordinate 7,067,613 of NW_006399800.1, forward strand.
GGATGAAATGGACTAACATGGTAACTGGGGTAATGAGGGTAGGTGTGTCAGAGACAGTTATTGTGCATAAGGTTCCTATGAGTCATAGTCGACTCAACAGCATATAACAACTAGAACAATCCCCACAATTACAAGCATTTTCTTAAAGTCTCAATCTCTCTTATCTCTCTCTCTCTCTGTCTGTCTCTCTCTCTCTCTCTCTCTCTCTCTCTCTCTCCTTTTGCAGCAGAACATCTGGTGGATTTGAACCACACACCCTAAGGATTACAGCACAGGTACCTACCACTAGGCCACCAGAACTCAGAGATTGTAAATCTTTATAGGAACAGACAGCCACATCTTTCTCCCTCAAAATGATTTAACTCCATATCAAGGGGTTTTTACCCCATTTTTAGCAGACTGTCCACTGCCACCACCACCAAAATATAAGAAAAGGTATATTGTTTAGCAAATTAAAGAGAGAAAGGGTAGGTTCTAGTTCACTGTAGAACATGAACTTGGGAGGAAAAAAAGAGTTGGGAACTGTCTCTGTCATGACATCTGAGAGGTCCTTTACGAGCCTGATGACCATCTGTGACAGCCCAAATAAGACGTCTTCTCATTCTTCTCCAGCTTTTTGATCAGACAATCCCTAGAACCGCTTGGCTGCTGAAATGTAAATGTCATTACAGTGACAATGCGTGGAATAGCAAATGTCTTAGAAAAGAAAACAATGAGTGTGTGAAACATAAGGAGCATTACAAGAAAACTATTGGTATTTTCAGACCTCAAAGGACTGCATATCTTTTAAAGATAACGACATTTTGGTCACAAAAATCACTACTTTAAAACAGAAAAATTGGATGTTTATGCTGCCTCTGTAAACATATGTTTAGAGCCCATGGATGCTGCTTATTTCATTAAATCACGATGAATCTGGGAATTAAATCATTATGCTATTATATTGCAATGCCTTCTTCTAAAATATAATGTTCCCCATAAGTGTTTGCTTTCATCTTTATTCTAACACTCTATCCTATTTTCCCTCTCTATGGCAATTATCCATGACAATAAGAATTGCCTGATGGTGTCATTTTGTAATCCAGGAATACAAGGCATCACATGAAAGTTTGACAATTAACTTTGGGAGATGAGATCAAAGGCTCAACATAACACTCTAGGGCTGAACATCTATCGGTACAGAAATAAGGTAATAACTACCTTGGCAAAGGGAAAGGCTTGACAAATAGAAATGCCTATGTTGAGGTGTATAATTGAGATCCTCACAAGGTATTGTCTAACACTCAGAAGTTGCAGCTCAAAATAGCAGCTCTTTCCCCTTGACAGCTCACAAGCGGTCAATCCCAAGGGACTTCTCTGGAGGCAAAGACAGGTGGCAGACCCTGTCATTGAAATGCAAGTTTCCATTATATGAGCATATAAGCAGTGACCCTAAGAAAAACAAATGTTCCAGTTTTACTGGTTCAACAGAGGTAAAGCTGGAATCCATAGTTAGCATTTTGTAAATGTTTCCTTGGAGACGGGGTAAAAAAAAAATCAGATAAACACTCACAAATTTGTCATAACTAAAAAATTGGTGACATCCTAGTTTCAGCCCACCCACTGCATAAACAACTGGACAAAGACAGTGACATTATTAGCAAGCTCCTCTTAGGCCTGGTTAAAGGCCTTCTGCACTTTCCCTAAAAACTCCATGCATGACACATACTCTGGAAAACCCTGAACCCTGTCATTACTCTCCTTAGTTCAATAACACTCAAGAAACTCTGGTCCCTCGGGATGTTGTCCCGGTCCACAAAAGCCACATTGTGTCTCTAATTCTCTTCTTGGTTCGTTTTGCATGCTCTGCATGGACATGTTTGATTTTCAAAACATGACTCATGCCTTTTAAGTCACTCCACTAAACCCATAAATGGGGAAATGGGGTGATAGGTAGCGTGATTGGAAAGGAAAGAAAGAATTCTTTTACTGGTTAGCCTGACTTTGAAAGTACTGTACTAAGTAAATTTTCTGGCTCACTAAGATGAGTACAATGTGACTTTTGAAAGGACACAGGAATAGTGGGTATTCCCCTTATGTTATACTAAGTTCATAAATACTGCCTTTTTCATCCATCTCCTCCCCACCTTTCTCTCAATAGAATAACAAAGAAACAAAATAGGAAGACTTAAATCTTAAAGACAATTTATTCAACCCAAAGAGTTTGCTAATCAAAGTCAGAAAGACATGTTACTTATTTAGACTTAAAATACATAGTTTGCAAGTATGGGACATGATTCTGTTATCTATAGTCCAACTGAGAGTCCCAAAGATTTAAGTGATATACAAACTTAAGTAAGTCCTTGAATGGGACAAAGGTTAATCAGTTCAACTGTAAACCAACCACAAGCTGGCAGTTTTAGACTACCCAAAGGAGCATGAGATCATAAAAAGCCTTGACAGTCTACTTTTGAAAAATCAGCCAGTGAAAATACTACAGACACACAAGAAAATACCCATGATTCAGAATGGACTGAACAGCAACAGATTTTGGGTTAACGTGAAAACGTTCTGAATCAAAATACTTTTAAAAAGAGGGGAAAATACTTTTTAATAGGCTACTTTGGGACGATCTAGCTTTGTGGTTGAGCTCCACCCACTTATCACTCAGGGCTTGAGGGTGGTGAAAAGGGTTGCTCCAGTTGTAACTGAAAAGGAAATTTATTACCTAACTTCTATAGGGGTTTAGAGCATAGGGTGTGGAAAAGTAGATAGAAAGGAAGAGTAGCAGATGAGGCCTGGAGATACAGTAGAGTGAAGATAGTCTCAATCTCCTATGAGCCAGCTATGGATTTCACCTACTGAGCTAGTTCAAGCTGTTTTTACTATTGTGATGTAAATGCTTATGTCATGCACATTCCCACTGTCTTCCCACTCACTCCAGAATAACTTATTAGTATGTTTGTGATGGTTAATGTTAATTGCTGAGGTAAAAAAGCTGTTGTTGTTATGTGCCATCCAGTGGTTTGCGACTCATAGCAACCCTATGTACAACAGCCCTAAACCCTGCTCTATCCTGTGCCAATCGCATGGACTTTGACACACCCATCCCGATTACCCCAGTCACTGAATCAATCCATCTCATAGAGGGTCTTCCCCTCTTGCGCTGTCCCTCCACTCTACCCAGCATGATGTCCCGCTCCAAGGACCCGTCCCTCCTGGGAACATACCCAAAGTATGTCAAACGAAGCCCCAGAATCCTTGCCTCCAAGGAGTTGCTTGGTTTAATCCTCTCCAGGATGAATCTGTTTGTTTCCTTGGCAGTCCATGGTACATTCAATACTCTTCTCCAGCACCACAGCTCAAAGGCATCAATTCTCCTTCTGTCCTCCCTAGTCATTATCTAACTCTCTATAACAAGTGATTGCAAAGACCATAGCCTATATCAGGCGCACCTTAGTCTCCAGAGAGACACCATTGCTCTTGAGTACTTTAGAGAGGTCCCTAACAGCAGACTTTCCCATTGCAATACGGTTTTTTATTTCCTGACTGCTGGTGCCAAGAGTGTTGACTGTGGAGCCAAGCAAACTGAAGCTGTGAACAATCTCAATCTCTTCGCCATCCATCCTGATGCTACCAATTGGTCCAGTGGTGAGAATCTTTGTTTTCTTGACATTGAGCCTCAGCCCATACTGAAGGCTGCAGTCCTTGACCCTCTGCAGCAAGCACTTCAGGTCCTCCTCTGTTTCAGCAAGCAGGGTTGTGTCATCTGCATAACACAGATTGTTAATAGATCTTCCACCAATCCTGATGCCACACTTCTCCTCATAGAGCCCAGCCTCTCTCATAATCTGTTCTGCATACAGGTTGAAGAGGTAAAAGAGAGGGGGTGAATTTCTCTGTGGAGTCTATTTTATGTAGGAAAGAAGTTTGCCACAAGAGATGATGAAGTTTGCCCAAGACCAAGACTGTAAGAACCCAAAATCTAGAAATTTGCAGAAATAACACACTTCTTGGAATGTTTAAAGGTATCCCTATGAACAATAGCTCTGAACCCTCCTCTATCCTATGCCAATCTGATTGTTTCCAACACAGGCACCCCCATTGCCTCAATATCTGAATCAATCCATCTCATGATGGTTTTCCTCTCTTGTGCTGTTCCTCCACCCTCCCAAGGATGATGTCCCTCTCCAAGGACTGGTACCTCCTAGCAATATGTCCAAAGTATGTCCAAGGAGCAGCCTGATTTCATCCTCTCTAGGACAAACCTGTTTGTTCTTCTAGCAGTCCATGGTATATTCAATACTTTTCTCCAGCACCACAGCTCAAAGGCATCAATTCTTCTCCTATCATCCCTAGTCGTTGTTCAGCTTTCTGATGCATAGCAAGTAATTGCAAAGACTATGGCCTGGATCAGGCACACCTTGGTCTTTAGACTGACATTGTTACTCTTCAGTACTCTGTAGAGGTTCCTGACAGCACACTTCCCCAATGCAATTTGTCTTTTGATTACTGGCTCCTGGTACCAACAGTGTTGATTGTGAAGCCAAGCAAACTGAAGCTCTTAAGAATCTCAATCTCTTCACCAACTATTATGATGCTGCCAATCAGCCCAGTGGTGAAAATCTTTGTTTTCTTGATTTTTGAGCTTCATTCCATATTGAAGGCTGCAGTCCTTGACCTTCCACAGCTTGCGCTTCAGGTTCTTCTCAGTTTCAGCAAGCAAGATTATATTCAGCTTCCAATCCACCAGCCATTCTGCAGGAAAAAGACATGATTTTTTTCTATTTTTAAATTACATATTTATATTTATTTGCATGCAAGCATTTATATGCACTGTGTTTCATGTAAGTACATTGTGCTTATACACTCTTATTTGCATTCTGTATCATTCATGTATATTGTGTGTTTTCCCCTTATAATCATCTTACCTAATAATTACATTTGTGAAAGCATGTAACCAGCTTCTTCATACTTGATGCCTTAATATTTCCTTTTCAGAGAGCCAATTTCTGATTTTTCCATCCCTGTCAAACCAGCCAGAGAGTTAGATAATGAATAAGAATGGCAAAAGACAAACTGATGCCTCTGAGCTGTGGTGTTGAATCAGAGTACTGAATACCCAATGGACTTCTAAAATAACAGATATGTCTTGTGAAGAGTGCAAGCAGAGTGATCTTTGGAAGCAAAAATTTCAATGCTTCGTCTTTCACCCTTCTGACACGGATTTAGGCAAAGTTCTCTGTTGGAAAGGGACATCATGCTTGGATACAGCAAAAGAGAAGAAGATCTTCAATGAGATTGATTGACATAGTAACTTCAGCAATGGCCTAGAGTGTGTCAGAGATGATGAGGATGACACAGAATAGGACAGGGTTAAGGTTGACTGTTCATAGGGTCACTATGAGTTGCTATGAGTTGTACTTGACTCAAAACGACTTAACAACAACAACAATCAAACCAGTACACTGAGAGAACAAGCACATCCCATTTTCTCAAGAATCTTCTGTTCAATTTGGAAACTTTGAGCATCTGCATCCACAAACAAAGCCTAGTCCAGGACAAGCTGTCTGGTTTCAGCCATCAACACTACCTCATGGCTAGGATGATCATCTTCTCTGCATCTGATTGGGTTCTGCTCATCTCACCCCCCACTATCTATGAAGTTAACATAACCTAATACCAAACCAGGAAAAGATATCACAAAAAAGAAAAAGATCAATATCTCTCATATAATATCTCAGATGCAAAAATCCTTAACTAAATCCTAACCTAAATCAGGCACACTTTAGTCCTCAAGCTCATATCATTGCTCAGCAATAATTTTGAGAAGTCCCTATTCACAAATGAGAAAAATTTTTTCCATTTAGATAGGTCTCTTATTGTTTCTTATAATAGTGTTCCTTATAAAAGTCATTTGTATCTCCAGTTAAATTTGTTCCCAAGTATTTCATCTTGTAGTTGGCTATATTTTAAATAGTATTGCTTTTCTAGTTTCCTTTTTTTTTGCTTTCTATGTTGCAGTAGAGAAAGCCAACAGATTTTTGTATGTTGATTTTATATGCTACAATGCTACTAAATTGTTGTAGATCTAGCCATTTTTTGTTGAGTCTTTGTGATTCTCTGTGTACAATGTCATATCATCTGCACTTAGTGAAATTTCACCACCTCTCTGCTAATTTGGGTGCCTCTTATTTCCTTCTCTTGCCTTATTGACCTAGCTAGAACTTCCAACAAAATATTGAATAGAAATAGTGAGCATCTTTGCCTTGTCCCTGTTCTCAAAAGTGTTGACTTTAGACTTCCTCCATCAAAGATTCTATTGGCTCTTGGTTTTTCTTGTATAATTTTACTATGTTGAGGAAATTATCTTCTATTCCTATTTTGCTGGGTGTTTTTATTAGGAAAGGGTGTTTGATTTTGTTGGAAGTCTTTTTTACATCAATTAAGAAGATCACGTGATTCTTATTCTTTGTGATATTTAGGTGATGAGTTACATTCATTGTTTTTCTTATGTTGAATCATCCCTACTTTTGTTATGAATCCCAATGGCCATAGGGAATTTTTTTATAAAGTGTTGGGTGGTATTAGTTAGGATTTTGTTAAGGATTTTTGCATCTGAGACATTATATAAGAGATACTGATTTATATTTTTTCTTTTTTATATAATTTTTATTTATATATTTGTTCTTTTTATGTGTGTACCGTCAAATTGGATCTCATTGGTACAGGAGGCGATTTTTCCTCCTTCTTGAGCAGAGCATCTGGTGGATTTGAACCGCACACTTCTGGGATTGCAGTGCAGTTTCCTTCCACTAGACCACCAGAGCTCGCCTATTTTTTCTTTTTTGTGATATCTTTTCCTGGTTTGGGTACTAGGTTATGTTAACTTCACAAAATTACCCTGGAAGTATTCTTTTTTAAAAAAAAAATAAGTAGAACTGAGGATAATTTATTCCTGAATGTTTGGTAAAATTAACCCTTGAGGGGAGCTCTGGTGGCCTAGTGGCAAGAAGCTACACTGCAATCCCAGAGATATGTGGTTCGAATCCACCAGATGCTCTGCCAGAGAAGGAGGGGCCATCTCCTCCTGTACCAGTCAGATCCAATTTGACGGTACATGCACACAGAAAATAATAAAATAGAAATTGAAAAAAAATTTAAAAAAAGAATAACTGACTTTAAAAAACAATTAACCCTTGAAGCCATGTAGGCCAGGATTTTTTTGGAGAGAAGTCATTTTATGACTTGCTCAATTTCTTCTTTTTGACGAGGTCTGTTCAAGTGTTTTACTTCTGTCTGTGTCAATTTGGGTAGGGTGTAGGTTTCCAGGAATTTATCCATTTTCTGTAGATTTTCAAATTTATCAGAGTATAGTTATTCATGTTATTCTGATATTATCAATTTAATTTTCAGCTGGTTCTGTTGTGATGTCACCCCTATTTTTTCTTATTCAAGTAATTTATATCTTTTCTTTTGTTAAGTTTGCCCATGGTTTGTCTATTTTATTAACCCTTTCAAAGAACCAGCTCCTGGTTTCAAGTGTTCCTCTGTTTTCTATCTCATTGATTTTTAGCACTTACCTTTCTATTTTCCTTTCTTCTAGAGGCTGTGGGATTAGCTTATTGTTCTTTTTTCTATTTGTTCGAGATGCTGAATTTTCATTCTGGTCTTATATTTCAGTAAAAAAGCTTGTTTTGCCCTCTCATAGTGTTTGGACCTGACTGCTGTTTCTTTTATTTTATGAGAAGTTTCTTCTCAGTATATATGATGTAACTTCTGTCGTATTAGTATGAATAGTTCCAAGCTCCTTATTTTCAGGATATCAATTTCCTGGGTGTGATTTTCTCAACAGGTCTCAGATGCATCAGCAGTGGCCTGAGAACTTCAATGGGAGATCTGCCATTGGCATCTCTTGGATTGGGGCAGGAAATGTGTGCTCAGCAGCAAAGGCAGCAGGTTGACTTCAGTGTGGGAAGCATGTGGCCTCAGTGCTTCTGGATGTGGAGTTGAGGGTCAGAGGGCAGACTCGTGAGCAATGGGAACAATGGCCTGCAGGCCTGTGACCTGTGTACTCCTCTGCTGGGAACGAGAGAGCAGTGTCAAGGTGTGGCATTTTTAAAATGTTATGCTTTTCTATAGGGTCACTGTTAATCAGAATCCATTTGACAACAATGCATTTGGTTGTAGTAAGGTAGTTGGTACACCACTGAAGAACATTGTAGAGAGCTGTTGTAAAATTGGATAAAGAAATACTCTGATCCAAATCTATAAAACCAGAAAATGTTTAACTAAAAGTTTTCTCACCAACTTTTACGTATTACTTATGTGTATATCAGGGAGCTCAGGTGGCATAGCTAATAGTGAGCGTCACTGCTAACTCAAAAGCAATTATGAATCAATCAGTGACTCCATGTAAGAAAGATAGTCAATCCTCTCCCATGTGATGTACAATCTCTGAAAAAATCTACTGAAAGGTCAGCTATAAGTTTTTTCAACTCAAGAACAATGAGAGTGAGTTGAGTTATTGTATTTTGATTTGTATGTGAATATAGGTTAGTGATATATTGGTGTCTAAAGAGCAGAAAAATGGGACACAGGGGTACAGGGCCATGAGCTTATCTCTGAAAAGGCCAGAGGAAGTAAGAATAGCACAACCCCTCACTGCCCCAGAAGAAAATGAAGATATAAAACCCATAGTCCAGACCCATGGTGCCTCTAGAGCCACAACAACAGCATAAGATTCGTGTATTTGTTGTTGACTCACAGACTCATAGTTGTGGTACTGAGAATGGGGTTTATTAGGGAAGTTAGGAAATGGGATAGTAAAAAAATAGCACCCAGTACAAGTCCAGGTTTTAACCCAAGTTCCAAGGCACAATTCCTCAATTAGTCCAGGCTCTGGTTACAGTTCAGCAGTCAAATCCAAATCATCAAGCAAGGATTGCCTCAGAGCAGTTAAAAATCAGTTTCTCCTTCAAGTTTCCAGCAAGAACAGCCAAACCTTTATCTGTGGCCAACACAAATGCAAAAAAACCCAGGCCACAATTTTCCCACCACTATCACCAAGATTTCACCTCCATAGTGTTGCTCTTACCAAGGTATTGCTCCCCAGTCTCCCTCAAGTCTTGCTACCACAGTTCTTGCTCACCTCAAGATTGCTCACCCAGTGTGGGAAGCACTCTTTCTCTTATCCTACTCCCACAGCCACTGATGATTTGCAAGACCATGCTGATTTGCAAGACTGTGTGTCTGCAGTTAAGGTAGCTGGAGAACAGAGAGGCTAAATATAATGGCTTTAAAAAGCCAACTTTTAAGCTAACACCACAGTTGGATAAAGAGAGGTAACTGGAGAAAGACAGACAGTCTCCTTCCAATACAACTTGCAGCCAAAGATATCCAGTAGAGAGTTACTGTGAGACAGACCTGACTTGACATCAGTGAGTGAATGAAGGAGGTAATATTTGGCACAGAGAAGTTCAGTGAATTTTTCATTCTTTCTCTAATCAAGAATAGTTCAATTTAGACAAATTTGTTGAAAGTGTAGACATAAACTGTTTTCTATGACAAAAACTTGCCCTTTCCTTGATAACTCTGACAGTCTTGAGGTGGAATGCTCTGACATCATCATAATCATAAGGTTCTTTGTTCTTTTATTATTTTGATTTATGTTTTTATACCTTTTTCAAAAGACTTTTACATCCATTATGTCATCTCATGCTAACAACCCCTTTGAGAGATAGAAAGTGTTATTTCAACTTGGTTACTTCCCTCGCAACAGAACCGTAGGTGAAGTTCCAGAGTCCCCAGAGGAAAGGCAATCCAGTAGCTTTATGGACTTCCTTCATAGATCCCACAAGTTGGCAATCTCCAGTGACATAGTCCATAAGGAGTAGTATTGTTAACCCAAAGACTGAGCATTTTCAGTGGCTTGGATCTACAGTCACTCCACAAGAGAAAGATGGGCAGTCTCCATCCACTGCAACTTGCAGCCTCAGAAACCCGGTAAAGAGTAGCTGTGAGTCAGACCTGACTTGACAGCAGTGAGTGAATGAAGTAGGTAAAGGGAGGAAGTATAGGGGTTTAAAAAAATAAAAGTTGCCCAGCCCAAACTGATATATGCAACAGCTCTGACCAGCAGAAGTGAATATGAGAGACAATTTCCTGTATGATTGCTTCTCTTCTTTGTAAGTCTGTTAGGGCACAGAGAGCTAGAGGTATTAGGAAATCTGATATGAGTATTTGCTTTCTTAGTACAGTCTAGAAGATGCTAATACAAGATAGATTGGAAAAGAACTACCTCTTGTTTTGTTTAAAGCATTTGTTTTGGCAAAACAACAAGAAAGATGGGTGAGGGGGTGGATTTCTGAATCCCATGCAAATATATACAGCATTCTTCTTCAGTTTCTCTTTCTCAGCAACTGATTGACAAGTTCATATGCAGCAAATTGCTGGACAAATTGATGGCCAAGTGAGTTATTTTATCTTTCACAATGTCCTCCATGCATGCTCTTTCTATTAAGTTTTTTAAAATATGTAAAGCGATCACTTGGTACAGAGTTGAATTTCATTAAATGTCATCTATTTCTATAATCATATGCACAAGATCTGCAACAGTGAGTATCAGTTGGCACATCTCTTGAAATGGTTAGATCTGTCATATAATCCTTTAGATTCCCGTGACTATGTAGAGAATGCTAATCGTTTTAAATAAACAAAACCACAATCCTGTTCAGGAAGTGGGGGTGAGCCAAGTCTGAATGGAGAGGCCAATACATGGGAGAATGTCACCTTTACCTGGAACTAGCATATGTGAAACAGCTTATTAGAATGAAAGAAACTGTATCACTGAATCCAACATACCTACTGGTATTTGTCTTATGATTGCCCTATCATCACACACACATACATACGCATACACTTCTGAAGGCAACAGCTTAAAATGATTTTCAAATGTGTCTAATTCCCAGCCAAGTGAAAATGCTTCTGCACTGAGAATAATCTTACATTAAACTTTTTTTTGAGCAGCCTAAATTTAACCAGCTGGGATTCTTTTTATAGATGCTATTCTATTCAACCTTTAAAAATGAAGGATCTGATTCTAATGTGAAATCTGCATTTCATCAAAGATGGGACAGTGTGTCCTTGGCTTAATTATTCTTCGTGGAAACCTAGCACCTTTATTGCTGCATGCTTAACAAGTAGTGAGAACAGAAATTCCAGAAAATGAGACTCAGGTTTGAGAACTACATTCATTGATTCCACCCCTATTGATAACAGCACATAGGGACACTATCTTGCATGGTTCACACGCTGAACCTGCACTTGGGTTAATAGTCAGTGAAAATGTCACAAAATGCCTGCATATAGGAAAATTAATTGAGAACATGAATAAGTAAAATAATGAAAGCTCAGGATTCCATAGCAATTTATTACTTCTCTGTAATAACTTTTAGGGAGTTCTGAAAGCATAGTCTGTAGGGAGTTGCATTGATACACAAAGGCAGTGCCTCTCTGGAGATTCAAATCCACCGATCACTGATCTTGAAAAAGATCTGCAGTCTTCCCCAGTATGATTTATAACCTATAGAAAACCCAATGGAGAGTTAACTATGAGTTGCCTGTCAATCAGTTTGAGCCTTTTGAGTTTTGAACATCTATTTTGCCACCTCATCATTGCATCTTAATTATTTAGTCCTGAGAAAGAAGTAGAGCAAATAGGACTTGAGAAATTGGCAATTGTGAATGGGACCATTGGGCTTGAAGGTGGTAAATCCAAGATTCAACCCTTACCTTTACAAAAGCCCTTTGCTTTCTATCATGCAGCTTCTAAATAAATATCAAGACTTGTACACAGTAGCTGCTTCATTTTTTTAAAAAAAAGGGGGGAAGATAGAGAAAAGAAATTCAGTTTGAACCTTGACTATACTTTTAAGATATCCGGATGTCCGGGGACAAATGCCCAATACCTCCAGGTCTCACATCAAAAGGTGGAAAGTTAATTCTGGCTCTCTCTACTTTACCAAGTTGTTAAGCAAAGAAAAGAATAATGAATATGTATCTGTATGTATGTGCTGATGGTTTGATCATTAGAGGCTTGTGCTAATAACCCAAAAGGAGAACCAACAAGAACTTTTCAATAGAAAGCTGAGCAATCTATTTCCACCCAATTTATCATTCCTACAACATGGCCAGGAAGGACCTGTCCTTGGAGAATGACATCATGCTTTGAAGAGTGGAGGGACAGCACAGGAGAGGAAGACCCTGGGGAAGATGGATTGATACAGTAACTGGGATAATGAGGGTAGGTGTGTCGAAGTCAGTGAGACTGATTCAGGATAGGGCAGGCTTCAGAGCTGTTGTATGTAGGGTCAACAAGTGACTCGATGGCACATAAAAACAACAACCTGCTAGAGAGTGCAGCTATGAGTCAGTTTTAAATTGACATAGAAGACTGAGTATTAAAAAGTAATAATCCTTCAAAATATAGATTTAAACAGATTTTTTTTGTTTAAATAAATTATCTTACTAGATAACAGATACTCTTGAATAAATGTGCTCTACTACAAGTCTCAAAGGTCAAACAAGATCAACAGGGAAGAATTTACTTAAGGCTAAAGCTCACAAGAGAGATAGTAATAGGAAAGAAGGCTACATGGAACAAGAAAACATAGACGTAGTGGAAAGAGTGCTCTTAAATGTGAGGATTACATTCAGTATCAGGAAACGCAAGTGCATGAATTGTTGGATGGAAAAACAATTGTCTCTGTAAACTTTCACTCAGGTCACAATAAAAAAGATTGTTTGGTTGTTATTTTGGAGGGTTTTTTAGGTGTGTACGGGTTGCTACTGCTCGGTGAGATGACACCAGAACCAACAATGAAAGGGACATCTGTTATTTGTGTTTCCTGATTTCCATACTTTCTCCAAATGGAAAAAGCAGTCTTTACTCTGGAAATTTCCTCCCACCAGATACAGACCCAAAAGGGAGCATTATAAAGGGATCCTCCCAGGGACTGTGTGAGCTATGAACAGAATGATATGGAACTTAAAAACAAGTAGAGTTTGTTGGCCTTGAATACAGGGCTTGGCAGACCCTTTGCTGTCTATGTTCTTGTAATGGAGCTTCTGGTGGTGCAATGGTTAAAGTGCCCCATTATAAGCAAAAGGTTGTCAGTTCACACTTAGCAGTTTCTAGTCTCTGAAGGATAAGTATGTAGTAATCCGCTTCCATAAAGATTTAGAGCTTTGGAAATCTATGGAGCCATTCTGTTCTGACCTATAGAGTCAAAAAAACTTACAGATGAATGAAAAAAAAAAAATCAACTCAAAGGTAGTGAGTAATGGCTATCTTCCTAGAATTGCTGTTGTCTTTCACCAAAATACGTTTGTGATTCACCATTCCTATGATTATGTAATCTTCCATATCCATGTAGTAAATGGATAGCATCCTGTTTCATTGAGTTTACTAGCGTTGCTTCCAGTAACTTGTAACCAAAATACCCTAAGCATATAAGCAGTGCTGACTCACTGACGATTCTTTGCAGCCAAAGAAAGTTAAATAGAAGAGAAGAAATCAAGAAAATCAAATTGTTTGATTAGCTATTAATCAACTGCACCAAAAAAAAGTCAATAAAGTTTAGCAGGATAAGGAAATAGGGAACAAATACACCACCTTACCTAAAAGCTCTGCCTTCTTTCTGTAAATCAACAGAAGTTTTAAAGATGAAAATAAACATTAGTATTATTAGCATTAGTATTATGACATTATAGGATTGTAAAATAAAATTTTGTTTCAAAAGAAAGCTATATAAAGCATAGATATCTATTTGGAGCCTCTGAAAAGGCGCTAGATTGTCCGCTATGAGTTAGTTCCCACTTGACTGCACAAACCAACAATCTCTCTATAGCATACAAAGTTTTTTACATGATTGTGTATTTAGTACTTTTATAAAGAAATACATCAATTGTTCTATTAATGAAGTTGTCAGATTTTGCATAAAAGGTATTCTTTTCAAGATTAAAGAACAACAACAACAAAAAACCCAAAACCCCAAAACTAAACAAACTCATTGACAGTAAGTTAATTCTGATTCACAGAGATCCTAGCGGGTGGAGTATAATTGAGCAACAGGTTCCCAAGATTTTAAAATTTTGTGAAAGAAATATACATACATTTCTCCTGACAGTGGCTGGTAGGTTCAAACTGACAATTTTTTTGACTAATAACTATATGCTTTTACAACAATACCTTCACAGTTGCTAAAACTTATTTGATAGTTCTGTGACATCACAGAATCACATCACAAGGAAGAACTACAAAACCTTCACAAATGTTTTAGCACCAGGCAAATGTCTAAGGCAGTTTCCACAAAAGGAATATTCAGCAGCCAGACATTAAACCTAAAAGGAGAATTCAGAGAGCTTCACACACAATTAAGAATAAAATCATAGAGCTTTATTTAGTATCACACTTTCTTCACATCCAAAACATTGACTTTGCGTAAATGTGCCCCCTTAAGAACCTTTCTGTTCTTCTTACTATTGCTACAGGGCTGGAGGCAGTGGGGAAGTGCTGTGAAGCAGCCTTTTGTTGTGCTCATGGATTCTGTGAATCAAGAACTCAACACGCAGCAAGCATGGCTTGTCTTTGCTCCACAATATCTGCTCTAAAGCTGAGAAGCCTTAATGAATAGGCACTTTCTGCACGCTGATTGATGCTGGCTGTCAGCTAGAACCTCTGGAGCTCGAAGTGGCAACCAGAGCACCTACAAACAGCCTTTCCCTATTGGTTGGGTTTCTTCACAGTCTGACAGCCTGAAAGCACTTGAACTTTCCCATGGAAGTTCAGGATCTTTGCATGCTATCTTCTCAGAAAGGGGCAGGAATGTTGCCCTGTCTTTTCTGATTTAGTCTGAAAAGTGTGTGAAGCATTTTCCCTAATGCTGAGTTCTCTTGATTGTAAATGAGCCACAGCTTACCCACATTCAAGGAAAGGAGCCATCAACCCCCAACTCTAATGGGAAGAATATAAGTTTTCATTACAGAAGAAATTATGGGAATTGTGGTCATACATGAAAAGTATCATCAGTCACAATTTCCCTGACTCCCTCATTTCCAACTGAAAATACGTGTTTGTTACACTACATCCTCACGATAACATAGCTCTAAATTACTTACCAATTTCCATCTTGTATTGTAATTATTACAAGCATGTTTCATCTTTACCACTTCTCTAAGATCCCCAAGGGTCTTTTTACTTTTGTTTTCTCCACAGTAACTAACAGAGCTCTTAGTATTTAGTCAAAACACAGTATACGTTTACTGAAGAAATGTGGATTTCTTTAAATTTGTTTCAGATAGAATTATTACATATCTAGAAGAAAGAAACAAGATAACCCAACAGGTATATGCGATTGAAGTGACACTTTAATTCTCAAAACGTTTAAATTGTAGAATTTTGGAAGTCCCAAAAAGAAATAGTTGGCATTCTCTACTTTTATGTACATAATCTGAATAGCCGAAGATGTCTGAAGAGAAATGTATAATCATGCTGGTAAGTTTCAGTTTAAATCCTTGACTATAAATTGAATTAGCAAATGGAATTTCAATGCTGTCTGACAATTGCCTTCTCCTTGCCTGGTCCATTCCTGTTCCCACTTTGCCACTTCACACCTTTTCTAACACCTTACCCTGTGTAGTTATTTTGCAGTCAATGAGCTTTTTACTTCTCCAAGGGAACAAAGCAATTTGAAGGGAATAAGATCCCTACTGTTTCACCTACCAGTTACAGAAAGACACACGCACCCCAACTCTCCTTCCTACTGTTTCATTGATGGACCACCAGTGCCCTTTTCTAAAGCCATTCTCTTGCTTTTAACATTGGATTTTACTTCCTCTAAAACAAGGCTTTTCTTAAGATGATCATGAAATTCAAATGGAGTTTATTCAAGATTGTATGTTGGTTCCTGCAGACTTATTTTAGTTTTCCTTGGCCTTAATTTGAAACTGCACATGAGTAATTGATGGTTTAACCCACACTCTACTCCTGGCCCAGTTTTGGCTACCAATAATGAGCTTCTCCAATGATTGCTTCCACCGACGTACTCATATTGATTTCTTTACAGCCTACCAGGTGAGATCCATGTGTAAAATAGCCATCTGTGCCTTTTTAAAAAAGTATTTCCCATAAATAAACCATTGAAAATAAAAATTCTATCATTCTATTTCCAGTACCATTTCTGTCATCAAACCCATATTTTCTAACTACCATTCTTTCTTCACCATTTTGGAATTATACATTCCAGTTAATGATTATCATTGGCACATCTTGATTGCATGTTTGGCGAATTTCAGACTGCAAGATTTGGTAAAAATGAATTTCTTCCTCTTTGGTTGGTAACAGCAGGTAGAAAATCAAGAGACGAATTGCAATGGGAAAAGTTGACTGTGAAGGACCTCTCAAGAGTACTGAAGAGCAACGACATCAGGCTGGAGACTAAGGTACGCCTGATCCACGCCATAGTCTTCATATAATTACATGCTATGCATTGGAGAGTTGGACAGTGAATAGGGTTGATAGAAAGAGAATTGGTGCCTTTGAGCTGTGGTGCCGGAGAAGAGTGTTGAATATACCATGGACTGCAGAGAACAAACAGGTTTGTCCTAGAGAAGATGAAGTCAGAATGCTTCTTGGAGTCAAGGATTCTGAAGCTTTGTCTGACATACTTTGGGCATGTTGCAAGGAGGGCCTGGTCCTTGGAGAGGGACATCATATTTGGCAGGGTGGAGGGGCGGCGAAGGAGAGGAAGACATTCCATGAGATGGATTGATTCTGTGACTGGAGCGGTGGGAATAGGTGCTGTTGAGATGGCTAGGTTGGCACAGGATAGAACAGCGTATAGAGCTCTTGTACATAGGGTCGCTATGAGTCACAAACGACTTGATAGCACAGAACAAAAAACAACCTTTTTGTCTCTAAATGTAGGAATGTATATTTGAATAATAGCCATAATAACAGGTCTTTCTTGTATCCGTATGGATAATATCCTAACACTCACAGCAGTGTATTTCAGGATAGAACTGGAAATGGAATTTTTATTATAAATGCAACAATATTCTTCTTCTTTATTTTATTCCCAGCCTAGTATGCCCTATGATTATATATTTCAAAGTGGCCAAAACAAGTTCATTTCATCTCACTTATGCCTCGTATGTCAATGTTTGTGCATTCCATTTCATTTTACACCATTACTAGTTTTCCAACATTCAAGCTATGTACATTCCATGTGCTGATTATTAAACGACATTTGCCGTTATTTTTTCTCATTTTTACTGACTTACAACCTGGGCTGCACCTCTACTACTATACCTATCCATGTTTCTGTACTGTTCACAGGGTTTTCAAAGGCCTGTTATTTAAGAAGTAGATGTTCGACCCTACTTCAGAGTCTGTCTTAATCTGGGAGCTCTACTGAAACCCAGAATTCCATAAATTATCAGTACAGCAAACTGACAGACATGTGCTATTGTTGGAGAATGTTGGGGAGGAAGGCAGGGCCTCTGGCCGGGACAGATCGCCTAAGCTCTGGATAAGTGCAAGCCTCCCAACGGCTTTTAATACAGGGTAGAAAAAGCTCCCCTGTGTTTCGCTGTACCGGCTTCAGAAAGCTTGTCACCTGAGAAGACAGCTGCCTTGTCTGTTGAGCTGGGAGTAATCTGCACGAGGCTTAGATTCTCCTAACCAATCCACAGGTCCCACGTCTGTAAGCCCACCCTATCCTGTCTTCCTGTTTACATGCTTGTATATGAGTGCACTGCAGATAAAAAAAAAATCATTGAGCTGGATTGACTCTCTGATCCTCTCTCAGAGTGGTGTATCTCCGTCGTGCCACCATCAGGGTGTCACTGGTAAGTTGCCAGTAAACAGACAGCAACATGCTATACCAATTAGAACACTATTCTCCCCAAACACAACAAACTGAAAATTTATTTTGTAACTCTAAGTTCAAGCTAAAGCTGAGGAAAATTAAACCGAATCCACGGGAACCAAAATATGACTTTGAGTTCATCCCACCTGAAATTCAGAACCATCTCAGGAACAGGTTTGAGGCCTTGAACACTAATGAGCGAAGACATGATGAGTTGTGGGAGGATGTCAAATATATCATCCAG
>NW_006399800.1:7087855-7089335 GCF_000299155.1 Elephantulus edwardii
AATTGGATTAAATAAGAACTTCCAGCTAACAACTAATTGTTAATTAAATAAAAATGACCAAGCAGCTTACATCTGGTTATTACTTAAATAAATATGACCTACCTTCCAGAATCTACCTACTTCAAACAAGAAGCTCTCAGGCAGACCCCAATCAATTTTACTTTTAAATTGAATTTAAAAAAAAAACCCACAATATTTTCTTTTATATGGGTTTGCTTACAAACTTCTCATACACTGTGCTTCACACTATTCTTCATTAACTTTGGGTTTCATACAATCATTCCTATTCATTATACTTTATAAAATTAATCAATATTGAACTCTGCCCATCATTACCCTGCCTTTCCAAATTCCCACTGGATCTGTCCCATTTCCTTTATCCACCCTCCCTTTACCTATCAAATTGTGTAACCTTATTATTTCTTGTACCCATCCTCACCCCTCCATTTCTACCCTCCCTACCATGGATTCTCATACATGTTCTGCTACTTAGCATTCTATTTCTACAATAATGGTCCAATACAGTATTTGTCCTTATGAGACTGAGTTAGCTTACTCAGAAAAAATGCTCTCTAGTCCCTCTCAAGTTATGTAATAAATTTCAAAATTATTGCTCCTGAATGTTGTGTAATATTCCATAATGTGAATGTACGACAATTTTTTTAAACCATCCTATTTTGTTTGGACATTTGGGTTGTTTCCATATTCTTGCAATAAGGAATAACACTGCTATGAACATTGGCATACAAAACTCCATTTGTGTCTCCATTCTCATTTTCTTGGGGTATATTCCAATCTGGGTCATAAGGAATTTCTATGTTGAGATTTTTGAGGAAACACCTTCCAGAGTGGTTGCACCATTTTACAATCCCGTCAACAGTTTATGAGAGTTCCTATCTCTCCACATCCTCTCCAACATTTATTATTTGGTGTCCTGTTAAACTTTGCCACTTCTGCTGGGGTGACATTGTATCGCATTGTTGTTTTTATTTGCATCTTTCTTATTGTCACTGATTTTGAGAATTTCTTCATGTGCCTGTTGGCCATCTGAATGTCTTCCTTTTTTAAAAGACTTTCCATGTCTTTTGCCCATTTTGTAATTGGGATATCAGTCTTTTTCTTCGGAAAGCCCTTTTTCTTGTGGAGGATTCTGTGAACTTTTGATATGAGACTCCTTTCTGAAATGGTACTGACGAAGTTCTTTCTTAATACATTTTCTTTTCACTCTGTTGGAAAAAGTTAGTTGGGGTTTTGTGTTTGTGGGGTTTTTTTTCTATTAGTTTATTTACAAAATTTAAATATAAATTCAAACAAATTCTTTTAATTTCCCTCAACCTCTCCCCTCATCAAATTGTACAACCCAATGGTTAAGCCCCCACTTCCCCTGCACATCCACATCCCTCTGCTTCCAGCCTCTCCCACCCCTCCTGTATCCTTCTACTCATTCTACAATAACAGTTTTATACAATATTTATCCTTG
>NW_006399800.1:7090004-7103370 GCF_000299155.1 Elephantulus edwardii
CAAAAAGCTTCCAGTCCATAAATAGTTGTTAGTTAAATAAAAAGGACAAGAGTAACTCAATTTTTAATTAAAAAATGGCCTACTTTTCAGAATCCAACTACTTCAAACAAGAGGCTCTCTGGTAGACCCCAAGCAACTTTTGGTCACAAAGGCCAGCCCAGTGGGTCCCAGTTGATTTAAACAAGAGGCTTCTAACCCACAAAAAATTGTTAATTAAATCAAAACAACCAAACAGCTTACACCTGATTGTTAATTATTTTAAAAGGATCAGTTTACACCTAATTGTTAATTAAATAAATATGATAAAACAGTTTATGCCTGATTATTAATTAAAATAAAATAAAAATGATCTTGAACCTATTCCATCTGAATTTCAAGAGCGTCTTAAGAATAGGTATGAAGGACTGAACACCAATGATAGAGACCGGATGAGGTATGAGATGCTATCAAGTATATCATCCAAGAAGAAATCAAAGATGATAACAAAGACAGAAGGGGGGCGGAGAATGAAATGGATGTCAGAAGAGACTAAAAATTTGACTAGAGCCTTGAGAAGCCAAAACAAAGTAAAAACATGTCGAAGCAAAAGAGCTAAACAGAAGATTTCAAAGGGCAGCTCGGGAAGAAAAAACAAAGTATTATGATGGAATGTGTAGAGAGCTTGAATTGGAGAATAAAAAGGGAAGAACTTGCTCTGCATTTCTCAAGCGGAGAAAACCGAAAAACAAATTTAAGCTTCATTTCTCAATATTGAAAGATGACCCAGAAAGCATCAAAAGAAGAAGGAAGGAATACACAGAATTACTGTATCAAAAATCGTTAACTGGCACTGAAAAATTTCAAGAAATACCATATGAACAGGAACTAATAGTAATGAAGGAGAAAATGAATGAAAGCTGCAGTGAAGTCACCGGCAAAAAATAAGGCCCTAGGAATCGATGACATAACAATTGACTTGTTTCTATTAACAGATTCCACACTGGATGCACTCACCAATATATGCCTGGAAATTTAGTGGACAGTCATTGGATTGAAAGAGATCCATGTTTGTTCCCATTCCCAGGAAAGGTGATCCAACTGAATGTAGAAACTATCAAACAATATCATTACTACCACATGCAAGCAAAATACTACTGAACATCATTAAAAAATGACTAGAAGAGTACATAGATAAAGGACTGCCAGAACTTCAAGCAGGATTTAGAAGAGACCCTGGGACCAGGGATTTTCACTGTTGATGTCATATGGATCCTGGCTGAAAGTAAAAAATACCATAAGAATATGTATGCTTTATTGACTATGCAAAAGCATTTGTCCATCTGAATCATTACAAGTTATGTCTAACTTTGAGAAGAATGGGAACCCCAGAACACTTACTTTTTTTCATGCAAAATTTTTATACATAAGCAAGGAGGTGATTATGAAAACAGAACAAGGGAATGCTGTCGTTGTTGTTGTTGTTGCTATGTGTCTTTGAATCATTTGTGACTCATAGCAAACCTATGTACAACAGCTCTGAACGCTGCTCTATTTTGAGCCAACCTCATTGTCTCTGACACCCCTACCCTCATTTCCCTAGTCACTGAGTCAATCCATCTCTCCTATGGTCTTTCTCTCTTGCTTTGTCCCTCCTCCTTTCCAAGCATGATGTTCCTTTTCAAGGGCTGGCTCCTCCTTGCAAGATGTCCAAAGCATGTCAGATGAAACTTCAAAATCCTTGCCTCCAAGGAGCAGCCTGATTTCACCCTCTCTGGGATGAACCTGTTTGTTCTCCAAGGAGGCCAAGCTATATTTAACACCCTTCTCCACCATCACAACACAAAGACATCAATTTTTCTATCATCATTAGCCATTGTCCAGTTCTCTGATATATAGCAAGTAGTAGTGAAGATAATGGCTTGGATCAGGTGCACCACTACATGGTTTAAAATTAAAAAGAGAGTGTGAGAATTGAACTCTCTCTCTATACCTATTCAATCTGTATGTTCAGCAAGTTATTCAAGAAGCTGGACCTATGAAGAGGAATGAGGAATCAGGATCAGAACGATCCCCAATAACCTGCATTATGCAGATGGCACAACCTTGCTTGCTGAAAATGAGGAAGACTTGAAGTACTTGTTGGAGAAGATTAAAGAATACAGCCTTCAATATGAATTGCATCTCAATGTCAAGAAAACAAAGATTCTTACCACTGGACCAATAGACAACATTATGGTGGTGATGGAGAAAAGATGAAAACTATCAACAACTTTGTCTTACTTGAATCCACATTTAACACCCTTTGGTACAGCGGTCAGAAAATCAGGAGATTTGTTGCACTGGCAAAGTCTGCAATCAGGGACCTCTCCAAATTATTGAGGAGTAATGATGTCAGTTTGAGAAAACTAAGGTGCATGTGATTAAGGCCATGGTCTTTCTGATCACTTGCTAGGCATCTGAGAGATGGGTAATGAATAAGGATGACAGAAGAAGAAGTGATGTTTTGAGATGTGGTTTTGGAGAGCATTGAACACGCCATGGGCTGCCAAAACAACAAACATGTCTTAAAGAGGATACAGCCAAAGTCCTCTTTGTAGGTAAAGATGATAAGGCTATACCTCAAAAACACTTTTTTGGGGAGTTTTGTTTGTTTTTCTTGATTTCTTGTATTATACTAGCTTATTAACAAAATTTGGATACATTGTTTGTCAGACCAGATTCTTCCAATTGCCCCAACCACCTCCCCACCATCAAATTGTACAATCCTATGATTAATCCACCACCACCACCACCACAACCTCTGCTTCCACCCTCCCCCCACCCTTGGATCCTCATCCTTATACAATAATGGTTTTATATAAAATTTTTTTTTCTTGTGGGACTGAATCCATTCACTCAGCATAATGCTCACTAGTCTCTCCCAAGCTAGGTAATAATTTACAAAATCATAACTCCTGAGTGCTGCGTAGTAGTCTATGGTATGAATGTACCATAATTTCTCAACTCATGGTTGGACATCTGGGCCATTTCCATGTTCTTGGGATGGTGAATAATGCTGCTATGAACATTGGTGTACACTATTCTTTGGAGAGATACACCAGGCTCAGAAAGGCATTGGGTCATTGAAGGAGAGGAAGAGCCTCAGTCAGATGGATTGACAGGGTGACTGCTGCAATGGGCTCGGCTCTAGTGTGTCAGGAAGTGTGAGGATGACACAGGACAGGACAGCGTTCAGATTTATTGTTCATAGGGTCACTATAGGACGTACTCAAATTGATGGTACCTAACAACAACAAAAACAACACAATGCTCAATCAGCCCATTCTTCTATCCCCTACCTCATCACGCATATTTATAAGTTGCTATTTTTCCCATCTTTTGATCATTTTTTCTTACTTCCCATTTTTTTATTCTCTGTTGTTAAACAAACAAACAAAAAAACACAAACAACTTGTAAACTTCTAAGACTATCTCAGTAACCTACTATTTGACATGAAGTTAATTGCCACACTGTGTATCAAAGTAGAACTGTGTTCCATAAAGCTTTCAAAGGGCTTCTTTTCAGAAGTAAATCACCAGGCCATCCTTTCAAAGTGCCTCTTGTTGGACTCAAACCTACAATTTTTCTATTAATACTGTAGGATATTAACCCTTTGCATTACTCAGGGACTCCAGAACCATTTCAGGATTAATCCAATGTCTAATTCTCAGTTCTTATCTTTCTTGATCTATCAATTTGATGTACTGGATATCCCTTTTTCCTTCATACATTTTCTTCCCTTGGCTTCTGAAGCACCAAAGTTGGTATCAGTTGTACTCAACTTGAAGGCACCTAACAACAACAACCCTACTTCCATCTATTACCTCACTGACAACCTTCTATGTAAGTCTCCTTTCCTGATTCTTTCTCCTCTTCAATCTTACCTCTTACTGTTTAAGTACACCAGGCTCAGACTTTGAATACTCTTCTCTATCTACCCTCTCTACTTTTGTAAAGTTTCTAATTTCAAAGCTTTAGACACCATCCATTGATAAGCAGATACATTAAGTCATCACTTAGAATTCTCTTCCAAATTTCTAAGTCAGTATCTTTACTTTAATGTCTAATAAATATCTCGTAATTAATTTGTCCAACATTGAGCTCCTAGTCCAATTCCCATTCTACTTTTCTCCTGTAGTCTTCCCCATTTCAATAGATAGCAACTCCATTTATAAAGTTGTTTAGACAAAAAGCCTGACAGCGATACTTTGCTTCTTTTTTCTTATACTCAGTAGTCAGTGCAACAAGAGATCCTGTGTCCAGACTATGGACACTTATAGTCACTACCAGGTTTCACCTTGTTTACTTAAATTATCTCTAAATTATTTTCATATCCCACACTCCTCCCTGCTTTCCTATTCTCAACATGACAACTAAGGTGATGAGATGAAAATAAATTGCATCATGCTCTCCTTTTCTTATAAACCTTAGATAGCTCTTCATTTCCATAAGTGGGAAAGGCAGAATCATAACAATGACCAACAAGACACTGCATGATTTGACTCCTGGTTACCTCTCAGACATCAAATGCATTGTTCTCCTCCTCCCTCGCTGGCCTTGCCCTGTTCTTTGAGCATTACAGGTCTGCTCTTGCATTAAAGCCTTTGCCCTGGCTCATCTCTCTCCACAGATTGATTGCTCTTCCTCCAAGATCTTACTCCCTCACCTCTTTCAAGATTTCACCCAAATAGTACCTTCTCTCAATCAGGCAACTCTGAATATTCTGTTAAGCCTGTCATTACCACTCATCCTCAGCATTTCTACATTGATCGTCTTGCTTTTTGCTCACCATATCTCATCATTTTCCTGTAGACAAATGGCTCCATTTATCATTCATAAAATCTACTGTTATTCTCTGTGTCCCCCTGCTCTGTGTTGGAATCACAAAATGAAGACCGTCCATCTGTTTAGTTTACTGATGTGTCTCAAGCCCTTATAATATTCCCTGACAAGAGTAGGTTCTCAGTAAGAAATCTTGAATGAATAAATAGTATAAAGACAAAATATGTGAAGAGAAAGAGTAGAATAGAATTTGCATATTACTCTACGAAAGTTCTCATCATTTTCCCCATCATAATACCAAGAAACAGCTTTTTTTTAAGCCAGTCTCACTGATATTTTTCACCCCTTACCCCCATTGCTCTAATCACTGTATCAATCCATCTCATCTGGGGTCTTTCTTTCCTGTGCTGTCCATCCACCCTTCTGAGTATGATGTCCTTCTCCAAGGATCAGTCCCTCTTGGCCACATGCCCAAAATATTTAAGATTGAGTTTAAAAATCTTAGCCTTCAGGGAGAAACTTGGTTTCACTCTCTCCAAAACAGAACTATTTATTTTCTTGGCAGCCCGTGATATATTCAAGACTCTTCTCCAACACCACAACTCAAAGGCATCAATTCTTCCTCTATCATCCTTAGTTATTGACAAGTTCCCTGATGCATAAGAAGTAATTGTGAAGACCATGGCCTATATCAGACACACCTTAGTCTTTAGACTGATATCATTGCTTCTCAGTACTCTGAGATTCCTCCCAGAAGATTTACATAATGCAATTCATCTTTTTATTTCCTTGCTGCTGGTGCCAAGAGTGTAGATTATGGAGCTGAGCAAGCTGTAACTGTTAACAACTTCATTGTCTTCTCCATCTACCATAGTGCTGCCAATTGACCCAGTGATGAAAATCTTTGTCTTCTTGAGGTTAAGCTTCTATCCATATTGAAGAATACAGTCCTTGACCTTCTGCAGCAAATACTTTAGGTTCTCCTCAGTTTTAGCAATCAAGGTTTTGTCATCTGCATAACATAGGTTGTTGATGAGTCTTCCTCTAATCCTGATGTAACATTCCTCCTTATAAAGCCCAGTCTCCCAAATGACCTGTTCTGCATATATATTGGTAGATCAGAGAATAGTTGGGCTGGTAAAATGATAAGGAAGGAAAGAAATAGAATGGTGAAGAAGAAAGAGCATTTTCTTAGGTGAAAAATTAAAAGCAGGCAATATATATAAAGAAAGACATTGGTCTGTAAATCAGCTAAATTCAAAGTCTAGATTTCACTCTCAACAGCTTGAGAAAATTGCCTATCTTCTCTCTCTGACTTATCTGATGAGAGGCAGCAGAATAAATGAAAGTTCCTAGATACTGAAAGAAATTCTCTGACTACTTGGAGAATCCCTAAGAAACAGACATGGCTGCCTCTATAATTGAACCTATCTCTATAGTATGAATCTGATTATGACAATATAGATTCTCTCTCATTTCTCAAATGTCCTAAAAAGGAGCTCTGATGACACAATCAATGGCTGTTAACAGTTAACAGTTGTTAAGTGAAAGGCTAACAGTTTGAAACCACCAAGTAGCTCCATGAGAGAAAGACTGGACTGTCTGTAGTGACTATGTTCTGTCACATGGGGTGTTATGATTCAACAACAGTATTCCAAAGATGTGTAATAAGGAAGCCAATGTGCTGTTGTCTACTCCTCCATTATCTTGAACCATGACAAAAACCTGGAAAATAATATGTCCCAGTAGAGAATTATTTTTAGACCTTGGGCAGATAGCTGTGGTACAAGTCCATAACTTTAAGGCAAAGGAGAGTAAAAGACAAGACAATAAAACCTGGCCAGGCCAATCCCCTGGGGTCCTCTAAGGTTCACAGGCAAAGAACCATGTGTCTACATCCTCCCTGAATGCAAGCCAAAGCATTCAGCTGAATAAGATTTTGGTTCAGATCTAATCCTTATTTTAATGAAAATAAGGTCTAGCTGGTTTCTGACTAGTTAATGTTTGTATTCTTCCAAGTTTTTTTATGACTGCATCACTTTCAGATCAACTACAGGCAAGTGGCACCCATAAACATGTTTCCTCTCTCTTTTTTTCTGACCCTCTCTTCTTCCTAAAGTGCCTTCTACCTTTTCTATCTAAGAATTTGTTTCAAAACTATCATGGCATTAATTTCAAAAATGAAAATCCCTAGTGATGTGTGTGGTGTTTGTTTCCATTAAAAAATAGCCACATACCTTTTAGTATATACAGTATAATTGTATTTGTGTGAAGTCCAAAAACAGGGGAATCTATTATGTTAGAAGCCAGTGTGGTAGTTAACTTGGCGGGACAGTTATTAGGAACTGTTACTGGAGAATTTCCAGTGCTGGTAACACTCCACCTCTTCATCTGGATGCTTATTACAGTGACAATGTATATCTGTGGAAAGAATCCTTGGAAAAAACTCAATATAAGGTGTGACAACTAGGCCAAGTGCTATTATGGAACAGACAATCAACTACTAATAAGCAAGCTCAAACTAAAACTAAACGAGGTTAAATCAAATCCCAGGAACCAAAATTTGACCTTGAGCCTATCCCATTAGAATTTCAAAACCGTCTCAGGAATAAGTTTGAGGCCTTGAACACTACCAAACAAAGACCAGATGAGTTTTAATGGGGTATCAAGAATATTATTCATGAAGAATGCAAAAGGTCATACAAAGACAGAAGGAGACCAAGAAGGATGTCTGAAGAGACTCTGAGTATTGCAGTAGACAGCCAAGAATCCAAAGAAAAAGGAAAAAATCAAGAAGTTAAGGAGCTGAACAGAAGATTTCAAAGAGTAGTGTGGGAAGACAAAGCAAAGTATTTCAATGAAATGTGCAAGGTAAATCAAAAGAACCGAACTTGCTTGGCATTTCTCAAGCTGAAAGAACTGAAGAATAAATTCAAGCCTCGATTTGCAATGCTTAAGGATGCAACAGAATTTTAAATGATCCAGGAAGCATTAAAAGAAGGGAGTAGAACACAGAGTCACTGTGCGCACGTGCACACGCACACACACACACACACACACACACACAAATTGGCTGCCATAAGAATTTCATGAAACAACATGTGACTAAGAAGAAATTCAAGCTGCTTTGAAGGAATTGGCATAAAAACAAGGCTCCATGAATTGACAGAGTACCAATTGATGTATTTCAACAAACAGATGCTTCACTGAACATGCTCAGCAGGTTGTGCCAACGAATCTGAAGGACAACTAGACTGGAAGTGATTCATATTTATTTCTATTCCGAAAAAAAAGGGTGATCCAACAGAATGTGAAAATTATCGAACAGCATCATTATATTATCACACACAAGCAAAATCCTGCTGAAGATTATAAAAAACAAACAAACAAACCACGCCAACTAGAACAGTATATTAACAGAGAACTACTAGAAATACAACCTGGATTTAGAAGAGGCTGTGGCATTAGAGACATTCTTGCCAATTGTCAGATGGATCTTGGCTGAAAACAAAGACTATAAGAGATATGTTCATCTGTGCTTCATTGACTAAGCAAAGGCATTTGACTGTGTAGCTCACAACAAATTATGGCAAACACCTTCCGTGCAATTTACTGCCTCTGTCATCAGAGTGTTAGTTATGGGTCGGTCCCAGCTTAATTATAAAGATCAGTAACAACTCAAATACTAAAGATACACAACTTATGTTTAATCATCTTTTAAAATTTTTGGCAAAACCAAAACATAGTTTGGGAGCCAAGGAAAAATTAAATTATAAAGGTCTTATGAGAGATAATACAGAGAAAGGGCCCATAGTAAAATACTTCAACATAAGGGCATTACTACAGAGTTGAGGAAGACATGAACTACACCCCAGTCTCTGTAGTGACAAGTGGGTTGGTGCAACCAAGGCAGTGATATCAGCTGAGTTAATGTCATCATCACAACCACCTCCACTACCTCCCTTTCCCTTATCCATCAGTCAAGGTGTAGGTTACTGGACCAAGGAGCTTATCACGCAGAAGAGGCTCTTCACCTTGGCCAAGGGAAGATGGAAGAAACTGCAGAGAGCCATTGGGGAGGGAGAGATGGAGCTGGAAAGGGCAGGCTGCATTTTCTCAGATTTTGTTCTGTACCGGGACAGGGCAAGCCAGGCTGCTCCTTTCACCAGGGGGTTCTCCTATGGGCCTTGCCTATGGAAGACTGTGAGTTACTTCACTGGGTAACATAAAGCCTAGTGCTACGACTACAGTAACATAATGTGTGATATAGAATCCATCTTCCTTGCACAAATTTTGAACCAGCAAGCATGAGAAAATTAAGGAAGAGGGAAGAGTTGTTCCTCGACAGAAGAGGATATCATGAAGTCAAAGATAAGGCCCCGAGAGGAAAGAGAAAGCCAGGAGAAACTAATCAAATAATTCATTCTATCTTTTCCTCTTCTCCAGAGTGTAGAATGAGTGAGGGCAGAGTGAGGCAAAAATGTCAAAACTAGCAAAATTCCACTTACATAGAAGGAAATATCAAAAGCAGGGTCAAAGTTTTAATTAAATAATTTTAAAATGTCTCTTTTCTCTAAACTACAATTGATTAATATAATTAATTAATTAGTTAATTAATTAATTACAATCCCTTTTTACAATTACAATTCCTTATTCCAATTCCAATTCAATCAATTCCTTATAGTATATTGTTTTTTTCCTTCACCCAACTTTCTATTTATTAATTTTTGTCCTTGGGTGTTTATCAAGGTAAGAAAGGGAGGAAGAAGGGAATAAAAATTTTAACAAATTGATTTAAAGAATTAGTAAAATGGAATGTTGAAAAAAGGGACAGTTTACAAACGAGAGAAAGCCATTAGCTCACATTGCAGACTCAGTATTACCCAGAAGTAGATGTCAGCCCAAACCTGCCATAAACTATGTGTATTCCTTACTATATTGTGCTTGACATGAACAAATTAAATCACGTACACTGAAACCCCCAAACAAATCTCAATGACTTGGAGTCACATCAGTTCATAATGACTCTGTAATACAGGGTAGAATTGCACATAGTACTTTCAAGGCTATGAATATTTATGGAAGCAGATGGTCTCATTCTTCTTACACAAAGTGACAGGTGGAATCAAACTAGCTAACTTTTAATCTTCAATTAGCAGTCTTAACCACTATGGTACTAGGTACATTTACGTATGTTGTTTGTTGTATTGATAGGTGGCTTTGAGTCAAATATGACTCAAAGTGACTGTGGTGTTAAGATTTTATTGTTCCAAATAGCTTCTAATAATGTTAGTACTGTATTATTATTCTCATCATACAGCTGCAGAGTAGAAAATTCAATGGTTTTTCTCATAAATACTGTGTGGTTGGTCCTCCCTTGTCTCCGTGGCATACTAGTACACTTGACTTTGATGCTCTTAAGTGCTTCTGTTTTAGGAAGGGGGTGGAGGAGGCACAAAGGTGAGCTCAATGAACAGGTGGGGTGGGAAGCACCCTTGCAGAGATGGGAAAGTCAGGATGCTCTGTATAGAAGGAGTTGAAAGATACAGCGGTGTTATAACCACACACTCTCAGCACAGGTACAAAGAAATGCTTTTATCAAGTGTGATTTCCTTTTTGACAGACTGGCACAAAAAGTAAATAAAAACTAGGCTGTCTGCTGCAGGGCATACATTATAAGATGGGGTTTGAAACACAGTTAGATAAACCTCTCTATTATTTAAGAGAACTATCTTAGAGGCATTAGGAGAACTTCTGAGAAGTCAGAAAAACCAGCTTGTCTGTTAGAAAGAGTTGGCTGGCCAGGTTATAAGTGCACAGTAACGGACCTGTCATAACACTCAGGAGTTACAGCAAATGAGATCGTGTCTGATGTAATGGTTATAAGTGAAACCTTAAATGGCAGACCTCCTGGGCTCAGATCCCAGCCCAGAACCTACCACTGCTCCATGCCAGACAAGGCTTTCAGCTCCATGTGTCTCAGGTTCCTCATTTGCAAAGTGAGATAAACCTAGCTATCTCATAGGTTTATTGTGATATTTAAGTGAATACATGTATTAAAATATTAAAAACACCTCAGACATGCACAATGCTAACCAAGTTTTAGCTGCTTTTAATATAATACGCCTAAGCAATAGATAATATGATAGATAAGGATGCTTTGAAAACTTGGGAATGTACATGCATTGTTGTTGTTTTTTATTAATGATTTTTAATGCAACATAAATATTTTTACAGCATATTCTTTCCATTTCATTTTTCCCCATTCATTCATTGTTGCACATTTTCCTCCCTGCCCACCCACCCCAGTTCATTTTTCTCTTTGAAGAAAAGAAATTCTTTCATTGTTATACAATAGCCCCCCATCCACTGTCCACTTTACTATGCATTTCTTTTTCTGTAATCTTATCATGAAAATAATGCCTAATTCTTTATTCCTTTTAAACAGTTCTCTCCCTCTTCTGTTTCAATGCAGTATACATTATTTTATCCCCTCTTTTCTTAGATTCCCCCTAACCCTGATGTCAGTCCCTTTTACAGTAGTGGCACTATACAGTATTTGTCCTTTGTGACTGAGATATTTCACTCAATATAATGTCTTCCAGGGTCACCCATTTTGTATAATATTTCATGAGGTGTTTGTTTTTCAATGCAGCATAATATTACATTGTGTGAATATATCAGAGCTTTTTGTTAATGGGCAGTTGGGTTGTTTATAACTCTTTGCTGCTGTGAACAAAGCCTCAATAAACATGGGTGTGCATATATCTTCTTGGGTGGCAGTTCTTGTTTCTTTAGGGTATATTCCCAGTAGTGGAATTGCTGTGTCAAATCATATTTCTATTCCCAACTTTTTGAGAAACCGCCATACTGCTTTCCATAGTGGTTGCACTAACATGCTTTGTTTTTATTACTTTATTTTTCTATTTGATAAAGGAAGAACGTGAAAAAAAATGCCCAAGAGCAGTATCAGTTGAGTTGTATGAAATCTATAGTCACTTGTTTCTTCACCTACAATTTACTAATTTTCATGTGGCTCAAGTTAGTATTCATCAGAGAATCATAGGTTTTCTTTCCTGGGAGCAAATCTACCAAAAGCCTGCCTTTAACTTAAGGCCAAGAACTGCATATAGATATGAGGCTTTGGCCTCATGTATCAAGTTATCTCTACCCTTATTTTGTCCACAAACTATCACTGGAAAATAGACATACATCTGGTCATGGATGTATTAGGAAGAATTTTCCTGACCTGAGTGAGCAGAGGAGACCTAGAATATCCTAAGGTATCCAACAATAGGGTTACTGAAACTAACTGATGGGACAATTCTTTACAATCTAAAAGAAGAACAGATCATTCAGGAGGCTGGGCTTTATGAGGAGGAATGTGGCATCAGGATTGAAGGAAGACTCATCAACAACCTATGTTATGCAGACAATACAACTTTGCTAAAAGTGAGGAGGACCTAAAGTGTTTGCTGCAGAAGGTAAAGGACTATACTCTTCAATATGGATAGAAGCTCAACATCAAGAAGACAAATATTCTCACCACTGGACCAATTGCAAGCACCATGATAAATGGAGAAGAGACTGAGTTAGTTAACAATTGCTCGTTACTCACCTCCACAATCAACTCTTGGCACCAGCAGTTAGGAAATCAAAAGACTAATTGCATTGTGAAAATCTGCTGTCAGGATCTCTCCAGAGTACTTAGGAGCAAAGTCAGTCTAGAGACAAAGCTGTGTGTGATCCAGACCATAGTCTTCATAATTGTTTCTTTTTTTTTTTTACTTCCATCCATATTTTTATTGGTATGTTTATAATTAGTCTCATAAATTGTGCTTTATTCATATACATAGTAGTTTTTTGGGTTTTTTTTTACGAGGTCAACCTAATGTATTTTTTTTCTTATGCATCAGGAAACTGGACAATGACTAATGATGACAGAAGAATTGATGCCTTTGAGTTGCAGTGCTGGAGAAGAGACTTGAACATATCATGGACTGTGAAGAGAACAAATAAGTCTGTCTTGGAGAGAGTGAAACCAAGTTTCTCCTTGGAGGGAGGGATTGTGAAGCTCTGTCTCACATACTTTGGGCATATCTCCAGAAGGTACTGGTCCTTGGAGAAGAACATCATACTCAGAAGGGTGGATGGACGGACAACACAGGAAAGCAAGACCCAGGTGAGAAAGACTGATAGAGTAACTGGGGAAATGGGAGGTGGTATCTCTGAATCAATGATACTGACTCAGGATAGGGCAGACTTCAGAGCTGTTGTGTATAGGGCCTTTATGAGTCGCAGACAGCTTGGGCTTCCTTCACACCTTCAATAACGAAACTCCTTCCAGAAACATTCCAAAATTTTCTTAGGTTTCTATAAAAACAATAAAAAGGGTGCATTTTACCCATATTAATGCTTATGCTTTTTAAATTTTTCCATAAAAGCTTGGTAAAGTAGAAAGTCAATGAAAAAGAGGAAGACATCCAACAAGCTGGATTGACACAGTGCCTGCAACCAGGAGGTCACCCTAGCGAGGACTGTGAGAACGGACAGAGCGGGACAGTG
>NW_006399800.1:7103470-7126397 GCF_000299155.1 Elephantulus edwardii
CAACAGTGAATAAGGGTTCCAGTTTCTCCACAACCTCGCCAGCATTTGTTGCTTCCTGTTCTGTTAAATTTTGCTAGTCTTACTAGGGTGAGATGGTATCTCATAGTTGTTTTGATTTGCATCTCTCTTAGAGCTAGGGATTTTGAACATTTCTCCATGTGCTTGTTGGCCACAGGTGCCACTCTTGTAGAAAGTGATTGACATCAGGGTTGGGGTAAGACTGAGAAAAACTGGATAGATTAAGTATACTGAATTGAAACAGATGAGGGAGAGAACAGTTTAAAAGTGATACGTGATAGCATATTATGATTATCACAGGAATCCAGAATTAAGGTTGCATAGCAGAGTGCAGGGGGCAGGGGTCGGGGGATTTTATACCAACGAAGACGTTTATCTTTTGCTTTTCAAAAAGAGGAGCGAACTGGGGTGGGGGGGGGGTAAAGAAAAAAGTGCAGCAATGAATGCATGAAAATCCAAAATCTCTGTAAATGTTCATTAAAATTAATAAAATAAGACTTAAAAAAAGAGCAACCACATTTATTGTGATTTCCTTTCTATTTTTTATTAAAATATCTGCCCAAGAATAACTTGTCCATTTGAGAAAGCTGATTGGTCATGTGACAATAGTAGGAACTTCATGAAACTAGTAACTCAGGAACTAAGAGAAAAAAGATCAAACTTTGGAGAATTCCATTGCATGTATATGTCCTGATTTTTAAAAATACTTTATTATCGATAATCTTTTCTTCTGAGTGTTTTATTTTCTTGTTACAAATGAAGATATCAAAATTGTTCTTGATGCAGGGATGCACTTCTTTTGAGGGAAGATGCCCCGTTTGGGGAGACCCCAGTTATTAAAAAATGTGTCCTTGAATTGATCTAATATCCAACACCCTTTGAATTCAAATTGCTGGTAATGATTTATCATTTTGAATTCAGGGAGACAAAGAAACATGTGAAATAATGTACTTTCAAGCATATAAGGCATATCAAATATTTCAACGTGTCTCCTGAGTAGACAGATATTAGCAAGTAAAAATACAGAGAATCCAATTAAACTTGAATTTCAGAGAAGTAGTAAGCAGATTTTGGGGTGTTTTTAGGCATATTTTGTCTTGTGCAATATTTAGGCACATTCATCTTTAAAAGAGATTTA
The DNA here is from genome assembly GCF_000299155.1 of Elephantulus edwardii. Taxonomy (NCBI): domain Eukaryota; kingdom Metazoa; phylum Chordata; class Mammalia; order Macroscelidea; family Macroscelididae; genus Elephantulus; species Elephantulus edwardii. Next base: position 7,104,627 of record NW_006399800.1, read on the forward strand.
CAGTTTACCTAAAATTCAAATTTAGCTATGTGTATTTATCCAGTCACCCCATGGCTGAATTTCCTCTTCTAGTGAAAAATGGCCCATTTCTATAACAATTGCTCACCCAATTTTATTTACAGACTGTCTAGCATTAACATACATATATCAAGATCCACAAGGGTACATAGCTGGTCCTCCTGCCATTATCTGAAGCAGCATTCAGTCAGCTATTTCCATCTACCCCCTGATGACTGTGCTCCAAACACACGCCTGCCAGTGAAATAACGCACTTTCCCAAACTTAAGGGGAGTGAGCACTTCTACTGTCTATAAAATGTTTTGTCAAAAAACCAGCTAGCTAGGGTATATTGCTTTGCTACTTCACTTCCTTAGACCAGTGTTCAATCATATGTAAAAAGAAGTTGTTAGGTTAAAAATTTTAATTCAAACAATCTATATGTTGTGTTTTTCATTTTGAGCAAGAAAGATTGCATCATCTTTTATATGTGAATCTTGGACAATGAGTAGGGAAGAACTGATGCTTTTGAATTGTTGTGCTGGGTTGTGTGGTTGTGCCAATTTTGTTGGCAAGGAATGTTCAATATATAATGCACTTACAAAAGAACAAATATGCCTAGGAAGAAGAGCAGCCAGAGTGCTCCTTCGAAACAAATGGTTAGACTTCATCTCACAACAACAAACAAAAAAATGAAGCCTATCAATGAGGTGGATTGACACAGTGATGGCAGTATTGCCCTTAAGCAGAGCAGACTGTGACAATTAAGCAGGCTCAGGTGGAGTTTTGTTCTGTTGAACATCCCGTAAGTAGCATTATGACTAGGAACAAGTTCAAAGGCTCCAAAGAACAGCAGTATGTCTTGTTCTGATGATTGTTATTTGTCATTGAGTCCAGCACTGTTTCTTGGCTATGTTATAGACAATATAGGAAATGTTGTTTGCTTAGCCTTCTATCATCTCTCTGACCTGAGATGTACTTGAGTTCACTGTGGCGACTGTTGTGTCAGTCTACCTTATTGAAGGTTGCCCCTGTACTTGAGCAAACATGGTGTCCTTTTCCAGGAACTGGTCTGTCCTGACAATATGCCTACAGGAAGTTGTACTCCTGTAACTTGTAAATTACTCTAATGCTAAAAGCTATGCCACAGGCAGCTCAAATACCAGTAGAGTCACTGTCCATAGTGGATAGATTTTAATGAAGCTTCTGTGTTAAGATAGACTCAAGAGAAGGCTTGGCAACACACATCCAAATTTAGCCAGCAAAAACTCTTTGGGTCAAAACAAAATATTACTATATACTTTGCTATTATTGTACTGTGCGCTTTGATATTGTGACATGCCCAAGAGTCAGCTCAGACTCCTCTCAACCCCAGAGGATAGATCAGAACTACAGCAGAGAGTTTCCTAGGCTGTAACCTCTATAGGAAAAGCCCACCAGGTCGTTTTCTCCTTTGGAGATGCTGCTGAGGACCACATGTTGGAAGTAGTACTAAATACAGCATTACTGTTACTTTCTTTTTAAGCAAATATTATATTTTAATTATTCTTACTTGAATTTGTTTTTTTTCACTTTTATTTTCTGTGACATTGTCAACTGTTGCTTATTTTTGAAGCTTTTCTAGTGGCCAAAAGCAGGCAGGTTTCCATAGAACAGATTATATTACTGCTTTATTAATTATTCATCAGCTCGATCATGTGAGACAGCATGCAGACAACGGATCAGCTTATTTTGACAACCTTAACTACCAGTTTGGATTGGCCATGTTCTTAATAAACTGAGCTCACCTGGTTGTTAATGAGAGTAAACAGTAACAGTTTGTATGTACAATGTAGGCTTGGTTCTAAATTTAATTCAGGAAGCAAAATAAGTAAGAAAGAAGAATCTGGAGGGAAAGGGGAGAGAGAAATAATAAAGTGGGGAGACACGGCTGAAGCAGACAGAGCAGGCAAGGGACATTAATGGTTCTCCTTCTTCCTGCTCCTCTGGCCCAAAGCAGGTCATTCCTGTAACGTAATCATTTTCCTAAATAGTCCTGATAAAACAGTCATATTACATTTATCATCCTGCAACTTCCTTTTTTCACTCAACAATGTTTCCTGAAGATTTGTATATTAGCACTTAGAGATCTGCCTCACTCTTTTTACTGCTGTACGCAGCGTCACTGTAAAATTCCACCACCGTGTACTCAGCACCTATTAAGCTGTTTGCCTTTCTTGCTATTACAAACAACACTACACTAAACAGCCTTGTTCTTTACTTCTTATGCACATTCAAGACCTCTTCTTAAGTACAATTCCAAGGGGAGTGGGAGGATGGGGGGATTTAAATAAATAGAATTTCCAGGTCAAAGAACATGCAAAATTTTAAGTAAGTACTGACAATTTGGAAAAGGCCTGGAATGCAATAGTTTATTCTCTAGGGAGGGTACTAATGTCGCAACCAAAGAGGATTTTAATCTTATATATATAAAATGTTTTAGTTGGATTTTTCTTAATAAAGAGAATGAAATTGCTTATTAATTATGTAGAAAAAGTATCTTTTAAGAAAAAAGGGAAAGAGATTGTAGACACAGAGTATATTAATGGTTTAAATAACCTTGAGTATTGAAGAGATACCAGCAACCTGCCTATCTCATAAAACCCTTGTCTAAGGATAAAAATAGATACCCTATGAAGAAGAGGCTACGCTTGTTAGCTGTTTCTACACACGTGCACACACATACATACAACTGGCCCACAAGGCAGCCTTGAATAAATGGAAATACTTGGCTGTTTCATCCAAATCAGAGCTCTCAGTGGTGTGGGGGTTCCTAGGGGAGCCACCACTGAGTAATTTTCACACTTGAGTTTTGAATAATTTAGAAAATAAAACCCATATTTAAGATAGAGGCCAATTTTCACTCAATTTGAATACACACATTCTAGCTGTGAATAGATCTTCAGAGCACTAAAACTCAGAGCTGAACAGACGTACCCAATGATCATGAGCTCCCCACTAGTCTGGAGCAGCCCTGCTGTGCGCCCCTTCCCGTAACAGCCAGGTCCCAGCAGAATCCAAAAGCATACTCAAAATAAGGTAATGCCAGGAGGGTTTTTAAAAGAGATCCAAACAAATGTGTGAGCAGGGAAAGTGCAGAATCCACTTTCCAGAAAACAGGTCCTGAGAAAGACGTGTGTAGGAAGCTTAGTGGGTGTGCCTTAAGATAAACACCTGTGGGGAGTAAAAGAAGTAGGATTGACTGACAGGAGGTGTTGAACTCCCAGGAATTTGCGGCAAAGATCTCCACTGATGCCAAGGGGAGTTCAGGAACTGGGATGAACCTTCCTAGGTACCTGCTTAAAATAAGGGAATTACGCCTTTAAATCTCTGTATTGACTAGATCATAGATACAAACTGCCCTTCGAAATGGAGAGTAACCCAAAGTAAGGTGGTTTTCTTGAGACAAAACTTCTGCAAAGGGACTCAGCTGACAGGTATGTTACTAACCTTCTCAATAAGTAGAAGCATTATCCCCTCAAGTCCTGAAGAGGCATCCGGACAATGCCCCGTAGCATTTACTATGTATGGTTCATGCCTGTGGCACCTTAACCCACTATCTTCATATGGTAAAATCTAGTAACATCTCCTTCAGGAATTGGTTAATCTATTTTTCTGGGTGAATATACAAGACGAAAGTTTGGGACATGAATTACAGACTCCATTGTTGCTGAGAATCCAAAGTAACTAATACTGACCATCTCATCGCTCATTCTATGCTCCCCTTACTAATGACTAGAACTTTGACTGATCTAATGGTTACTTAGTGGGTGACCTTGACTTTTACTAGGAAGAGGCTCTGAGTCCCTGGCATCATGTTTTCCTCAAGTTGTACTTGTCCATTGTTGAAATGGGTAAGGGAGTTCCAAGAGATGTCCCAACATGTAACAACTTTCTCCCAATCATCAGGGTTAATTACTCTGAGCATGGAGACTGTTTTCCTCGCCTGATGGACTTTGCCAGTAAAGAACCCCATGACGCATCAGCAGGCCTTAAAACTTAATGACACCCCTGTTGAGTACCTGGTAGAATTATTCTTCCACTGAAAGCTGAGACCTGTAAACTTGAAAAGACTAAAAGTGAAGGAACAGGAAACACAAGATCCCTATGTGATCGCTGGGAGTGATGTAAGCAGAGCCTAGTCTCTTTCTACTTTTTGGTTCCTAGTCTTATGTTTGTTAAATACTAGGGACACTTTCCTTATAGCAGTTGTTGATTTAAAGGATATACTGTGTCCTGGAAGATGGAGTCCTATCTTCAATCATTTACTGTCTCTAAACTGGAGCCTTGATGGCTGTTTCAAAAACAACTGTGCCATTTTATCAAGGCCAATAGATCTCAGGGCCACACGCTCACTGCTGTATCTTATTGTCAATAACTGAATCTTCAGTCTAATATGACATTATGCAGAATCTTGTGTCAGTGAGTCAAGCATTCTATTCTGTTAATCTGTTGATAGTGACATTGGTAGAGGCCTGAGGGCAGCAAAGGCAATTGCATATCTGGCGTGCTTGCTGATTCGATTAAGATAAATCATTGCTTTTTCCAGGATGGAAGGGCCCCAATGTAATCAATGCCTCATCAGGTATCTATTTGTTCTCCACAGAGAATGGTACCAAATTGGCTTGGTATTGGTTTATACATCCAGGAGAAGGGCATTAAGAGTATCAATACTTTAAATAGCCTTGGTGAATAGAAGGCCATGCTGGAATGGTTTCCATCCCTGCCTCCATCCTGTTACCATTTTACCAGCACTAGTGAGACCATGACTGATGTCACCTGAGTCACTTTGTCACTTGGCTATTTGGTGTCTTTCCATGGCAAATGCTCCCTGGTAGTGCATTATCTGACACAGCATTCCTCACAGAGCATACTGCCATAGATTCTTCCTCAGATCTTATCATCCCTTGTCCACCAGTCTTTCTCCTTCCACGTCCTTGACCAACTAGACAAACCACTTATTACTGACCATGAGCCTACTTTTATTTTCTCCTGGAGTCCCTTCTCTTTCCACACAAAGGAGCTCACCAGGATCACCTCCCAGATCTCTGCCTGCTTGCAGGGTCTCTTCACTCCTTTCAGGCTCTCCTCTGATTGGAGCTCTGGTGCTCTAGACCATCGTCAGCTTGTACTCACAGAGGAACCAACATGTCTGTGAGCCAAGTTAGATGCTTTACCTCCTTAGCTGACTGATCAAGAAGGACTCTCCCTCTCACAGACCTACACACACCTGAGGAAGCCATAGCATGAGCTGAAGGAGAATCATTAGCAACTGTGGTGGGTGGGATGGAGCCCAGGCCACCTGTAACCCTGGTCCTGCTTGTTGCCGGTTCAGGATGTAGTTCCTCCATGAGTCACTATAATGAATAGTCATTGTGATGGTAAAGTCCGGTGATCTGGTGGACCCGACAGAGGTCAGAGGATCTCACTGATGGAGAGCATACAGGAGATCAGAGCAAGGTGGAACAGGTTCTAACAGAGGGTGGAACACATTAAAAAATGAAATATGCTATCAAATTCATTGCCAATCCCTTCCCATCATAGGGACAGAGCCCTGGAGGAAAAGTAGAACTTGTATCCCTGGTACATAACACATTTCAAATATACTTCTCAAATTAACCATTCGAAATGTCTTTCTCAGAAATACCGCAAGCAAAGGAGCAGCTACAAGTCAGGAACAAACTTAGGGGAAAATCCTTCCCTGTGAAAGCCCAGTGTGGGACTGAGCATTTCTGCTCTAATAATCAGAATATTCTCCAACCCCAGGACTGAGCAGTGTCTAAAGGAGTTTCAGTAACAACTAGAACATTCCATTTCTGTCTTACTATGCATTGTGTGAAGATATAAACTGTCTATAAATCTGTGCTTTCAAGAAAGATAGCCACATGTGGTTACTGAGCCCTTGACAGGTGGCTAGGGTAACAACAGCTGAGCTTTTTATTTTATTTCAATGTAAATAGTTGCATGTGGCTAGCAGATATTGTAATAATAGGCAGTGAAAACTAGAGAATGCATAGACCTTGACTCTAGGGGACAAATCCAGGGACAATCAGTCACATAAATTCCCATGGAGCTAATCAGAACACTGGTGCTTTCACTTAGATGCTCTTGAAATTGACAGAGCAAAGACAGTCTGGCCATGAAGTATAGAAAAACGACTTTGGAATCATATAGACCTAAAGAAAAGACTAACCAGCTCTGTGACTCCAGGCAAGTGGTCTCCCTCTCTGAGAACTAATTTCCTCAATCGCAGAACTTAGAGAACTGTTAAGGATATAAAATGAGGAGACCCCTACAGATGCCTGGCTCACAGTGATCATGTCATTCTTATTTCCACTCTTCAGCTGTGATACCATGCACCAACCTCAACTTCCTAACCTCAGTTGTCTTCCACTTCTGCTTGCTTCTGAACCAGGTCCCACAGTATCAGCCTGACTTTTCCTTTCTAAGAGATCTCTACCCTGCTGTGGTAGAAGACTGAAAAAACAGAGCTTCCCACTTTGGACCATCACCCTTATTGTCCCCAACAGAGATTGCCTCTTTCTCTCTCTTTGCTGCCCATTCCGTTCTGAAGCTGTAAATGACACCAAAAGAGAGACTGCCCGTCTTTCCCCTGAGGAGTAGCCAGTAGATTTGAGTTGATAAAGAAATGCAGTCTGTTAGACATCAACACAGCTCCCTATGGACTCTGTAAAATTAAATAAAATAAAAATAAAAAATATCAAGGTCATTTTTTTGACCCAGGGAATCTGGATCAAAGATACTTAAAAAGGAAAAAATGCAAGGTAATTTAGTTACTTTCCTTTTTTTTTTTCTTTTGCTGGAGAGAAATTAATTCTATAATCTCATAAACACGGTATTTCCTTCCACACCACCCCCAACTCCACTATCAACAAAATGACCTAACAGAACTCAGCAGCCTCATTGCTTCAGTGGAAGTGAGGTTCTCACCTATTTTCGCTGCCAATTCTTAGGAGTAAAAGTCTAAGATGAGGGGCAGAAATTCTCGGTTGAGGGCCCTTGTCTGGGAATTGCATAATTCCCGCAGGGCAAACAGCCAGAAGCCAAATTTGGCAACTCACCAGGGCCTGCTGGAGGCTGATTTTGCCTCTGTTTGTTTGGCTCTTTGGCACTTTGCTTTTGTTTTGGTTTGGGATGCTGGGAGTGATGTTTTGAGCTCTAGTGTATTCTCAGGTCTGCTTTCCACCCCACCACACCCCCTTGTTGGCGAAGCACAGACAGCCTCCTTTGTCCAGGGAGTTCAGTAATGATTTTGTTCTTTCTGTGGCAGGAAGAGTCAGGGAAGTTCAGTGGTTCACATTTTACCCCAGCTCCCGCCATGAGTTCTTCTGATGAATTTAGGTTTTAATTTTTTATCTGTGTCTCGACACCAGAAACCATATAAATAAGTGAAAACATAAATAAAATTCATGAACCTGGGATTCGATGCCGACAAGTAGTGCCGAGTTTCAGGGACTACTTTTAACATCAGAGCTGCCTCCTCTTGTTAGTATTACCTGTGCAAAACCCTGTAATGAAGGAACAAAGTAGGTCAGTCCCAGGTGTACCAAGGCAAGGCAGTGGAATCATGAAAGAAATTAAAAAGCCTGCCGTGTCCGTTAGTAAGAGCATAGGGTTTCCTAGAGTGGTAATCCTACAAATCACACTTGGATTGACTTTTCCACCACCAAAGCTGCAGGTGTAAATCAGAATTCCTAATAAGTTCTGTGTGGGGAAAGGCAACGTATATCCATAATACAATGAATGGATGTAAAAGCACTGGAAGGCCTCAGAAACTGATGTCATCCTTATTTCCCTTTCAGTTCTTTCTTGTGGTCGTATTTTCCTGTGAAAAAATAAACGTTAAAATTATTTTAATTAATTTCACCTGAATTCTTTTTGTTTTGTTTGGTTGGTTTCTGCTGTGTACCGTCGCCCCTCCTTCTCCAGTGGAGCATCCGGTGGATTTGACCCGCATGCCTTCAGGATTGCAGTGCAGCATCTTGCCACTAGGCCACCAGCACGCCCTTAATTTCTCTTGAATTCTTAAAAGTCAATTTGGACTTTTTTAGGAGGGAAAACCTCCATGCTTGTGTAGAATACAATTGTGGTTGTTGTTAAGTGCTGTCAAATCAAGTATGACCTTTAGCAACAATATGAACAATATGCTTGAATCCTGTTCTATTCCTTGCCATCCTCACACTTCCTGACACACAAGAGCCCATTTCAGTAGCAGCATGTCAACTCACCTAGTTGAGGGTCTTCCTCTCCTTAGCCAACCCTCCACCTTTCTGAGCATCATGTCCCTCTCCAATGAATAGCCTCTCCTACCAACATGCCCAAAGTATGTGAGGTGAAAGCTCATCATCTCTGCCTCCAAAGAGCACTCTGCCTTCACCCTCTCCAAGACATGCAGCCCATGGGGTGTTCCATACTGTTCTCCAGCAACACAGATCAAAGGCATCAATTCTTCTGTCATAGAATACCCTAGCATTGCTTTAAATTACCTGCATTTAAACAGTTCAACCAGTTCACTTGGCAGAAAGCAGAGAATACCAGAAGAATGTCTATTTGTGTTTTGTTAACTATGCAAAGCATTTGATTGTGTGGATCACAACAAATTATAGCTAACACTGAGAAGAGTGGGAATCCCAGAATATTTGGTTCTGCTCATGCAAAATCTGTATTAGATCAGGAAGAAGTCATAAGAATGGAGCAAACACTGTATGATTCAAAAATCAAGAAAGGAGCATGTCAGAAATGTGTTCTTTCTTCATACTGTTTCAATCTATAAGTGGAACAGATCATTCTAGAGGCTGGAATGTGGCATCAGAATTGAAGGAAGACTTATCCATCACCTGTGTTATGCAGATGGCACAACTGTGCTTGCTGAAACTGAGGAAGCCTGAAGTGTTTGTTGTAGAAGGCCAAGGACTGCATAGTCTTCAAAATGGATTAAAGCTCAACATCAATAAAACAAAAATTCTACCGCTTAGCTAATTGGCAGCACTATGATAGATGGAGAACAGATTGATTGAGACTGTTAACTATTTCATCTTGCTTGGTCCCACAATCAACAGTCTTGGCAGCAGCAGCCAGGAAATCAAAAGACAAATTGCATTGGGAATGTCTGCTGTCAGAGACCTCTCCAGAGTGCCAAAGAGCAAGGACAGCAGTCTAGAAACTAAGGTGCACCTGATCCAGGCCATGATTGTCACGATTGTTTGCTATGCATTAGAGATTTGTACAATGACTAACCTTGACAGAAGAAGAATTGATGCAGTTGTGTCATGGTGCTGGCGCAAAGTATTGAACTTATCCTAGACTGCCAAAAGAACTAATAGGTCTGTCTAAGAGAGAGTGAAACTAGGTTGCTCCTTGGAGGCTAGAGTTTTGAAGCTCCATCTCATATATTTTGGGCATTTTGTGAGAAGGGATGAGATCTTGGAAAAGGATGTGCTTGGAAGGCTGGAAGATCAAAGCAGGAGAGGACAACCTTGGATAAGACAGACTGACACAATAACTGGGATAATGGGGGTTGGTGTGTCAGACAGTGAGATTAGCTCAGAATAGGGCAGAGTTCAGAGCTATTGTTCATAGAGTTGCTATGAGTTGCAGCTGACTCAATGGCACATAACAATAACAGCTAGTTTAGTATAGAGGTCTGGTGACTTAGTCGTCAGGAATTGCACTGACAATCCAAAGATATGTGGTTCAAATCCACCAGCGTCTCTACAGGACACAGGTGGACAATCTCCTTCCATGCAATTACTGCCTCTGACAATGCACTGGAGGGTCAGCTCTGCGTGAGTTCCCACTCGATGCTACACAACAACAGCAGCCAGTTTACTATTAGTCGTAGTTGACCTGACCACACCTAAGAACAACCACTCCACAACCAAGACCGCTACTTTTGAGTCAGTTCCCAATCATAATTATTATCTACTGTGTTTTCAGATGTTGTAAATCTTTATAGAGGAGACTGCCTTTTACTTCCAGAGCAACTAGTAGATTTGAACCCAAACTTTAAACTAGCAGCTGTATATAAAAGATGACTTACCAACAAACTGCTGTATACAGATGACACAACCTTGTTTGCTGAAAGTGGAATGTTTACTAAAAATCAAAGATTATAGCATGGATCACATCTCAATATAAAGAAAACCAAAAATCTTCCAACTGGACCAATAAGCAAGATCACAATAAATGGAGCAATTTATTTGTTTGAAATTGTCAATTATTTCCTTTTACTTGAATTTACAATCAACACTCATGGAAGCAGTAGTCAGGAAATCAAAGGATTCATTGTCTTGGTGAATTGACTGTCAGGGACTTAATTTTTTTTATTTTTTTAAATTCATTTTAATGAACATTTACAGAGAATGTATGTCCATACATTCATTGTTGTACTTTTCTCCCCGTCCACCCCTCCCCCTAGTTTGCACTTCTCTTTGAAAAGTAAAAGAAAATTATTTTATTGGTATAGAATCTCCCCCACCCCCGTTACCCGAGTACACTCCACTATGCAATCTTCATTCTGGACTCTTGTCATAACCATAATATCCAATCATATATGGCTTTTAAACAGTTCTCTCCCTCATCTGTTTCAATGCAGTACACATAATCTATCCAATTTTTCTCAGTCTCCCACCAACGAAAAAGAATGTCCCTCTAAGATTAGGAGACACCCAGACCAAGCTATGGTATTGTCTATTGCCTCACACTTACGTGAAAGTTTGACAATGACTAAAGAAGCAGAAGAAGAATTGATGGTTTGAATTGCTGTGAGGCAAAAGTGCTGAATAAACCACAGACTGCCTAGAGAACAAACAAATTTGCCTTGGAGGAAGTGTAGCCAGGCTGAAGCAAGGATGATGAGACTCTGGTTTGTATCCTTTGAGCATGTTGGGGCCAGTCCTTGGAAAAAGACACCATACTGGACAAGGTGAAAGGTAGGCGAAGAGAAGAATACCCTTGATGAGATGAATTGGCACAGTGATGATGACGACATGTGGGGATGGTACAGGATCCAGCAGTTTCCTTCTGTTGTGTGTGAAGTCACTACGAGTTCAGGCTGCCTTGCCAGCACTTAACTAGTTTGCAAGAGAGCAGTGATGTTCACGGCTAGAATTCTCACCTACAATGGCAGGAGACCTGAGCGCTGTGCAGCGTAGGCAGCCACCGCCAGCTTGTTCATGGAGGTTTGCATGTTGGTATTATATTGAATAGGTTTCCCCTGAACGGCTTACGTAAACTAGGAATAATAATCTGATAAACTACTTCTTAAAATAATCTGCCAGCGAAAACCCTATGAATGATCCAATCACAATTGATTGTGCTGAATGTCACCACAAGTCTGGAGCCAGAGGCTACCACAACTATTAACAACATCCTTATAGGGGGTAAAAAATGTTAAGCGAATTCCCTGGAAAATGTAGCTTCAAAAAGGCAGCAATTAAAAAAAAAAAAAGTTAAAATGAACGTAACAGTTAAAGGCACATTCTTGAGCAAAACAAAAAGAAGTTATGGCCTAACTAGATTTTTGTTGCTGTGATTGTTGCTATGTACCATCAAGTCAGAACCAGCTCAGAGCTGACCCCTCAGCAGATTTTCAGAGGCAGTGAATCAAGCTGCACAAGAGGAGACCGTCCTCTTAGTCCCACAGACCAACTAGTGGGTTTGAACCACGGACCTTGGAAAGATGGAGGGTCGGCGAAGGAGTGGAAGACATCCCACAAGATGGATTTGACTTCAGCATTGGGCTGTAGTGTGTCAGAGGTGATGAGGCTGGCACAGGACAGGGCAGGGTTCAGGCAGGCCGTTCATAGGGTAGCTATGAGATGTACTCGACTTGACAGCACCTAACAACAACAATAAACTGGGTTGGCAGTGCAATTCCTTACCACTAAGGGATTTCCTTCTTCAGAGTTTGTTTTTCTATGAAATAGGTTCCTCCATCACTGTGGAGCATCTGAATCAGCTTTACCAGGCGGAGAGAGAGCAATAGGTATTCTTATATTGAGTAAATGAGGTGAAGCCCAGGGAGCCTCGTGCTTGACATGCAGCACCTGCTTGATAATTAGAAACTCCCTTTCTCCTTATTTCCTTTTCCATCCCTACTAACTGGCTTATAGACAGATGCCCCCTAAAAGTGCTTTTCCAAGAGTATCTTCCCTAGCATAAGCATAGGGAAAACAAAATCCCCTTACTGTATATTTATTTGCCCAATCCTCAGAATGGTCTGAGAGGTTCAACCCTCCAAGAGAAGTCACCCACTCTGTTCCCTCCCCCCAGTCCCTCCCTCCTCAGCCCTGGCAGCATCTATGGGATCAGACAGTGTATGTGACGCCATTACATTTAATGTCATCATTCCCAAATCCCTGCAAGATCGTAACCCCAGCCTCAATGTGCTTGCCACTGCAGAGGGAAAAAACATCATCAAAATAGAAAGGAGAGAAGTAGGGCGGGTGGAGTAGAAGCAGTGCCCTGAATGAACCACTAATGAACATCATTCCTTGTCATTGTCCTTGGTCTTTGCCCATGAACCAAGCAACAAGGTCAAGGCTGGCTCCAGCCAGGCCACTCCCATCCGGCACATGAAGCTTCCTACCTCTTAGAGCTAAGTATCATGTTCTGATCTGGGTCCTCGAAACATGGTGAAATGCGACCATCCCGGCTCTGTCAGCCATGGTTCAGAACACAAATCCTCTTTGAGATGGACTCTTGGGAGTATGAATTAGCCTCTTGAGAGTCCATTTCTACACCTGGCACATATGGGTGATAATGCCTCTTTCACAGAGCTGAGATGAGACTCAGAGAACAGAAGACTTTGTATCTAGGCGAGCATGTTGTAAAATCTTGATGCTGCCGTGAAAATGCTCTCTCCTGAGAGCTCATGTGTGTGCTCCATAGGGCTGGATTTCCATGGGTAGGTTATTGGAGTAGATTTCTAGGCCTTTCTTCTGAGATACCTCTGGATGAACTCACACCCCCAACAGTTTGGTTAACAGCCAAGTGTTTAACTGTTGACATCATCCAGGAATTCCTGGCACACATTTAGAGACCAATAAATGGTTGTGCCCCCGTTGTTGTTTTTGTTGTTGTTGTTGTTGTGTACCATGAAGAGAGAGTTGAATTCAGATGCAGTAAACTGCACAGGAAGAGATGGCCATATTTTCCCTGAAGAGCAAATGGTGGATTTGAACTGCCTGCTTTTGACTCAGTAGCACAATTCCTTGCCACTAACCCGCCAAAGCACTTCAGGTAGTGTTTTGTACACACCTTAGCTCTTGCTATCTTTCTTACATAAAACACTCAATTAATCTTCTATTATTGTTGTGTTGTGCCATCAAGTTGCCTGAGACCCACAGTAACACTATGTACAGCAGCTCTGAAACCTGCCCTGCTCTGAGCCAGTCTTACTAATTCTGGCACACCAACCCCCATTGCCCCAGTCACCATATCAATCCATTTCATCTGGGTCTTCCTCTCCTGCGCTGTCCCTCAACCCTTTCAAGCGTCAAGTCCTTCTCTAAGGACCAGTCTCTACTGGCCGCATGCCCAAAGTATGTGAGGCAGAGCTTCAAAATCCTAGCCTCCAAGGAGAAACTTCGTTTCACCCTTTCTAAGACAGGCCTATTTGTTTTCTTGGCAGTCCATGGTATGTTTAAGACTCTTCTCCAGCACCACAATTTGAAGGCATCAATTCTCTTTAGTTATTGCCCAGCTCTCTGATGCACAGCAAGTAATTGTGAAGACCACAGACTGGAAAAGGCGCACTTTAATCTCTAGACTGACATCATTGCTTCTCAGTCCTCTGGAGAGGTCTCTGACATCAAATCTTCCCAATGCAGCTCATCTTTTGATTTCCTGAACGCTGTTGCTAAGAGTGTTGTTTGTGGAACTGAGCAAGCTGTAATTGTTAACAACCTCACTCTCTTCTCTATCCATCATGGTGCTGCCAACTGGCCCAGTGGTGAGAATCTTTGTCTTCTTGACACTGAGCTTCAATCCATATTACAGACTATGGTCCTTAACCTTCTACATCCTTATTGTTGTTAAAAAAGGTTGGACCTCATGATGTCCAAGATTCCAGGGAAAATTGTACTGATTCATTACTGAGGAAGAGAAAGAAGTAGATGATAAATTACAAACCTTAGAGGAAGATGGGAAGTGGAGCTGTGTCTGTAGGCTTCTGTGAAGTTGAGAGGGTGATCTGAGGGTATCGCTGGCATCCCCTCCTTCTCACTACCTCAAAGACCCTCGTGCCAGTGAGTGCAGAAAGAATACAATTCAGCCAGGTTAAAGCTTATTCAAATGTGGTGTACAGGTGATAAATTCAACAACACATGTCAAGACATTTCATTACAGGGAGAAGTAATTTTCTTTTTTCCCCTTTGAGTTCTGTCATGCTGGCTATTGAGCCAAACTAAAGAGTTTGCACAGACAGACATCTGAGGAGGATGTTGGGTAGGCAAAGCAGACTCCTCCGGAGAAGCCTTTGATAAACCTTCCTCCCAGCTGATCTCTAGCCCAGGCTCCTTGAAGAGGCCTCTACTGGAAAATTTTTTAAACATATTAAGATGCAGATTGTGAAATCTTCAGGGAGCATCAGTTTGAAAATACAGATTCTCAAGAGATGTTGAGCACATATTGTGTGTAGAGCAGACGCTAGCCTCCTCCTCTGTCTTTTCAATCAGCCATCTCATTCCTGTTTACCTTAGGAATCTACCCTTCCTTCTGTAACTGACACTGGCTAAGCAAGAAAACAGAGAGTTGGGCAGGGGATTTTATTATGAGCTATATAAGAAAGTGGAAGAAATAGCAAGTGTTGTTGAGAGTGGGGGTTCTCCAATCCTACTCTTCTTGGGTTCTCACTTAAGAGGGTGGAGACAGGTCTTCTCCACTATCCTTATGTTAAGGAAATTTGTGGCCCACGATTTCTGCCACTTTCTGTCGCCAGTGTAATGTGTGTAGAGGTACCGGATTATCTCTAGTGACCTTTGGTTTTAGTTGCCGATGAGTCAATTCCAACTCATAGTGACCACCATGTAGTAGTCAAGGCAGAACAGTTCTTTGAGGTTTTCAAGGCTGTGATAGAAGCAGATCAGGAGGCCTGTCTTCTGAGGCAACTCTGGGCAGGTTCAAACCACCAGCCTTTTGGATAATGATTAAAGTGGAAATCATTGCTGTGGAGTTGAAACTAGCTTAGAGCTAGTGGTTTATCTGAGGTTGTGAATCACACAGGAGGAAAGTGTCCATTCTTCTCCAGCAGAGCTGTTGGTGGATTCAAACTGCCAGAGAAGTGCCACCTCCACAGCCCAACTTCCGACGCCACCAGTTGTTGTCATTTTGTACTATGGAGTTATAACCAACCCACAGCTGACACTCAAAGCATATTTTCAGAGGTAGTAAGTTGCAGAGGAGGAGATTGCCCACCTTTCTTCCACAACGCCTGGTGAATTTGAACCAGCTATCATTGCATTGTTTTAAAAACTATTCCTTACTGCAAAACCATCAGAGCTCACTTTGATAGTCAAATAACAAACCATTTTACTCCAATGCCAGTGAGTGCAGGAAGACCAGAATTCAACCAACTTAAAGTTCATTTACCAAGTGGTATGTTGTGATTGTTGATATGTGCCATCGAGTCCCCTGTGACTTATGTCACAATGTACTCTATATACAATAGCTCTGAATTCTGCCCTGTCCTAAGCCAGTGTCGCTAACACACCTAACCCCATTGCCCCACTTACCGTGTTGATCCATCTCATCCGGGGTTTTCCTCTCCTGCTCTGTCCCTCTACCCTTCCAAGAATGATGTCCTCCTCCAAGGACTGGTCCCCCTTGGCCACATTCCCAAAGCATGTGAGACAAGCTTCAAAATCCTAGGTTCCAAGGAGAAATTTTTTTTCATCCTCTCTAAGATAGACCTATTTGTTCTCCTGGTGGTCCATTATATGTTCAAGACTCTTCTCCTGGTGGTCCATTATATGTTCAAGACTCTTCTCCAGCAAGTGGTATATAGGTAATAAATTCAACAACACATATAAAACAGTTCATTAAGGGCAGAAGCATTAAGGGGAGAAATGCTTCTACCACTACAAACCCAAACCCACTGCTGTCAAGTTGGTTCTGACTCATATTGACCCTCCTTCAGGTTTCTGAGGCTGCATATCTTTATGAGGGTAGAATGTCCAACCTCTCCTACAGCATAGTTGAGGGATTCAAACTGCTGACCTTTCTGTTAATAGGCTGATAAGCACTGGGCCACCAGTTCTCCTTTAGCTACTCTAAGGACAAGGAGTTCATCTGTGTGGACCAACAAATGAAGAGAAGGGTCAAAGAAAGAAAATGAAAGAAGAAAACAAGACACCCAGGAGGATAGATGTCTCTCTCTTATCTTGGGCTGGAAACTGGGAGGTGCCTGAGTGGTAGTCAGCAACGGGAGGTCCTGGGGTGTCGACAGGTACCCGCCTGTGTAGTGCTGAGGAGTTGCTGTAAGCAAGTAAAATTTTTATCATTTTTAAAAAGGGTGTTAGCTTTTAATTCAAATTCCATTTAGGTCAATAGTTTTTTTCCTACTATCCACCAGCTGCTCCGATGGAGAAGGATGGACAATCTCCTCCCATGTGATTAACTGCCTCTGAAAACCCACTGGATAGTCAACTATGGGTCGGTTCTGACTTGATGGCACACAACAATAACAACAAAGGATTTGAAGTTTGCCTGTCCTTAAGAGAGTATAAGTTTGCCTTTACACGTCTTTGGTTTGACGTGCTCTGCAATGGAGGATTTTGAGTCTCTAACGCCAAGCATTAGAGCTGTTTGTGCTCAGTTCTGGAAGAGCCAAGCTAATTGTGTGCACATTTAACCTGAAGACAGCCGGCTCTGTGCTTTCCCTAATGGAAGCTTGGCTCTTTGTCCAGCTGGTATCACATAAAATAAAGCAAAGCATTTTTTGTCCACAGATTATAGAAAAAACAAAGATTAATCCTCAAATGTATTGCCTTAACTATTAGAGTTCTTTTGTTTGCTTTTATTCCAGGTGAAGCGTGTGAGCCCTCATTCTAAAACTAGTAGAATGGGAAATCAACACACAAACATTTCTGATGAAATAGGCATTTTGGAGGATTTTCTATTTGCGAAAGAATTAAAATACCTTAAAACTCCTTCATGTTTTAACTCTGAGGAAGCCACTGTTGTTATGTGCCATAGAGTCAATTATGACTCACAGTGACACTCTAAACTTTGGCTCTGAATCTTGCCCTCTCATGAGCTAACTTCACCATCTCTGCCACACTTGATCCCATTGTCCCAGTCACTGTGTCAATCCATCTCATCTAGGGTCTTCTTCTATCCTTCCAAGCATGTCTTTCTCCAAGGACAGGTCATCTGGGAAACATGCCCAATGTATGTGAGACAGGGTTCCAAAATCCTTTCCTCCAAGGAGTAACCTAGTTGCACTCTCTCTAGAACAAACTTTTTGTTCTCTTGGCAGTGCACTATTTGTTCAATACTCTTCTCCAACATCCCAATTCAAAGGTGTTGATTCTTCTGTCATTGTTATTCATTGCTTAGCTCTCAAATGTATAACAATTGAGAAGACCATGGCCTGGATGTGGTGCACCTTAGTCTCTAGACTAACATCATTACTCCTTAGCACTCTGAAGAGGTTCCTGACAGCAGACTTTACTAAAGACACCTGTCTTTTGATTTTTGACTCCTGGTACCAAATGTGTTGATTATGAATTTGAGCAAGAAGAAATCATTAATAACATCAATCTTTTCTCCAACTATCATGATGATGCCAATTGGCCCAGTGGTGCAGATCTTTGTTTTCTTGATGTTGAGATACAATCCATATTGAAGGCTGCAGTTCTTGCCTTTTCTCGAGAAAGCCACTGCACCCACCCAAAACCATGTTCCAACCTGCTCACTCCACATTCATTCTCAAACTCAAATGATGTGACTCTAAGATGCCTGAGAGTGTAAGTTTGTCCTGCCTTGTCCAACCTATCTTCATTCTAAGAGGTACTGTGCACTGATGGGTGAAAGGAAAGTTCACCAAGGATATCTTACTTCTCATTGAATCTTGCAGAGGAAAAAGGTGGTAGGATTCAAGAAACTGGGCTCATTTCCACCAAAGATCCTAGCGATTTTCCTCATTTAAGAGAGAGCTTATTTTTTAATCATTCTTCAAGTAGCTCTGGTAGCATAGTTCATAGGAAGTTGTACTGCTAAGCTAAAGAACATAACTCTCTAGAGATTCAAATTCATCATTGGCTCCAAGAGAAAAAGATGGACAATCTATTGTCACTTGATTTACAGTTTCAGAAAGCTAGTGAAGGATCAACTATGAGTTAATTCTGACTTGATGGCTGCGAGTTGAGTCTGAGAAAGGAGCCCAAATGCTATAGTGGATTAAGACTTGGATTGTTCACGGAAAGATTAATGGTTTCAATTTACCAATTACTCCTCGGGAGAGACGAAGAATCTACTCCCATAAAAATGTATGGTATTGTTGTTATAGGGTTTTCAGACATACTTTGGACATGTTGTGAGAAGAGACCGGTCCTTGGAGAGGGACATCATGCTTGGGAGGGTGGAGGGACAGCACAGGAGAGGAAGGCCCTCTATGAGGTGGATTGATTCAGTGACTGGGATAATTGGGATGGGAGTGTCAGAGACAGTGCAATTGGCACAGGACAAAGTGGAGTTTAGGGCTGTTGTACATAGGGTCGCTATGAGTCGCAAGCGACTCGACGGCACATAACAACAACAACAACAAATAGTTGTTATGCTCAACATCGGGAAGGGTGTACACCAAGGATGCATCCTATTTCCATAGCTTTTTCAATCGACATACGGAACAAATTATCCAGGAGGTTGGGCTATATGTGGAGGAATGTGGCATCAGGATTGGAGGAAGACTCATCAACAAACTGAGCTATGCAGATGAAACAACCCTGCTTGCTGAAACTGAGAAGGACCTGAAGTGCTTGCTGCAGAAGGTCAAGCACTGCAGCCTTAAATAAGGATTTAAGCTCAACATCAAGAAAACAAAGTTTCTCACCACTGGGTCAATTGCCAGCATCATGATAGATGGTGAAGAGATTGAGATTATTAACAACTTTAGTTTCTTCGGCTCCATAATCAACAATCTTGGTACCATCATCCAGAAAATCAAAAGATGAATTGCATTGGGTAAGTCTATTTTCAGGGATCTCTCTAGAGTACTGAACAGCAATGATGTCAGCCTGAACTCTAAGATGTACCTGATTTAGTCCATGATCTTCACAATTATGTGCTATGCATCAGAAAGCTGAGCAATGACTAAGGGTGATAGAGAATTGATGCCTTTGAACTGTGGTTCTGGAGACAAGTATTGAATTTACCATAGGCCTCAAGAACTGATTCGTCCTGGAGAAGGTGAAATCAGGCTGCTTCTTGAAGACAAGGACTCTGAAATTCCATCTGACATATTTTGGTCATGTTGCAAGCAAGGAGCAGTCCTTGGAGAGGGACATCATGCTTGGGAGAGTGGAGGAAAAGCTCAAGAGGGAAGACCCTTGATGAGACGGATTAACTCAGTGACTAGGGAAATGGGGGTAGGTGTGTCAGAGACAATAAGGTTGGCTCAGGATAAAGCAGGGTTCAGAGCTGTTGAACATAGGATTACTATGAGTTGCAGGTGACTCAATGGCACATAACAACAACAATGTACTGCCAAGTAGGAACTGACTGATACCAGGCCCTCCAGAGGGTTTTTAGAAGCAGTAAATCACACAGGAGGAGATTTATTGCTCATACAGTTTCAGAAACTCTAACGGCTACCTGAAGGGAATATGTCAGGGTTATAACCTCTCTCTATACCTATTCTATCTGTATGCCGAGCAAATAATTCATGAAGCCAGGCTGTATGAGGAAGAATGTGCTGTCAGAATGGGAGAAGATTAATCAACAACCTGCATTATGTAGATGACATAACCTTGCTTCATGAAAGTAAGTGGGACTTGTTGCAGAAGATCGAAGACTATGGCCTTCAATATGGACTGAACCTTAACATCAAGAAAACAAAGGTCCTTATCACTAGCCTAGTGGGCACAATCATGATAGATTGAGAAAGGATTGAAACTGTTCATGATTTCATCTTGCTTAGATCCCCATTCAACAAACACTCTTGATGCCAGCAGTCGGGAAATAAGAGATGTATTGCTTTTGGGTAAGTCCACTGCCAGGGACCTCTCCAAAATATTAAGGAGCAATGATGTCAATTTGAAGACTAAAGTGTGTGTAATTCAAGCCTTGGTCTTTTCCATTACTTGCTATACATTTGAGAGCTGAACAGTGAAGAAAGAAGACAGAAGAACTGATGCTTTTGGGTTGTCTTGGAGAAGAGTACTGAATATTTCATGGACTGTCAAAAGAATGAGGAGGTATATCTTGGGGAAAATGCAGCTGGAATGCTCCTTGGAGGCAAGAATGTGAAAGCTTCATCACTCATACTTGGGACGTGTTGCTAGGAGAGGCTATTCCTTGAAAAAGGATTCATGCTTGGAAGGGTATATGGTCAGTGAAAAAGAAGAAGACCCTCAATGAGATGGATTGGCATGCTGACTGCAGATAATGGGCTCAAATGCATCAGAGATGGTGAGGATGACACAGGATAGGACAGGATTCAGATCTGTTGTCCGCAGGGTCACTATACATTGTACTGGCCTTGAGGACACCTAACAACAAGAGATTGCTATGAGTCAGCATTGACTCCATGGCAGTGGCTTTGGCATTTTGATTTATATTTGCTAGGGTTAGCTTCACTCCACGACGTTGCCACCCACCCCACCCCCCACTCCACAGACCCAGTATTGTTGCAGCAAATACTGATTAGAATAACAAAGCCCAGAGCTAAGCTTTTTTGCTAAAACACAGGGAGACTAGAGAATTTGCAGGGTTGGGAGGCCCAAGTCTCAGAGCTCTATGAGCTTGTTTGATTTAGTGGCAGCACCAATCTGATCCTTTAAATTGTTTCCTAGCTGAATATAACCAGCTCTTTTGAAAGTCAGTCTGACTGTAATTTGCTACTAATTGTCGTTTAAAATGAGCTACTCTGGGCTAAGCTGATAGCAAAGCATAAATTCAAGTGGCTGTTCTTAGGATGTCCTTGGATTAAGGTGAGTTTTAGTATTCCCGCTACCTGGGCTTCTGAAAATTGGATCATTTCTATGCCTATTCTACCTATCACCCTAAAATGATGGGAAAGATAACAATATTTCTGCATAGCATTTAAATTCTATTAACTGTCAGTGTTAGAGTAGCTAATTGGACAATTTACTTTTATCATGACTTTCTTTAGTTACTCATCAATTGGTTGTTTACTTTTATTTCCTTATGTACGTATATCGACAATGTGTGGTCTATGGACTACATCTGGGCCTTGCAAAAATACAGATCCCAAGGCCTCTGTTCTACTGGTAGGATTGTTGTTGTTATGTACCATCGAGTTCCCTGCAACTCATAGTGACCCTATGGACAAAAGCTCTGAACCCCGCCCTATCCTAACCAAGTCTCACTGACTCCGACACACCTAATCCCATAGGATAGTGTTAATAAATTCAGGATTATCCAAACATATGTTGTTGTTGTTGTTGTTATGTGCCATCGAGTCGTTTCCGACTCATAGCGACCCTATGCACAACAGCCCTAAACCCTGCTCTGTCTTGCGCCAAACGCACC
>NW_006399800.1:7127226-7136206 GCF_000299155.1 Elephantulus edwardii
CTGTGTACAATCTCAATCTCTTCACCATCCATCCTGATGCTGCCAATTGGTCCAGTGGTGAGAATCTTTGTCTTCTTGACATTGAACCTCAATCCATATTGTAGGCTGCAGTCCTTGACGCTCTGCAGCAGGCGCTTCAGGTCCTTTTCAGTTTCAGCAAGCAGAGTTGTGTCATCCGCAATTCCATTTTTCTTTCTTTAGTCACATAAAGTACTTAAAACTGCCTGTTTATCAGGAGAGGAAATGCATTTTTTCCTAGATTAGCATTTACTTCTTTGAAACTGTTTTTCTTAGCTGGTTGTTTATCTGCAAGGGAAATGCATCTTTCCTCGATTAGCAGTTACCTCTTTTGATAACTCTTTATGTCTTTAAAACAGTATTTTCTTAGTCGTGTGTAAACTATTTCACAAGCTGTTTGTTTTCTACTAACTGTAACATCTAATGAACGCCAATGACCACTCTTAGATGGGGAGGCATTTTTTGAGAGTACTCTCTTTGCTCTCCCAGAACTGAAAAAAGAAAAAAAAAGTGCTTTGGATATTTCAATTCGTCTGTTTTATTGGCAGTAACACTAGGACATCAGAACGAGGGGTAATCAGCATCTGAAATAAGATCCCTGAGGGATTCCAATGCACACCTCCCTTAGGGATCACTGTCTTATAGAAAAAAATAGGCTGCTTCATGAATGGAAAAACTTAGAGGTAACAAATGGAGTGCTGATTGATGACAAACCAGAATCAAGAAGAGCATGTGTGGTGGTGGCACCATGAAGAGCCTCGGCTCCCCTCCAACCATCGCTACTACCCAGACGATCGTCTCTGTTACCAAGGTCTCACCAGTTCCCTGCCTGAGCAGATAGGAAGAAGGGTGCCATCAGGACCACAAATCAATCTCAGGATTCATCATAATCAGGCCTGGATCTCTTCCTTCTGTGTCTCAAGCACATTCTGACTTCTGTGTTCCTCACATGAGCCAAGCTAACCCAAGTTTTGACGTCTTTGTTTATGCTGTCTTCCAATATAGAAAGTGCCCTCCAATTTCTCTCCCAGGGCATATTCAAACCCTTACTTTCTTCTAGATGAAGTTTTCCCATCCGTCTGAATCACTTCTTCATTCTCTGTAAGTCCACTTTGTTTAGAATTGTTATTGTTCATTGTCTTCGGTCAGAACCGACTCACAGGTAACCCTCCAATGGGTTTTCAGAGGCTGTGAATACACAGAGGAGGAGATTGCCCCTCTTCCTCTCAAACAGCACTTGGAGGATTCAAACTGCTTGCTTTTGGGTTGATAGTGCAAACTCTTTACCCACCAGACCACTAGAGATTCCTTCCTTAGAATTACTCTCCACTTCTTTGTTGAACATTTACTTAAGATTTTTTTATATTTATATGAGATACATCAGCTGTATTTTGAAATTCCCTAGGCAAGGGAACTCCAACAATATTACAGCATCTCCTTCAATGAGCTCTCAAAGCACTGAGCACAAAGTGAATAATTGATAGGAATGTAACAAATTCTTCTTAAAGTATTAGCTGATCGAACCCTTGCCCACAAGGTAGTTTCAGTCTCTCCATCTCTTTTGCTCCCAGTCAGCACCAGCAGTTGAGAGTTGGTGATATTACAGAGAACCACTTGACCAGGTGTTCACTAAGCCCCAACTGTATGCCAGAGATGGGGTTAGGTGTTGAGAAGACAGTGAAGAAGAAAATACTCTATTTTCTCACCTTCATGGAGGAAATAGTTATTGAATAGGAAAATAATAACGGATACCTTATGTATATGTAAGCTTTTTCTTCTCTGTTGTTGTTGTTGTTATGTGCCATTGAGTCACTTGCAACTCATAACGACCCTATGTACAAGAGCCCTAAACGCAGTTCTATCCTGTGCCAACCTCGCTGTCTCAAACACACTCATTCCCACCACTCCACTCATAGAATTGATCCATCTCATCAAGGGTCTTCCTCTCCTGCGCCGTCCCTCCACTCTCCCAAACATGATGTCCCTCTCCAAGGACCAGTCCCTCCTTGCAACATGCCCAAAGTATGTCAGACAACGCTTCAGAATCCTAGCCTCCATCCAGGGAACATTCTGGCTTCACTAGGAAATCAAATATTAACCATTTAGAACCTGACCCCAAACACATAGCAATGCAAATCTTTCAAGCTAGAAAAACAGGAGCCCTAACAATATAGAGGTTAAAGAGCTTGGGTGCTAACTGGTAGGTCAGAGATTCAAATCTTGCAGAAGAATTTACAACCTTGGAAACACCTTGGATAAAGGGTCATTATGAGTCAGAACCAACTCAATGATGGCTTATACACATTTAAAATAACTGAGCCCTGAGGCCAAAGCTATCAATGCCCACCTTCCTTATGTCCACTGTTCCCAGAAATCCTCTCAACAAAAGAACTATTCACATCACATGGCTGAAATGTGCCTGACAAATACCTTGAAAACTTCATGGAGCAATTCTACTCTGCATGCAGGGGGTGCTGTAAGTCCTGGTGGCAACTAACAACAATCCGGAAACCAAAAACCCAAACCTACTGCCACAAAGTCAATTGATGACTCATGGAGACCCTCTGAGGAAGCACTAGTTACACTGATGGAAATAGGTGGCTGCATCTTTCTTGGAACAGCTGCTAGATTCATACTGCTAGCTTTTCCGTTAGAAGCCCAAAACATTTCCTGATATTGGCCCAAAAGCCGGAATGCTCTTTTTCACTGACATTACTGTGGGCATAATAATAGCGCCCTGCTGAGCTCTCACTGTGCAGATTAAGGAACTATTATAATGTATTTTAAACTCCTGGAAAGGCGAGGCATTTGTGGCCCCACATCCGGGAAGATTTAGCTCTGAATTTGCTTGCTAACCCCAGAAAATATAAAGGCATGAAGGGGTAGGCCAGTGTGGGGGTGAGTATGTGCATTTGAATGAATGTGCAAGTAAGAAAGCATTGTCCCTATCCCCGTGTATGGTTAATAAAATTCAGTCACACAAATGGGATGCTCACTTATAACTTTCTATGGGTTGCAACAAAGGGACATTTTAGGGGATTCCAAAAGAATCCTCTTTGGGAAATTTGGCAGCCTATCAAATGCCAGGGAGAATTGTTCATCCCTGAATAGCTTTGTCAGCAATAGGCAAATTCAACAAGAGAGTTGCCCTGAAAATTCAGCTTGCGGAAAAAGCACTAACATATGAAGACAGAGATGTGTTTTTATGGCTTTTCCTTTCTGTAAAGCATCCATAAAGTGTGCTACACATGCCTCCTGAGACAGAGTATGTGGGAAGGTGATGAGGGGAAGTATGGAGGAGACACCAGAGACACTGGCCACTTTATATAGCTTTGCTCAGTCAGGTGGGTTTTATTATGCAAACTCACACGTGGAAGATATTGTGCTTCACCATTTAAAACATGAGATTAAAAATAGCATCGTCATAAAACCTGGGAGATTTAAGTAGTTAATGAGGCTGATTGCATTGAACAAAAAACAAAGCACCTCCATCTACTTAATCAGTGAACATCTTTGTATTAAATCTGATTTGCCTCAGA
Organism: Elephantulus edwardii; assembly: GCF_000299155.1. Classification (NCBI taxonomy): domain Eukaryota; kingdom Metazoa; phylum Chordata; class Mammalia; order Macroscelidea; family Macroscelididae; genus Elephantulus; species Elephantulus edwardii. The sequence continues at coordinate 7,130,784 of NW_006399800.1, forward strand.
GAGCTCCTTGAGTAATTCGTCCAACCAGGAGGGTAAAAGAGAAATAATTTTACAAATATTTGTTTTCTTCTTCCATCTGTACATCTCTCCCCTGCAAATATTTGAATACAATAGGATCACAAGACAATTTAATGTGAAGAAATCATACTTACAATTTGCTTCCTTTGTATCTCCTGATCCATTTGCTACTTACAATAACTCTATAAGGGAGTTTTGGGTTTTATCAGTATCTACAGATGAGAAAGGCCATCCTGAGTAGTACAAACCACTACAACCTTACATGGTAGGCTGCCAATCATAAGTTGGAGGTTCAAGTCCACACAGAGGTACCGCAGAAGAAAATTTGATGATCTACTTCCAACCAATCAGCCACTAAAACCGTATAGGACTCAGTTCTGCTCTAAGACACAAAAAGTCACCAGAAGTTAGAACTGACTTGACAGAAATTAGTTTACAAATAAGGAAACAGGGGCACGGTGATTAAGTAACTTGTGTAAGGTCCCAGAGTTAATAAATGATAAAGCTAGGGTTTGAATGTGGGCATTTGGATGCCAGAATCCAAGTTCTTTTCATCTCTTACTTGGGCTTAGAAAGAGAAAAGAATGAGAGAAATTATAGTTGTCTCTGAGTGGGCTGCGAAAAAAATGTAGTGTTTCCTCCAGCTTTCTATGGGCTAATTTTTTAAAACGCTTGTTTAGCTAGATGGTTAATGATGAGGTAGTCAAAAAGTTAACTTACAGCAACCTAAAGGTCATAAATAAATCACAAACAGCTAATTTGCACGACTTACGTCAGAATTTGCAATGAAAGCAAGGGGGAGAAAAATCTTTGCAAAAACTATCTTCAGAGGAAAAAGTAATAAGTTAAAAATTGACTCCCTGAGGTAAAAAGACTCTACTCTTTGCAATTTACCCAAGTGCTTGGAGGTGACTTACAATTCCCAGCCTACGCTCAAATCTGAGTTTAAAAGTGCTTCTTTTAGAAGCTCTTGCAAGGATAAATTATGACTTCAAAGCAGAAACGTCTCCATTCACAAAATGGGTCACTGACAAGAGCTCTAGGGTGCAAAGACACTATAACAAGCAAAGAAATATGGCAGCAAGAAAAATTAATTTTACCCTAGGTTTTGCTTCCTCTTATCCATTTCACACTGTGTTAGAGTGAGCCTCATTCTTCCCCTCATCACAGTGGGAGGAGAGGGAGACGGGGAGCAGATTCAATTAAACCCAGAGGGTCCAGTCCCCAAAGCAGAGAATAGAGGAGTCATCTACTCTTATTAAAGGTCTTCACAGTGAAAGCTGTTGTGCTGAGACCCTGTCCTGGTGGCAGGCCAAGGCTTAAAGGGCCTTGTTTGGGGCTGGAAGACCAGCCCCAGAGCCTGCAGGCATGCCCCCAAACAGGCTTTTTGTGAAGCCCCTCCAAGACCAGGGAGTTCAATGTCGTCTCCAGGATCAAAAAAACTGCAACCACTTCTTGCACTAAAAGAAGGTGCATCTCTACCTCAATGCAGACTTTCTGTCTAAGCATAGTGCAGGAAAAGCAAGTGCTGGCACTTTAAAATTGCCACACAGAGGAGTGGTTTTGGAAATGCCAATGTTTACAGTCTGGGAATCAAAGAAGATACTGTTTTAGAGCTCATGAAGAATCTACTATGTGTTTAGAGGTAGAAGCTTGAAACATGGGCAGGGCCAGGTTGGAAATAGCAAGTAACTGAGGAGAGCAACAACATGGACAAGCTAAAAAAGAGAGAAGACCAGGCCCATTCTATACAAATGGCATTCTACACATGGTGGCTCCTTAGTGAAGGAACTTTGAAGGCAAAACCAAACAGGAGAGGTTTAGATGATACTATCAGTCTGCAGGTTCAGCTCTGCTCTGCTCTGCTCAATTTAGCACCACGACGTAGCAGAAGTCGGCTCAGAATCACTGACCAACGGACTGACTATGCTGCTGAATTTGCAGTTGCTATCATGCGTAGTCTTTCCACCAAGTCACGACCTTTTCCCAGTCTTCATCCGCTAGTGGCTCTAGGATTTGCCTCAGGTTCCTGGCACGCACTGCAGTTCTTTCTCAGGACTGGAGCATAACTGGGACTCAGTCCCTGTTATACTGAAACCCTGATGTCTTACCTAGACCACACCTTTTTATCCCATCATCCCAGCAACCTGGCTTTCTTCTCCTCCAAACTCTAAGAAAGCAAACTTACATATAGGAGGAGGTGGAGCAAGAAGAGGAGGGTGGATGTCAGAGCTCTGCTTTGTGGCTCTGGATGCCAGGAGAATCTGTGAACAATCTCAAGTGACTCTGTCTTCCTTCTTAGTACCTTTCTCAACAAATACAACTAATTCTAGGCCAGGCTTCCTGCCAAGTACTTTAGTTAATCCCTACATCAACCCTGCAAGGTAAGCATTTTTATCTCTGTTTTGTAGATAAGGAAGTAAGGCACAAAGAGGTCAAGTGACTTGCCTAAAGGCCCATACTGGAAGGTGGAAGAGCCAGGATTCAAATTTGAACACTGGTAGATAAAACAGCAAAGGCTGTCATACCAAACTGCTGGAAAGTGAGTGGCTTAAGACTACACACCTTTTTCTCTCACAGTTCTGGAGGCTGGAAGGTCTAATTCAGTTCTGGCTATAGCCATATTTTCCCTGAAGATTCTAGGAGAAGATGCAGACTTTTCAAGCTTCTCATGACCTCAGATGTTCCTTGCTTGTTGTTTGTTTTTGTTGTTGTTATGTGTTATCGAGTCTCTTGTGACTCATAGCGACCATATGTACAAGAGCTCTAAACTCTGTTCTATTCTGTGCCAACCTAGCCATCTCAAACGCACTCATTCCCACCACTCCACTAACAGAACCAATCCATCTCATTGAAGGTCTTCCTCTCCTTCGCCGCCCCTCCACTCTGCCAAACATGATGTCCCTCTCCAAGGACCAGTCCCTCCTTGCAACACGCCCAAAGTATGTCAGATGAAGCTTCAGAATCCTTGACTCCAGGAAGCATTCTGGATTCACCCTCTCCAGGACAAACCTGTTTGTTTTTCTAGCAGTCCATGGTATGTTCAACACTCTTCTCCAGCACCACAACTCAAAGACATCAATTCTCTTTCTATCATTCCTAGTTACAGTCCAACTTTCCGATGCATACCACATAATTGCGAAGACTATAGCCCGGATCAGGTGCACCTTACTCTCCAGCTTGACACCATTGCTCTTCAGTACTCTTGAGCTGACAGCTGACTTTCCCAATGCAATTTGTCTCATGATTTCCTGGTTGCTGTTAAAGAGTGCTGACTGTGTAATCAAGTAAACTAAAATTGTTAATTATCTTAATCTCTTCACCATCCATACTGATGCTACCAATTGGCCCAGTGGTGAGAATCTTTGTTTTCTTGATATTGAGCTTCAGTCCATATTGAAGACTGCAGTCCTTTACCTTCTGCAGCAAGCACTTCAGGTCCTACTCAGTTTCAACAAGCAGGGTTGTGTCATCTACATAACGCAGGTTGTTGATGACTCTTCCACCAATCCTGATGCCACATTCCTCCTCGTACCATAATCCAATTCTTTCATGGCCATCTTGCTTCTGTATGTGTCTCTTGTCTTCTTATGAGGAAATCAGCCATATATTGATTTAGGATCTACCTACCCCACTCCAGTCAGGGCTTATGCTAATGCATTACATTTGCCAAAACCTTATTAATTTTTTTTAAAAAAAACATTATTTTAAAATAATATTTCCTTCACAAGAACTGTGACTTGGAGGACCTAAGTAGTATTTTCTTTTCTGAAAATCAGTCTGAAATAATGTTTTAAAAATATTGTTGAGACAAATCAATGATTCAAACATTTACTCTTTACTTTATCATTAAACGAATCTATTATTAGTCATAAAAATAGATATAACTATAAAACCTGGTGTTCCATTTTCAGAATACCTTGTCTCTTTGCTAATGACAATCCACACTTTTCAAATTGTTTTTTAAATTGTGGTATTATATACATAACATAAAATTGTAATTTTGAAGTAAGACCCTTCCGTGGCATTATTTACATTCAGAATGCTATAATAATCACTATTCCTAAAACTTATTTATCGTCCCAAATAGAAGCTCTCTACTCATTAATTAGTGACTCCCAATCCTTCCAACAGCACCTGCTCCTTCTAATCTACTCTCTCTATATAAATTAGCCTATTCAAGCGAGGGAGCTCTGGTGGCCTAATGGGTAAGGAGTTGCGATGTCAACCCAAAAACTCAGTTTCAATCAGCTAGCTGCTCAACAGACAAAAGATGGCAATCTCCTCCTGTGCTGTCTCCGCCCTCTGAAAACCTACTACAAGGTCAGTTATGAGTAGTTTACTAACAACACAAACCAGTGATAGTTCATAAAATAAGTATGATACAATATCTTTTTGTATAAGCCTCATTTTTAAATGTTAAGTGCACACAGTTTAAAGAAGCCAGGCATATAAAACCATGTCATCTTGTGTCAAAATTAATCTCATTGCCATCTAGTAATAACTGACTCACACTTGGCCCTCAGTTGGGTTCCCAAGGCCATAAATCACACAAGAAAAGATAACCCATCTTTCTCCCATGGAGTCACTGGTAACTTTGAACTGCCAGAGAGGCTTAGCCTTTTGGTTGGTGGCTCAGCTTTTAAAAATAGCCACCAGAGGTGTCAAAACTAGTTTTCTATAATTGCTGAAGATGGGGGGGGGGTGGTAAATTCTCAAAGAAGGTGATTAATTTCTTATAAAAGTAGAAAACTTAAAAAAAGGCAGATAATAAGTGAAGGAAAGAGTCTTACAGACTAGGTCCATAAATTAGTCTCTTTACTCTTTTTTAAGGTTTTTAATGATTGAAAAAGTTTTTGTTGATTGGAAGATGAATGGGGGTGGGGGGGAGCTAAGGCTGGGGCTGAGAGAGTCCCTGTGTCATGTAAATATCCCTTCCAGAGCAGATTTCAACCAGCGCAGTTGCAACTCTTGAAATGATTTTAGGGCAAGTATTTGATTCCTCTAGTTCTTGGACTTGGCTGGCAGCATGGTGCTGAAATGCCAGTCTTCCCTGCAGCCACAAAAAGTAGCTTGTTTCCTCCCACTTCTTCTCTAGCTCCAAGCTCTGGACATCTTAAGCCTTCCTCTCTCTATGCAGAGTTGGCTTCTCTCACCCTGGAGGCTAGGTTCTCACTTCCTCGTGCCTGGATCACTCCAACCCTACCGCCTACAACCCCATATCTTTCTTGTTCTTCAGCTCTATGCTGAAAAGATACTAACTTTTTTTTTCCTTTAAATTTTATTTTATTAATTTTAATGAATATTTACAGAGATTTTGGATCTTCATTCATTCATTGTTGTACTTTTTTCTTTACCCCCCTCCCCCCAGTTCGCTCCTCTCTTTGAAAAGCAAAAGATAAACT
>NW_006399800.1:7136641-7149655 GCF_000299155.1 Elephantulus edwardii
TGATGAACATGGGTGTGTATATATCTGCTTGGATGTCATTTTTGGTCTCTTTAGGTTATATTCCCAGTAGAGGAATTGCTGGGTCAAATGGTATTTCTATTTCCAATTTTTTTGAGAAAGAGCCATACTACTTTTCACAATGGTTGTACCATTTTACACTCCCACCAACAGTGAATAAGGGTTCCAGTTTCTCTACAACCTTGCCAACATTTGTTGCTTGCTGTTCTGTTAAATTTTGCTAGTCTTACTGGGGTGAGATGATATCTCTCACTCGCTTTTGAGCTGTAACTTCTTGGCTTTAGGTAGCCTTTCTAAGCTTGCTATTGGTGTTAACCTCCTTGTCTTGGGCTTTTTTTTTAGTCTCTTGCCTAAAAAATGCTCAATGAAAAAAAAATACAAGTGTACCTTAAAAACTCTGCAGTGGGGTACTCTTTCTTTATTGCAGCTACAAATTAACATGCCATTATAAATCTTCAAAGAACTGTGTGTAAAGTCAACCAGAGATCTGAGTCCTGATGTTATTTTCCCCACCACTGTATAAATAATTTCTACCAAACTCATACATTTATTTTCATTAGTATGTATGAAATAAGTAGAATAGCACTGGGAGATTTACACTGTACTATATCCAACTTAATTAATAAGGAAGCAAGGCTGTTTCCGAGGGAGGGTGGGTATCAAAGCTCACAGGTTCCTGCAAACCTTTGTTTAATTAATAATATAATTCTATCTTAAAGCGGAAACATCAAAAATACCCTCCTCATTTTCTTTACCTATTACACCTATTAACTTTTCAGTAACGTGGGAGTGTTAAAATGGCATGATTTCTAGGGAATGTCTACAGTTTCATTATAACGTTAACCTCCTTAACCAACACCCAAGTCTGTCACTCAGTATTCTGTAAGAAAGAATGAAACATAGGAGCACAAGACACACAGATAAATAATGTAAAATTCTATTTCCAAGTGCTTTGCGGCGTTAAGTGCTTTGCAGAGTTACAAAGGAGTCAGTGATATAAACAAATAATTTCTTAAAAAGAAAGAAAACTCATATGCCAGAGTAGAGCAGTACTCAATGGTTTTTCCATTGCAGATTTTTCCAGAACAAACCACCACGCTTTTCTTCTGTTGTGCTTCTGAATCAACATAAACCTTTAATCTCCAGTTATGATTTGAAGTTCGCCTCTTTGCACCACTGAAGGGCTTACAAACAAATGGACACATACTGACATCTTTCTGAGTCACAGTGACCCTCCTCCATCAGTTTTCTGAGGTTCTAAATCTGAATGGCAGGAAGACTGCCCATCTTTCTTCCTCAAAACAGCTGGTGGATTGGAGCCACTGAAAATACATGGCCTTGAGGTTAGCCACACCACAGGCTACAGACTATACCACTTGGGCTCCTTAAACTAAATAGTACAGACAGGTTTCCTAAAGAGGTTTTTGTGGTGGTGTATACCATAGAGTAGAACTGACTCATAGCTGACCTTCTGCAGGTTTTCAGAGGCAGATGATCACAAGGGAGGAGATTGCCCATCCTCCCTCAGAGCAGCTGGTGGCCTCAAACCACATGCCATCAGGCAAATTACTAAATGATTTAGGCAACAGTGATAGGGAAGAAAGACGACACTAGGAGAAGGTTTCACAGGGAAGCTGATACCTCTGAACAAAGTTTTAAAGGAAAGATGCTCATTTCCCCACTGGTCTATAAATTCCAAAAAAGGCAAGGCTCACGTTTTGTTCACCAGAGTATCCCAGCTCCTAATACAGAGTAAGTGCCAATAGTATTTTGTCTGAATGAATTAACTGAATGCATTTGCCAGGTGTAAAAAAGTGTGACAATATTTTAAGGAAGTGAATAGACAAGAGTTGACTGATCTTGATGTCTTCAGAGAACTGTAAATAACTTGTTATAGTTAAAGAATGTGGCTTGAGTGAGGAAGTGCTGAAAGTTGGGTCTACAAAGTGATTTTTAAAATTCTGATCTGTTAAGTTGAGTGAAACACATGGCCATCTTTCAGGAATTTTTACTTTGCCCTACTGAGAGCATATCAGAGGATAGTGAGTCAAGCTCTTAGATAAACAAGGCTGGGATGCTTTGATAATCATCCTGCACTGCTTTGTGACTTGTTTATATGCCAAAAAGAAAACAGAGCCAGGTGTCTCAACAATAAAAGAATTTGTTGAGTGCTTACCATGCACAGAATACTCAGACTTTATCTTACACAACTGGGGTAATTATGGATGTCAGGTCCACTGGGTTTAGTTTATTATTTTTTTATGTTTTTATTGAAGTATAAGTTACAAGTCTTAAGTGTACACACCTTAAGCATACAAATCAATGAATTTTAATATGTGCATGGACCTGAGCAAGAACGCAGATCATTCTAAACACTCTAGTGGGTTCCATTCTGCTCCTCCCAGATAGGTAACTCTCTACAAAAGTACCAGGAACTCTGATTTCTGCTTGAAGAAGCTTTTTCCTTCTTTTGAAAATGTGTGTTCACTCAAACTGTTTCCTTATTTTATACAGTAGAATCTTTTGATAGTTGTTGACAATATTTCATTAATTTCCTCTTGCAATCAATGTAACAGATTGCCACAAACTTAGTGACTAAATATTTAGAATCTCTTCATTCCCATGGGCCAGGAGTCTGGCCATCAGTGAGCAGGATGTCCTGGTGGGCTCCAGTGGAGAGACAAGCACTTGATTTCCAGGCTGATACCAAGTTGTCTAGGGCAATTATCTCACCAAGGTGCACTCCTCTTCCAATGATCTTCAGTACTCTGGAGATGTTTCTGACAGCAGACTTTCCCAATTCAATTCATCTTTTGATATCCTGGCTAGTGACTGAAATTAAATACACACGCACACACCCACACACGCACGCACACACACATACACGTTGTTGTTGTTATGTGCCGTTGAGTTTCCTGTGACTCACAGCGACCCTATGTACAACAACTCTAAACCCTGCTCTATCCTGTGCCAATCTCACTGTTTTCGACACACCTACCCCAATAACCCTAGTCACTGAATCAATCCACCTCCTAGAGGGTCTTCCTCCCCTGCACTGTCCTCCACCCTCTCAAGCATGACATCCCTTTCCAAGGACTGGTCCCTCCTTGCAACATGTCAAGTTTGTCAGACGAAGCTTCAGAATCCTTGCCTCCAAGGAGCAGCCTGGCTTCACTTTCTCCAGGACAAACCTGTCCTTTTTCTTAGCAGCCCATGGTATATTCAATACTCTTCTCCAACACCATGGCTCAAAGGCATCGATTCTCCTTCTATCCTCCCTAGTCATTGTCCAGCTCTCTGACACATAGCAAGTAATTGCAAAGACCATGGCCTGTGTCAGGCGTACCTTCGTCTCCAGAGTGACACCATTGCTATCTATCTATCTGTCTATCTGTCTATCTATCTATCTATCTATCTATCTATCTATCTATCTACACACACACAGAGTGCTGTGGGTTATGTGAAATCAAAATTAGCAAGATTTAAGAGGTTTTTTTAGTGTAGTATTGGGTTTACAGACAATATGTTGTTGATATGTACTGTATAGTTGGAACCAACTCATAGTTGACCTTTCAGCAGACATTCTGAAGCAGTAAGTTACAGTGGAGAATATTTCCCATCTTTCTCCCTTGATGCAGTGGATGGTTTGAGACATCTGGAGGACAGTTACTTGGACAACTGAATGGAAGAAATCTATATTGGTTCTCATTTCCAAAAAAGGTGATCCAACAAAATGTGGAAATTATCAAATAGTACAATAACAACAACAACATAGAGAGAGCTATGTTGGCTTAGCAGACAGAAAGTTATGCTACCAAGCCAAAGGTGGCTGATTTTAATCTGTGGCCCTCAGGCCTGGTTTAAATTGTTTTTTTTTGTTAAACATTCTTCTAAATGGAATAGCACTGGTCTGTGCATTGCTGTTCAGAGGTAACTCTCTGTTGCTGTGATGCTAAACACTCTGACCTTGGTGTACCAAATGTGATAATGATTACCCATGGTGGACAGTGTTTTGTGGAGCTTCCCAATTAAAACAAGCTTGGAAGCAGGAGCAGCGTCCACTTCTGAAATGGCTGGCCTCCGGAAACTCTATGAACATAGAGAAATGACCAAAGTTATACAAGTGTTCAGGTCTTTTGTTCATAGAGTCATCTATGACTCAACAGCACTTAGTAACAACAGCAACAATATCACTAATATTACTTACAAATAAAATCCAAAACCAACTACAACAGTTCATCAGTACAGAACTACTAGGAACACAAGCTGGGTTTAGAAGAGGCTGTAGCACCAGGAAAATCACTGCTGATGTCACATAGATTTTGGCTAAAAGCAGAGCCTACCAGAATGATGTCTATTTGTTTGTGTTTTTTGTTTGTTTGTTTTTATTTTTTATCACATATGCAAAGAATGTATTATATTGGATAGATCTGAAGAAGAGCTTTTGAATATGTTAAAAACTCAAGCTGTCACTCTGAAGACTAAGGTGCCTTTAACTCAAACCATATTTTTCAGCTGCTTATATGCTTGTGAAATCTTGAGAATCAAAAAGAAAAAAACAATAAGAAAAGATACTTAAAATTGTGATGTTGGCAAAAAATATTTAATATCCCAAACTTCATCTCACATACTTTAAACATGTTGTCAGGAGGGACCCGTCCTTGGTAAAAGACGTCATCCTGGAAAAAGCAAAGAGAAGAAGTCCCTCAACGATATGGATTGTCACTGACTGACAATTGGCTAGAGCATGGTGGAGGTATAACAGTGGCGCAGGATAGAGTATAGAGTTCTCTCTGTTGTTTACAGGGTGGCTGTGAGCCTAATCAATTCCATGGCACCTAACAACAACATCCACGAACCTTAAAACACTTTAGAATTGTATCTAATGTTCATTTGCCAAGGGTACAGCCTTCTGATTCAATTACAGTTCCACATAGTTAAGAATGTATGAATGTGTTACATAGTGAAACAAAACAAACCAAAGTCTATAAGAAAGTTCTATTGAGTGTGAGTATGGAAAAGAGGGGTTTGGGGAGGTTTTTTTTTTTTAAACCAGAGAAGAGAAGAATATTTTTAGACATAAAACCTTCTGATCCAGCTGCTGATTCCAGCTTCTGATCAGGTAGTTATTGTATTGACCTTATAGCATTCATCCATCTATCTCTGAGTAATTATGTTTTGTTTTTTTTCAGGTTGCCATATCTCCCCACCCTAATTCCTTCTGCTGTGGAAGACGCTAAATACGCTGTGCCTGCCGAGGGTGAGTACATAATTCAGACTTAAGTTCATCTGTTTATTCCCCCCATTGTCTGCAATGATTGGCTTAAGAGTGAGCGTGTGATGTACCATCTGGGACACTAAGCCTGGAGGAAAGATTTTCAAAAAGGATCAAGAAAGAAACTTTCTAGATCTTTTCTGAGAGTGGCTAGAAATTAATGTTTCTTTGACTCTCTCGAAAGATGCATGAGAAAGCAAATACCCTGGGAATCTGTTCACTGCCAAATTATGACCATTATTGAGACCAGCCATAAACTGAAATTGTCAGTTTGCTAGGCAAAGCAGAAGACTGAACAGAGTATTGAGCTAGTGAATATGCCTTACATGTTTAAGTATGTTTTGTTGGTGTTTTTTTTTAAAAAAAGGTTACATTTAATTTTTGCCCATTTTGTAGCTGTGCTATCAGTCTTTTACTTGTGGAAGTGCAAACTTTTGATAGGAGACCATTGTCTGAAAAATATTACCAATTTTTTCCCAGTCAGTAGGTTTTCTTTTCACATTATTAGAAAAAGTTTTTGAAGTGCACAGGGATTTAATCTTTAAAAGATCCCATGCATTAAGTTTATCCTATCTAGATTATGCATTTCTATCTGTATTGGGCAATCCCTTTATACCATAGACTAGGTCATCTAAGCTTGATCCTAGTTTGTCTCTGATGAACTTTATGGCTTTGTACTTGACTCCCAGGGCTCTGATCCACCTTGAGTTGATTTTTGTGTATGGTGTGAGATGTGGATTCTGGCTCAGCTTTCTGCAGGTGGCAGTCCAGTTTTCCCAGCACCATTTGTTGAAGAGGTTGTCATTTCCCTGTCTGATAGTATTTATTTCACTGTTGAATATCAATTGACCATAGATATCTGGGTTCATTTCTGTGTTCTCAACTCTGTTCCATCAGTCTAAAGACATGAAAAGAAATTTCATAGAGGAAGATATTCAGATGGCCAAGGGACACATGAATAATTGCTCAAAATCACTGGCAATAAGATATATTAAAATCAAAACCACAATGAGATATCATCTCATCCCAGTAGCAGTGACAAAGTTTAACAGGACAGCAAGTAATAAATGTTGGAGAGGATGTGGCTAGATAGGAAAATCTTATACACTATTGGTGAGATTACCAAATAGTACAACCACTCTGGAAGGCAATTTGACATTTCCTTAAAAAGCTGAACATAGACATTCCATGTGACCCAGCTATTCCACTGCTTGGAATATACCCCCACAAAAATGAGAATGGAGACTCGAACACTGATGTTCATAGCAGTGTTATTCACCACTGCAGGAACATGAAAACAGCTCAAATGCTCAACCCCAATCAAGTGGATTGAGAAATCATGGTGCATTAACACGACTGAATACTAAGCAGCCCTCAGGAGCAGTGATTTTGTAAACCACTAACTTGGGAGGGACTGAAGAGCATTATGCTAAGTGAACCAACTCAGTCTCAAAAGGACAAATACTGTATAAGACCATTATTGTAGAAATAAGTAACTAGTAGAGTGTATGAGGATCTAACGGGGACGAATGTGGGAGCAGAGGGGTGAGGAGGGGTAATGTGGGGGTAATCAGAGGGTCACACAATTTGATGGGTTAAGGGAGGGATGGGAAAAGAAATGGGAAAAATCTGGTTTGAAAAACAATGTATATGAACTTTGTAAGTAAACCAGTATAGAATAAAAATTTTATTAAAAAAAAAGAATAAGTTGTTTCTGTTATTATGTTCTGTTGAGTTAGACCGACCCATAGCTGACCCTCCAGTGGGTTTTCAGTGTCAGTAAATCACATGGGAGGAGATTTCTCACCCTTCTCTTGCTAGTTGTTCTGGGAAAGGAAAAATTTGATTTTTTTTAAATCTGATAAACTTTAACTGAAAACAGTTACAGACTGGTTGGAAGCCCAGTTGCCCAAAGACTTGCCTGGTTCACCAAAAAAAAAAAAAAGTTAAAAAAAGCAATTCATTAGCTGCTGTAAAGCAATTATTTTGAGCAGATCGTGAATGTAGAAGCCTTCTAAAATGATAGATCATATTAAATCATTTGTAGGGCGTGCTCTGGTGGCTGAATGGAAAAGAATTAGGCTGCCAACACTCAGGTACTTGGTTCAAGTCTACCAGCTGCTCCACTAGAGAAAAATGGGCAATCTCCTGTAAAGCAATTTATTGCCTCTGAAAACCCACCACAGTATCAGCTATGTATCAGTTCCTACTTGATGATACACAACAATAACATTAAGTCACTCATATTGACTAAAAAATGGAAAATTGCAAGGAGTTTTAAATCTGGTCTTTTTAGTGGCTTTGTAGGGAGAAATGTGTGCTGGTAGGAATGACTGACAAATAAGAAGAATGAAGAAAATCGGATAAAATAATAGTAGTAGCTCCCTGTTGAGTAGAAAGGACTCTCTGGTGGCCTACTGGGTAAGGAGTTGCAGTTCAATAAGGGATGTAGTTCAATGCATCAGTGATTCTGTGAGAGACAGATGGGTAATCTGTGTACTTTACAACCTCTGAGAATCTATGAGAGGAAGGTCAGTTATGAGTCAGCTCCAATTCAACAGCAATAAATAGAGTTTTGATGCTTAATATCTATTGGGTTATGTTCAAGGCACTAAATCCTTACACTAATTTTTCTATTTCTGCCCAGTTTGGTGGGAAAGAAGTGCCTCTGTAGAGGCCCCACGAGGTTGAGCCTAGTGCCCATCCCCTCAGCGCCAGGTCTCACTGCAGGGTCTATGCTACTACCTCTGTAGATTTAGCTTTTCGGTCCTTTAAATTTGTCATAGATTTATGACACTCCACCATGGAACGCTAGGTGCTGAGTACACTTTGTAGCTTCCTCTGAAACTCAGCAAGCAAACATAGGATTCATCTCATTGAAGCAAGTTGTTTAGACAGAGCTGTACCTGGCAGGGCCTAAGTGGACAGTGTTTACAGATGAATTATGGCAAGGAATTGGGCAAGCAGAGGGAGTTCTCCTGCCTGTTACTTGCACAGACTTCACCACCACCCACTTACCTGCTGATATCATTGCAAGCCAAGGTTTCTTCTTCATAAACAGATTCTACATTTCTTCCTCACTCGTTTTTGTCCAGAAAAGGATGTTACATGGGTTAAAAAGGTACATATTTGGAAGAGGGTATCTTTTTACATCTTAACAATGTTTATTAAATCTAATCCAGAGGTAAAAGTAAATAAAACAAAAGAGTATTGAAGAATTCCAACTCTAGGTATTCCAACTCCCTATTGTATTCATTGTAAATGAACATTCAACGTTCAATGAGTCAAATGAGAAAGTCCATTTCAAAGCTCCTTCTTTACAATCACTGATACTGTGTTTGCTTCCATAAAGATTATTTTTGTTGTTGTTATGTGCTGTCGAGTCACCTGTGACTCATAGCAACCCTATGCACAACAGCCCTAAATCCTGCTCTATCCGCTGCCAATCTTAATTGTCTCCAACACATCTATTCCCATTACCCCAATCACTGAATCAATTCCATCTCATCAAAGGTCTTCCTCTCCTGCGCTGTCACCCTGCCAAACATGACGTCTCTCCCCAAGGACTGATCCCTCCTTGCAACATATCCAAAGTATGTCAGATGAAGCCTCAGAATCCTTGCCTCCAAGAAGCAGCCAGCCTGGCTTTACCCTTTCCATGACAAACTTGTTTGTTCTCCTAGCAGTTCTTGGTATATTCAATACTCTTCTCCAGCACCACAGCTCAAAGGAATCAACTCTCCTTCTATCATCCCTAGTCATTGTCCAGCTTTCTGATGCATAGCAAGTGACTGCAAAGACCACGGCCTGTATCAGTCACATTTTCATCTCCAGACTGACATCGATTATAGTCTTGAAATTTCTGCAGGACACTGTTCTATAGGGTCACTATGACTTGATGGCAAACAACAGCTGTAAGAAATCATAAAATAGCACTTTTTGTCAAAATATGGCTGAATGTCAGTTTAAGATACATATGTATTTTTTGTAGTCTCTCTTTCCATGTATACACACATATAAGAAGCTCAGCAAGTGCAGCAGTGCCTTCAAGTATGTCAAAGCTGATGAGGATGGCACAACATAGGACATAGATCTGTTCTTCATAAGGTCACTATGAGTTTACTCGACAGCACCTAACAGCGGGGGAGTGGGTTAGGAGTGGTGCTGCCAACACAAGGGCAAGTGGTTCAAATTCATCAGCTGCCCTGAGGGAGAAGGGTGGGCCGTTTTCTATGCCTCAGAAAGCCTATTGGAAGATCTGCTATGAATTGGTTCCCTCTTAAAGACAATGAGGGAGGAGGGGTTCCAAGTCTAATCTAACAGAGTCATGTTGAATATGATTGATTAAGGATAACTAGTGAGACAGAGCATATGGGAGCCATTTCAGGCATTCGAGTAAAGGGGACAGAGGCTTACGTTAGGAGTTGATGGGCAAAGAAGTAAGTGCAAAAAGAGTGAGAAAAAGACCTTGTGAAGCATGGAGTTCATTATGGCAAGTTAAACTATGACTTTAGCATTCTTTTTAGCTGAGCTCATAATCAATTAATCACATTGGACATAAGAGAGTTTATTTAATCTAAGTAATGTTATAGGCAAAAATTGCATAATGTATTTGCGTTGCTATTTTTAGCTGCTGTTCACCTTAGTGCCTTTGGGAAAGTGTTGTCTTGCTTTGGCTGGCAAATAATCAGAGAAGTGAAGAGAAAACAGGAGCGTTTGCATTGCCAGGATCTTTTCAATTGTAAAGGTCGGGCTGTTGCTGTTTAATGTCTGCAGACACTTTGACACAGGGACGCAAAAGGCAACTCCAAGTATAAACATGGCTAATTGCAGGAACAAAGGTGCTCTGATGTGCTAGTCCTGGGAAAGAAAGAAAATTTATAAAGGAATAAACAAGTATTTGTGTGCAAAAAACACCCTAGGAGCATAAAATGCATGAAAAAATGCGTGGTTAATTGTTTCAGGTGTATAACAGAACCCTCAGAGTCAGGATTAAGTTCAAATCTCAGCTCTGCCACTTAATAACCTTCAACAATTTAAGAGACTAACTCTTAGGACTTAGTGCAAAATAAAGAAAGGTGTCCCTACAGGCAAATAAAGACAAGCCGGAGAGCTTGATGCTGACCCCAACTCACTGCTTTGCAGGAACGACCTACTGTGTGTAGTATATAGCCTGTTGCTTGAAACCTCTGTGTTTTTGTTTCCTCTTTGTATTTTGAAGGAAATGAAAGCACCTATCTCATGGGATTGTTTTGAGGATTTAATTGCTGCAGAATTCGTAAAATGTTTAGTATGATGCTTGGCACACATTTGAATGCTGCAAATGCTTCCTATTACAATTGTAGTATTGTGACTCTACATCTCTGGTGCTTTAGGGCAGAGATTGGAAAACTATGTTTTGCAGCCCAAATACAGCTCTCTGCCTGTTTTTGTACAATCCAAGAGTTAAGATTGATTTTTATATTTATAAAATGACTACCAAACAAAAACTTAAAAGAAGAATACTTCATTGACATGTGAAAACGACATGGAATTCAAGTTCTAATGTCCATAAATATTTTATTGGAACCTAACTATGCTCATTCTTGTTTCTAAGGTCTGTAATTGCTTCCCTGGTATGTCAGGGGTAGCACAACTCACAAAGTCCCAAATATTTTTCTATAAGGGCCTTTATCAAAAAACTTTCCAAGCTTTAAGAGATTCCCCCCCTTTGTTAGCTCAAGGATGTGCTCTTCAATCTTTCCCAAAGATTAGAATTAAATCAAAATGATTTTCTTAAATTCTTGAGTGCCAGGGAGCATCAAGACGTTGAAAGAGAGGCATTCTTATCCTTTCCAACTATTTTGTAATATCTTTCAAAACACTGTCATTTCTTTTCATGGGTGATGACAACATGCTTAACATTAATTCTCCTTCTAATACACAAAGATAGTGAGGCAAAGATCTGTGTCGGAGCCAGGCCATACATGCCTGCAGAGGCTGCCAGGGTGTTATTCCACAGTAAACAGGCTCAGGCTTGGAACCATGCTTTTATGGACAGAGGCCATGCAATCTTTGCCTGTCATGTGATACCCTCATCTAGAAAATGCAAAGGGGGCAGTGTGGAGAAATAGGTGTAATTAATTAGCTAAATCCTTGAGATGTTTTATCCATTTGATGCCAAAAATCCAGATATGTGAAAACATCTGGATAATTGATTACATTTTTCACTTTTCATTTGGGTTTGGCATTTAGCCAATTTTTAGCTAAGGAGAATCAGGCAAGCATTGGACGTCTTCTAAATAGCAACATGGGGAAAGCACCATTTTCTGCTTATTCTTTCCCTGATAAGCTTCCTAATTCTGCTGCCTATTTTCAACACATTAACGTCTTGCCTGTATTCCCCTCTGTTTCACATTTCTCTCTTTTCTATAACTTTTCATCCAGCACAATCTCTGCTATTAAAAAAATTTCAAGAATGGCGTCATCTTTCCAATCGCTTTTGTTCTAAGAAGATGACTGAATGGCTAACCACTGAAGTTCTCAATGAAAACCCAATGTTTAAGACTCTCATGGCCTAAATAACTCTCAATTGTAGACAGCCTGCTTTCTGTACAATTGACCATACTGGGTCCAAGGCAGAATTCAAGGGAAAGGTCACAGACAGACAGCTTTTGATTTATCTATTCATATTTTTCCTATTATTTTTCCATTGATTGTCAAATCTGTGTAGCGTTATGATTATATGTAAAACCCTCATGATAGAGCACAGACTCCTCTGAAGCACTTATTTACAATTATGGCAATTATGCCCTTTCCTTGACTTTGGCTATTTCGGGAGGCATGGTTAGAGTCCACACTGGTCCATGGTCTTCTGCTGTAATAATACGGATCTTGCCAAAACAAACGCAACCCTCTCTCTTTGCTCCCCTAAATGCTTGATTGATGTGCTGTCTTTATGAAGTCTCACTGTGAACACAGAGTTTAGTTCATGACACTCCTGTCAGGGTGTCTTTTGCACATTCTCAGTGAGGTTTTTTCCCCTTCTCTAAACAACCCTGTTGGGTTAGCTGCAGCCTCAGATCACATAAACAGGGATAGCAGCTGCAAAATTGTGAATTTTTATTGGTTTTGGTCCTAAACTGCTGGCACAGTATTAAAAAAAGAAAGAGCATCCAAAAGAAAAGTTGGAAAGGATATTTTGATCTTTAAATAATTATTACATGATCTTTGGAGGTAGGTGAACTATATGACATTCATATAAACACTTTGTGTTTTATTTATAGATCACAATCCTGCAATCCTTCATACTAAAAAAGAAAAAAGTATGCTTAGAATACAAGATTTTAATACCAGCTGCATTGCAGTAAGGCTGTCGTCGTCTTTACAATGATGTGCTGTGAACCTAAACGGGACACCTGTCTGCCAGTTCAAATCCACCATCAGCTCCAAGGGAGAAAATGACAATCTCTTTTCATGTGATTTTCAGCCTCTGATGGCCCTTCAGAAAGTCAGATATGAATCAGTTCCATCTGAAAGACAATGAGTTGAGAAACATTACAGAATCCTTTTTTTTAATGCCCTAAAAAAAGCATAACTGCTCATAGTGAAATCACAACCAATGTGGTTGTATGACTGGAAAGTCATGAAAGACCAATTCAATTCAAGAATTCAAGAAAGAATTCTTTTACAAGATACACTGTTATAGTGTATCTTGTCATGATGTTGTTGTTGTTGTTGTT
>NW_006399800.1:7149980-7159583 GCF_000299155.1 Elephantulus edwardii
TGGTGGATTTGAACCACATGCCTTCAGGATTGCAGCAAAACTTCTTGCTTCTAGGCCACCAGAGCTTCCTAAATTGCAAACCTTATGGAATAGACTAAGAATAATTCCCTAAATAACATATCTTATGGTGATAGAGCAATGACGTCAGTTTAGAGACTACGATGTGCCTGGCCCAGGCCATGATCTTTGCAATTACTTACTATATGTCAGAAAGCTGGGCAATGATTTAGGATGATAGAAGAAGAACCAAGGCCTTTGAGCTGTGGCACTGGAGAAGAGTATTAAATATACCATGGACTGCTAGGAGAACAAAATGTCTGTCCTGGAAAGGGTGAAACAAGGCTGCTCCTTGAAGACAAGGATTTTAAGGCTTCATCTGACCTACTTTGGGCATGTTGAAAGGTAGGATCAGTCCTTGGAGAAGGACATCATGCTTGGAAGGGTAAAGGATAGCACAAAAGAAAAACCCTGGATGAAATGGATTGACTCAGTGACTGGGGTAATGCAGGTAGGTGTGTCAGAGACAATGAAATTGTCTCAAGATAGAGCAGGGTTCAGAGCTGTTTGTGCATAGGGTCACTATGAGTCACAGGGACTCAATGGCACATAACTACAGTAACATTAAATGAATGTTTATCAAGGTTTTTTGACAAAAAGTTTGTATAACCCACAGTTAGACACTCATCTTCTCTGTCTTTTATCAATGATGAGGGGAAAAATAAGAGATCCAAGATCATCTCTGGTGGTCTAGTGGTAAGAAGCCACACTGCAATTCCAAAGGCATATGGTTCAAATCTACGAACTGCTGCTCAGAAGAAAGATGGGCAGTCCCTTCTCTTGTGAATGACTGCCTCTGAAAACCTGCTGAAGGGTCAGCTACGACTCAAGGACACACAACAATAACAACACACTCATCTCTTCTACTAACGTACCTCTTAATAATGCACTGTATTTTATTAATTTAAAAATACTATTTTGCTACTATTGAGAATATATACAGCAAAACGTGCACCATTTCAACCATTTTTATATATACAATTTGCTGACATTGATTATAATCTTTGAGTTGTGCAACTTATCTTCTTTTTCAGAGTTGGTCCTCTCCAACATGAATTCGCTTGTCCTCTAAGTCCTCAATAAGTTTTAAAGTGGCTGTTGTCACTTTGATCTCATATAAGCCCACTGTTATCTGACCCATAGTTACCTTTTACCAGGTTTCTGAAGCTATAAATCTTTATGGGAGGAGACTAATCATCTTTTTCCCCTCAGCAACTCACGGATTCAAACTACTGATGCCTCAGTGTAACGGGTATCACACCCTAGGTCACTGAAGTCACCAGAGCCTCTTGGTGATAGATGTTTTTTTACTAATTTAGCTAAACTGTTATTTGATTTTATACACTTTCTGTAAGATTTTAAGATTATCTCAGAGCAAAACTTCAGGGTTTCTTCTAGTCTTCCTTGGTTCCATAAAGTCTGACACCCATGCTCATTTGAAGTTCTGTTCTGAAATGTCATCATTTTTGGTCTATAACCTTCTGTAGTACCTCTGATCAAAATGTACAATGATGGTAGCCAGTTACCATACAGTTCTTCTGGTCTCTTGGTAAAGGAGGAAGGTGTTCATGGAAACAATTGGACATATATTCCAAATCTTCCTATTCTGACTCTATTTTTTCTTCCACTGCTTCGGGATATAGACACCAATGGTCATGCTTTGGGGTTGATTTCCAAGAATTTAAGGCTTCAGGCACTAGCCAGTAGGACAGAGCACCAAATATAGTATTAGGTCATGATATCCTACAAGGTGTTTAGGGAGCTCTGCTGGCTTCGTGGTAGGGAGCTGAGCTGCCAACTCAAAGGTATGAGATTTGAATCCATGAGCAGCGCCTTGGGAGAAGGATGAGCAATCTCCTCTTGCACAATTTACTGCCTCTAAAAACCTGCTGGAGGGTCATCTATGAGTCAGTTCCAACTCAGCATTACATCACAACACCGCAAGATGTTTGATTTCACATAAACAACTTCAGCAGTAACTATTTTTTTCTGGTCATTGTTATAAATACTCTTATAATTATCCCTTCAATTGAACTCTTTGCATGTGTACAACTTATTGACATCAATTACAGTAACTGGCTATGCAACCTTACCCTTAACCAATGTGTTTTTCCTATCATTGTCAATCTCACTTTTTCCTCTTCTGTCCTTCATTTCCTTGGTAACTACTAGTAAATTTTCATCCCTATGTACTTTTCTTGTTATTCTGTATAAGTGAGGTCATAATTGTTCTTTTATGACTGACTTACTTAATTCAACATACTATCTTTAAAGCCCTCCTATATACTTTTTTTTTGTATTAAGACATGATTTTTGCTACTGGCTGAGTAGGATCCCTGTGTTTACATGTACAGCATTTTGTTTGTCCAGTCATCTGTTGATTATTTAGGTAGCATAGTGCATTAGGGCTATTAACGTAAAAGGTTTTAACTTACCAGACACTCCCGGTAAGAAAGATGGGCTATCTCCTTCTGTGAGGATTTACATCTTCAGAAACCCGAGGAGGAACTGCTATGAGTTTGAGGTGACTCACAGTAGTGGTTTTGGGTTTTTTGGTTTATATTGTTACTACTACTTAAGTAACATGCTCATATTAAAAGTCCTGCCCAGCGGTCAATTTTCAATAGCTCTGCATCCACGTACAAAGTGCATTTTTGGATAACTTTCCCAAATCATGTAACTAAATGGAGTCAGTCTAGTTGTGATCAAAGTTGTAAAGAAAAAGTAATCCCAAGAAAAATTGAGGTCAATATTTAAACCTTTGATTTTTAAATTAAAGTATGAGTCCTACATAAAAGGAGAGTAGAGGAAAGAAAAATAAAAATGCTGCGAATTTAATTGGTACCAGAAATAGGCCTTAAAAGAGTTATAAACCCAATTAGTAAATTGGATCTCATTTGACATTTCTGTTTCCAGTGAAATGGCATATTTATTTAACTACCTTCAGAAGTTCTTTACACTTGAAAACAACATTTCAAAAAAATACTAATGATCCTTTAAACACATATTAGAAGATAATCTGTAACTTTCTCAGCTCTGTGTGCACCAGCCCGTTGCTCTGGCCGCCTCACAGGAATACTGCGCCAAGAGTTAAATCAGTCTGCTTTCATCGTACCTAGTGCTGAGATAAGTGCTCTGTGCTGGGGAACCAGAAGCCAAAGACATAGATGCTGCTGTTTCTTAAAAATAAGCTTCAGGGAGCTCTGGTGGCCTAGTGGCAAGAAGCTGCACTGCAATCCCAGAGGTAGGCGGTTCAAATCTACCAGATGCTCTGCTGGAGAAGGAGGGGCAGTGTCCTCCTGTACCAGTCAGATCTGATTTGATGGTACACACACACACACACACACACACACACACACACACAAAATTAAAAATAAAAATAAGCTTCGTTTATATTTTTAAAATTACTTTTTGAGATATAATTCACCACAAAATAGTGCACAGCTTTAAAGTGCATAATTGGGACATGTTTACACATTAATAGTCACAATGAAGCCATAAACACAATAAGGATCAAAATACTCAAATTCATTTTCATCTAGTCTGAATTATCTCATAGTCAACCCTCCAGAGGGTTTCTGATTGTCCATCTTTCTTCTCAGGGGCTACTGGTGGATTCAAACCACCAGAAAGAAAGAGTCTTGGACTTTAGCTGTACAATTCCCTATGAAATAGGCCACCAGAGCTCCATACAGTAAAGATAGTGAACTTCTTTATAATCTGTTTCCTCATTCTATTTTGTAATTACTTCATTTAATGGTTCACTTAAAGTATTAATGATGTTAGGTGGAATAAAGTATGAATCGAGTCCATTTATTTGTTTTGGAAGAAATATTTGTTAAAAGCTATCCTTTCTGCATCTAACTTTGCCTCTGTGTTAATGGCCAGCTGTCCATATATGTGCATGATTGTTACTGGAGAACATTCTCAAGAAATCCTTTCAAATTCTTGTTGTTACTGCTTCACCAAAATCTGATCTCGTTTCCTAAATTTATCAAGATCACTGTGCTTTGTTGATTTGTATCCCAAATCACAAAGTTCTTCAGACAGAAAGCCAGTGTGATCCTGTCACCTGTTTGCATTCGCTCTCTCAGGGATGACTGTGATAACCTATTGCCTAATGTCTGAAACGGTGTTTCATATGTTTCATTCAATTTGAAAATTGCTGACAGTGGCAGGATATGTCCAGTGTCTTATTCTACTGGGTTTTTTTCCTTTTAAAAAATTACTTCTTTTTAAAATTTGGGTGAAAGTGTACAAACTGTATTAGTTTTGTATCCGCCCATTCATACATATTTGATTTTATAACATTAATTATAAGTGGTCTATGCAATTAATTAATCACAACGTCTGATCAACCTCTTTTTATATATTGCCTTTCTCTTCACCTGACAATCTGTTTCTTAATATTTTTTTGCTCCTCCTGACTTCTCTTCCATCCCTAGTAACCATCCAAGAATGATTCTATGGGTAAAACTTTCTTTCTTCTAGTCCTTGTGGTAAGTGCCATCGAGTCAAGTGTGAGTCATAGAGACCCTATGAACAACAAATCTGAACTCTGTCCTATCTTGCATTATTCTTATCACCCCGGATACATTTGAACTCATTGCTACAGACAATGTATCAGTCCAACTTGTTGAAGTTCTTCCTCTTTCACTCTGAACCCTTAACCCTTCCTAGCATGATGTCCCTCTCCAAGGAATAGCCTGTCCTACCAATATGCCAAAAGTATGTTAGAAAAAACTTCACCATCTTTGTCTCCAAGGAGAATTCTCATTGCATTTACTCCAAGATTTTCCCGTTTGTTCTTCTGGCAGTCCATGGGTTGTTCGGCATTCTTCTCCAAATTTTCCGTGGCTTATTGTAACAGCAGTCTTATGCCATAATTGTTCTTTTGTGCCTGACTGATGTCACTCATCATAATTATTATCTAGAATTATGCATGTTGTGCAGTATTTAATACATTAGTTACCATTCTTTACTGTTGTATACTACTCTATTATGTGAATATATTACAGTGTCTTTATCCACTCATATCTTGAAGAACAATTCAATCATTTCTATCCCTTTGCCCTTGTAATGAACATGGGTGTACATATATCTGTTTATGTTGCAGCTCTTATTTACTTCTTTGGGAAATATATCAAGAGGTGGAATTGCTAGACCAAATGATAATTTTATTACCAATTTTCTAAGTAAGTACTACACTCCCTTTCATAATGGTTGGATCATTTTATATTCCCATCAGCAGTGTATGAGACTTCCAATCTCACCATACCCTCACCAATATTTTTTATTTGCTGTCTTGTTGCTGGAGTAAGATGATATCTCATTGTTGGAAGCAGGAGTGACATCCACTTCCGAAATGACTTGCCTCTGGAAACTCTATGAACATGGAGAAACGATGAAAGTTATACAAGTGTACAGGTCTTTTGTTCATAGGGTCGCTATGAGTCATCGACTTGATGGCACTTAACAATAACAACAACCATAGTTAATAAGGAGCTCTAGTGACTTAGAGCTCCGTCACCAAAGGCCTGCAGTTTGAATCCACTAGCTGCTTCTCAGGAGACCAAATAGCAATCTTGTTGGGCAATTTACAGCCTCTGAAAATCCTCTGGAGTGTAAGTAATGAGTTAATTCCAACTCAATATACATAACAATAACAGTTAATAATCTTGAACATTCGTCATCTATTTGTTGACTATCCAAATGCCTTCTTTGGTGAAATGTTTATTCTTAAAATACACCCATTTTTAAACTGGTTTGTTTCTTGTTGAGGTGTTGGTCAAATAAATACAGTCTTATACACCCCTTGGAAAATGGTATAGGTAGTAGGAATTGAAAGGGGGTGAATGATCCTGACAATTTGAAGACTATGACAATCAAGATGAATTTTAAAGGAGGAAAGTACAAATCAAGCCAAATCTACCGACTGATTCCAACTGGTCTGATTTCTAAGACTGTAAATCCTAATGGAAGGAGATTGCTCATCTTTCTCCCTAGGCGCATCTGAAAAACTTGAAACATAACCTACTATTTCAGCAAGGATTCTTTTTAAAGAAAATGCTGAGCTCTTTGCTATTGAGTCCGAACTGACTCGTAGTCCCCCCTCCAGGGGGATGCTGGAGGCTGTAAATCACACTGGAGATTGTCTGTCTTTCTCCTTTGGAGTCACTGGTGAATTTGAACCACAAGGCCTTTGGATCAGCAGTACGCCTCTCTATAGATTATGCCACTAGAGCTTTAAAGAAGAAAGTAGGAGCTATTTAAAGAAGCCTCAGTGGCATTGTACATAAATCGTCAGGCTACTAACCTTAACTTTAATCTTAAGTAAGAGGAACTCATTAGGAGTTAGGACTAAAGACAATAGATAGGCAATATTTTGATGAGAAGCAGGTGAAGGAGGTGCAGGAGACATCCAGGGAAGGCTGGGAGGCATAGGAGACCCTGGCAAGTAATTCATTATAGTAGAACAATGAAATGAACTTGAGGCTGTGCCAGAAATCAGGCTGGCATATTCCAGGAGGCATCAGATCATTACTACTCTAGACATCATGCCTGTTGGGATTTTCAAACTGTCTTCCTGTCAAACATTCTTCTAGGTGGTATAGAACTGGTCTGTGCATTGCTGTACAAAGGTAACTCGTGGTTGCTGTGATGCTGAAGACTGTGACGATGATGTGCCAGTTGTGGTAATGGTTACCCATGGTGAACACTGTTGGCTGGAGCTTCCCGACTAAAACAGGCCTGGAAGCAGGAGCGGCAACCACTTCCAAAATGGCTTGCCTCCGGAAACTCTATGTACGAACAGTGCTCAGGCTGTTCATTCATAGGGTCGATATGTGTCGTCTATGACTCGACGGCACCAAACAACAACAACAACATGAATTTTACTTAGAGGTAAAATAAATAAAATATTATCGATAATTTGTTGTCTCCTTTGTCCTCAATCCCTGTCTGTGCCTTTCCACTTTGGCCCAGTTTGAACTGACTGCAACAACGGGCTCAAGTGTGTCAGAGATCATGAGGATGGCACAGGATAGAACAGGGTTCAGATCAGTTGTCTAGAGGATCACTATGCATTGCACTTGACTTGACAGCACCTAGTAACCACAACAAACTTCCGTGACTGTGCTTGTGTGTGTTGATAGGGAGCTTATGCAATTTTAATAAAATTCTTTGACTTGACTTCTTCAGTAAATAATACTGTAAAAATGCTGATGCATCGTGTGACCCCACACATTTGTAGTAAAATTGACTTTTCACTTGCATCTTCTTCTCAGGTTACATTTTTTAAAAGTGTATGCTCCAAGTTCTTTTTTTCTTAGGCTAACTTGTGCTACCAAGCCAAAGGTGGGTGATTGTCATCTGTGGCCCTCGGCCAGGTTCAAATTGTCTTCCTGTCAAACATTCTTCTAGGTGGTATAGCACTGGTTTGTGCGTTGCTGTACAGAGGTAGTTCGTGGTTGCTGTGATGCGGAAGCCTGTGACAGTGATGTGCCAATCGTGGTAATGGGCACCCATGGTGGACAGTGTTGGCTGGAGCTTCCCGACTAAAACAAGCCTGGAAGCAGAAGCAGCATCCACTTCCAAAATGGCTTGCCTCCGGAAACTCTATGTACGAACAGTGCTCAGGCTGTTCGTTCATAGGATCGCTATGAGTCGTCTACGACTTGACGGCATTAAGCAACAACAACAAGAAGTTGAAAAGGTGTGGAGGAGAAGGTGGGTAGAGGATAGATTTCTGTATCCTCCATATATTTCTGACCTTTCTCCTAGGTCATCAAGGAAGTCAAATAACCAGGGATCAAAAGGTCATTGTCCTGGAAAGGCTCAGTGCTTAGGATTGTTTTCTTCAGTTTTTCAGTCAGAATGTGTAGCCCTCAACATAGGCTCAAAATCACCAATGGAAACTACTCTGACTTAGTAAATTCAGCTGAATATAAAAAAATCTAGACAACCCACTGCATAGGCTTGCACACTTGTTTTTATAAACTCGCACTCAGAAAACCCTGAAAAAAATTTTCCTCATTAAAAAAACAAGAAAGAAAGAAAAGATCAAAAGAAAGACTTGAACCTTGTTTTTAAATGTAGAGAAGCTAAGGCAGAAGGAAGAAATGAGGAAATGAAAAGCTGCACATAAGATTTCAAAGGGCAGCTTGAGAAGACAAAGCAAAAAGTGAAAATGACATGTGTAAGGGACCTGGGCTGAGTCAGCCAAAAACTGAGAGTACATTCAGCATTTCTCAAGCTGAAAGAATTGAAGATTAAATTCAAGTCTGAGGTTGTAATCCTGACAAGTTCTATGGGAAAACATTGAACAATGCAGGAAACACCAAAAGAAGACGGAACGAATACCGAGCGTCATTGTACTATAATAAACTGGTTGACACTAAACCATCTCCATTAGCAACATTCAATCAACAATCAGTGGTACTGAAGGGAGGATTCCAGATCACACTCAAAGTATTGGCAAACGAGGCTCAAGAACATTTAACTGTGCTCTTACAGAACCTGTACATGGACCAAGAAACAGTGAGTCAGACAGAATAAAAGCTTAGCTTAAAATCAGGGAAGTTGAGTATCCAGGTAGCATCCATTCACAGATCTCTTCTATGTGTATACTGAAAAAATAACCTGAGAAACTGGACTGTATGAAGAAGAATGTGGTGTCAGGATTAGAAGAAGACTCATTTACATCTTGTGTTAGGTAAATAAATGATAGAACCTTACTCTTAAAAGCGAAGAGGGCTTAGAGCATTTACTGAAAAAAGATCAAAGACTTTAGAATGCATCACACCTGAACATAAAAACCCTAACACATCCTTAAAACTGGACCAATAGACAATACGATAAATGGAGCCAAAGATTGAAGTCACAAATTTCGTTTTACTTATCAGCCAGCTTGAAGTAAACAGTCAGGAGATCAAAAGACATATTGCATTGGGCAAAACTACGACATTGCTCAAGAATCTCCTTGTTGTGGTGGTGGTTGTGGTTGTTATGTGCTGCCAAGTCTTCTGCGACTCATAGCGACCACACGTACAAAAGACTTAAACCCTGCGCTATCCTGTGTCAATCTTAGTGTCTCTGACACACCATTACCCCAGTGACTAAATCAATCCATCTCATTGAGGGTCTTCCTCTCCAGCACTGTCCCTCCACCTTCCCAAGCATGACATTCCTCTCCAAAGACCTGTCCCTCCTTGCAACATGTCCAAAGTATGTCAGACGAAGCCCCAGAATCCTTGCCTCCAAGGAACATCCTGGCTTCACCCTCTCCAGGATGAATTTATTTGTTCTCCTAGCAGTCCATGGTATATTCAATACTCTTCTCCAGCACCAACGCTCAAAGGCATCAAGTCTCCTTCTATCATCCCTAGTCATTGTCCAGCTTTCTGATGCATAACAAGCAATTGCAAAGACCATGGCCTGTATCAAGCGCATCATAGTCTCCAGACTGACATTGTTGCTTTTCAGTACTTTGGAGAGGTCTCTGACAGCAGACTTTCCCAATGCTTTTTAAAATCCTCTAAAAACAAT
>NW_006399800.1:7160318-7161339 GCF_000299155.1 Elephantulus edwardii
GAGTTCTCCTTAGAGACATAGAATGGTGAAACCATCTCACATTCTTTGGGCACGTTATCAGGAGGGATCAGTCCCTGAGGAAGGACATCGTACTTGGTAAAATAGAGACTTCCAGAATGAGAGGAAGATCTTACAGGGGATACACTGAGACAGTAACTACAACAATGGGCTTGAGTACGATGATGATTGTGAGAATGTTGCCAGATAAAGCATCATTTTATATACATAGCAGCAATGTGAGTAAAAATTGACTTGACAGCAACAACTACATCTTACTATGAATAACAAATGGGGTTTTATAATTTTGTTAGCAGCCATCTAAGATACAAAGATCTTTTTCCTTGTGTAGAACAAATCAAAGATTTTTAACTTTTGATCTGTTGTACAAAACGTCATTATGAGTTGGAAATGACTCATTCGTCCCTAATAACCACAACAAGCCTTGATCTTAGAGGAAATCCAGGGTTAGATTTCTGAGAACCTCTGGCCGTTCATTTTTATGAATCAATCATTAACATTGAACTCATGGTCAATGACACTCAACTTGCATCTGCACAAAGATTATCTAAAATTACCCTTTCTCCACAAGGTGCATCACAGGCTTCTTGTCCTTGAAAACATCAGATAGCACTTTAACACTAGGACATTTTAAACAGAAAATTCACCAACAAAAAAGAAAAACACATAAAATATGTGGCACTAAACAAATAGCAAAAAAGTACTTGCCTACAGAGTGAAAGTCACAATAGCCAAACACAAAAAGAGTGAACCTGACTAAAACACGTATACAAAGAAAACTACAGAATATTTCTGCGAGACACAACAAAAGACCTGAATAAATGGGAAAATGGGTCCTGTTCATGGATAGGAAGACTCAATATTGTGAAAATGATAATCTTACCAAAAGCAATCTACATGTTCAAGTCTATCCCGATTATTGTTGTTATGTGCTCTCAAATTGTTTGTGACTCATAGTGATCCTATGTACAATAGCCCTAAACCTTGCCCTATCCTCTACCAA
>NW_006399800.1:7163244-7164471 GCF_000299155.1 Elephantulus edwardii
GGGTCTTCTCCTTTGCCGACCCACCACCCTTCCCAACATCATGTCCCTCTCCAAGGAATAGCATCTCCTAGCAATATGTCTAAAGTAAGTGAGGCTAGGCCTCATCATTTTTGCCTCCAAAGAGCACTCTGGCTGCACCTTCTCTAAGATTTATATATTCATTCTCTTGGTCATCCAGGGGATGTTCAGTACTCTTCTCCAACACTGCAGCTCAAAGGTGTTATTTCTTTTTCTGTCATCCTTATTCATTGTCCAGGTCTCAGATGCATAGGCGGTAATCAAAAAGACCATGGCCTGAATCAGACACACCTTGGTCCTCAAACTGACATCAATACTCCTCAGTAATTTGGAAAGGTCCCTAACTGCAGATTTCCCCAGGGCAATGTGTCTCCTTATTTCCCGACTGCTGGTAGCGAGGGTGTTAATTGTGGATCCAAGCAAGATGAAACTGCTGACAGTTTCAATCTCCTCTCCATCCATCACGACACTGCCTATTGGTCCAGTGCTAAGAATCTTTGTTTTCTTGTTATTGAGACACAATTCATATTCTGCAACAAGTGCTTCAAGTTCTCCTCATTTTCAGCAGGTAAGGTTGTGTCATCTGCATAATGCAGGTTATTGGCAAGTCTCCCTCCAGTCCTGATGCCACATTTCTCTTCATAGAGTTCAACTTATCTGATAATTTGCTCAGCAGACAGATTGAAAAAGTATGGAGGTAGAATACACCCCTGACACAATTCCAAACCATTCAGTGCTCCTCTGGTCCATTCATACAGTAGCCTCCTTATCCAGTTGTAGGTTCCTCATGTGTACAATCAAGTGCTCTGGGGCTCCCATTGTACAAACAGTACTAACTTGTTAAAACACATTGCTACTGAAATAATTCTGACTCAGGACAACTCAATGCATTAAAATAGAACAGGTTTTCTTGGCTGTAATTTTTATGGGAACAGATTGCCAAGTCTTTCAGGGCACCACTGGGTGAGTTCAAACCACCAACCTTTCTGTTAGTAGCTGAGCACAAATCACCTAACCCAGTGGCCTAAATGAGAAAGCAAATTCACAGGAATTGTCATTTTTCAGCCAATGGACAAATCTGTCAAACCAATTAGTTATCTTAAAATAAATACTGAAAAGATGCAGATCAGCATGTAAAGAGGTGGAAAGGGGAAAAATGATTTTGCTTTATCTTATTTATTTTTTTCATTTATATATTTCTTAAGAAAC
>NW_006399800.1:7165752-7178500 GCF_000299155.1 Elephantulus edwardii
AACTCAAAGACATCAATTCTTCTTCCATCATCCTTGGTCATTGTCCAACTTGCAGATGTTGAGGCTTAGAGGGAGAGCATGAAGAGGTAAAAGGCAGAACACTTCTTACCAGGACAAAAGAAATAAAGAACTGGACATTACCAATTTCTCAGTAGCATTTCCTACTGGGAAATGAGTATGTGAGGACTTGTGATTTTCCCCTCCCTCCTTTTACTTTCAGTGGTTTCTTCTTTAAATAATTCTTTCTATTCTTCAATATCCCTTTCCTCAAAATAGCTAGCACCACAGGGACACTGTCAAAATACACAAACTTCTTCATTCTCCTTTAAGGAATGCTCAAATTGCACACTATATATAGAAAGGAGTTGTGGAAGAAGTCGGCCACAAACCTTCAATTACAGAGCCTGCTGTATTGATATTGGATACATTTCTTAGGAAAGCTATTCCATGCCAACCCTTTGGCCGTTTTAGCTAGTTCAGCACTTTCAGAGTAGTGTTTGAAGAGGGAAGGACAACAGCTCTGTGATTAGACAATCATTGATTTAAATCCCGGCTCCATCTTGTACCTATTAGTGTGTAGCCTGTGAATATTGTCTCCCAGGAGCCTCAAAGTTCTCTTCCGAGTCTCAGATATAAACACCTCCCTTTCTGTGATGAGTAAAGACAATGAAGGTAAACACCTGTCTGGCAGAAAGAA
This sequence comes from Elephantulus edwardii, assembly GCF_000299155.1. Lineage (NCBI taxonomy): Eukaryota > Metazoa > Chordata > Mammalia > Macroscelidea > Macroscelididae > Elephantulus > Elephantulus edwardii. Next base: position 7,166,450 of record NW_006399800.1, read on the forward strand.
CATTTCCTGGATAATTCAGTGCTTCCCTACAGCAAGCTCCAGCCAAAGGCCTGGAAGCCAAAGTGACTCATGTCACAGGTGAGCTGAGGCTTTTGCTAGGTTGCAGCTGCCTAGGAGGCCACATATGCTGCCTAGCTTGAGGATGGAGGAGGGCTAGCAACCCACACGGGGCTTTGGGGAAGCAGGAAACCAATCTATTCTGTGTTGAGAAACTTAGATTTTGGAATGTGGTTACCAGACCAGAAACACCTGTATCACCTTGTCCTATTTTAGAAATGTGTACTCCCAAGTCTCATCCAACCTACGTGCTAACTCAGAAATTTTGGAGAGGAAGTCCGACAGTCTGCGTTTCAGCCAGCCCTTCAGGTGATTCTGATGCACCTCAAGCTTGAGAACCACTGGCATAAACTATCCAGATTAGCCAAATTAACATAGAAAGTTGTCAATGATAGATAGCAGCCAGTCATTTTTGACTGACAGAAACCTGGCTGGCAAAGTAGAACTTCCCAGAGGAATTTTTAGGAGCTCTAAGTTCATGGCTAAACAAGAGGTCAGTAAACCAAAGCCAATCTTCTCAGCAGGAAGTTGGATGATCTCCTCCCAGTAAGATTTACAGCCTTAGAAGCCTGTTGGCGGGTCCCTCTGAGTCAGAAATGACAGAAGGAGATTTTTTTGAATCTTTATAGGAACAAATTGCCAGGTCTTTCTTTCATGTAGCCACCGAATTTGATCAAACTGACAAATTTTCAGCTAGCAGCCAAGTACTTAACTGTGTTTGTTTAAGGTGTGATAGTTACTATTATCTAAGCTACTTGTGACAAAATAGTTGTTGCTGTTGTTGCTGTCTGCTGTCAAGTTGGAGCCAACCGATACTGACATAATTTCAGAGGCAGTAAATCACACAGAAGGAGATTACATATTATTTTCCTGTGGAGCATCTAGTGGATTTGGACCACTTGCCTTTGGGATTGCAGCATAGCTTCTTACCATTAGGTCACCAAAATTCCTAGTTACTAAGTAAAACTACTCCCTGCTACCTCTATAGAGCTCTGGTGGTATAAATGGTTCCTAGGGAGTTTTGCTGCTAATCCAAAGGCTGAGACTCTCTGGTGATTCAAATTTCTGTAAGAGATCTCTGGCAGCCTAGTGTAAAAAGCTGCACTGCAATTTAAAGTCTTGCAGTTTGAATCCACCAGATGCTCCACAGGTGAAAGATGGGCTATCTCCTCCTGGGTGGTTTACTGCCCCTGAAAACCTGCTGGAGGGTCACCTATGAGTCAATTTCAACTCAACAGCAAACAACAACTATGAATCTGTGGAAGAAAGATGGACAAATTTCTTTCTGTGTGAATTACAGTCTTAGGAGCCCGATAGACAGTCAGCTATGAGTTGTTTTCAACTTGAGCAAGGAGAATGACGAGAAATCACTATGGAATGCATTGCCCCTACTATATCAGTGAAATCTGTGCATTTGTTGATAAATATTCCTCCTTCTACTTAGAAATGAAGTTTGTGGAACTTTTAATATGCTCGGGAAATAAAGGCTGGGGTTATCCTGATGCTAAAGTCAAGTTTATGATTGCAATTAATTCGATATGTGAGAATCATTGAAGTTTGAAAATCAAATCCCTCAAATTTATAAATATTTCATGATCAATTATATAATGCAGCTGCATTTACCAAATAGTAAACTTCACAAGGAAGTTGCAGTCATATGTTTCCAGAATGACATTAGTCTAATTCAAACTAAACAACAAATTTGTGTGTGTGTGTGTGTGTGTGTGTGTGTGTGTGTGTGTTTTCTGACCTCTTTTTTTTTTCACCAGCATTTTTTCCGAGTTTTTTGTATTTGATTTTGTGGGGTTTCGGAGTTTTTGCCCTAGCAGGTAAAAACTGCTTTTGTTCTAAGTGCTGATGGAAGTCATGAACCTTGGGTTCTCTAAGCATTTGGTGTGGGCTCCACGAACCAACGTAGGACATGCACTCATCATTTGACCTTGACCTTAAGCCAAGATCTAAATAGTCTAAAATCTTTAGACTCCATCACATAGAACAGATGATGTTCATCCTAAAACAATAGTCTCTTTTACTTCTCATGCCTAGCCTCATTAATTTGATGCTATAATCCATTTTTCCTGCTAAAAGTGCTGCATGACTTCTATTTATATGTCCTAATTAAAGCAGGTTAAAATAAATTTTAAGAATTTAGTGGCATGCCTGACGCTTTCCTGGAGATCAGCAAAATTAGATTGGAAATTACCTTTCCAAGGGTACTGCAATTCAATTGTTCCTAACTAGGATAAACAAGGAAGAAAGTAAAATACAGTTTTTCACTTAAAGACTTTTTGAAAGAAATAACGGGCCATATTACATTCATATTTGGGAAGTCTCTGATACTAGTGAAAATAGGCACTTTCTATTTTGTCTCTGCTAAGGGATTTTTGTCTTTTATGAAGTACCTTTCACATGAGCATAATTAAATGTTCTGGGATACCAATTCTTCTCAATGTTATCCATAATTTCCTATGATTGGAGCCCCAGTGGCTTAGTGGATAAGGAGTTGTACTGCTGACCCAAAGGCAAATGGTTAGAATTCATCAGCTGCTCTGGGCGAAAGATGGTTAATCTCCTCCTGTGCCATTTACAACTCTGGAAACCCACTGATGGGGCAGCTATGAGTCAGCTCCAACTCGATGACCATAAATTAAGGGTGATGATAGTAAAATAGAAGTGGTTGTTGGCATAACGTAATTTGAAGGAAGATAAGACAGGGTTTGCTCCTGAATAAAATGTTAGGGATATGATTTTAAGAAGTATGGCTGGGTTTCTACAGTAGAAACCGAGATGGAGAAGATTGAATGGGGAAGGACTGGGAGAGAAATATCGACCTTCTGTTCTAGTCATGATCCCTATTGTTGTTGTTGTTTGTTGTTCAGTACGATCGAGTCAGAACAAACCCATAGCTGACTGTCCATCGGGTTTTCAGAGGCAGTTAATCACATGGGGTGGTGATGGGGGTGGGCAGATTGTCGATCCTTCTCCCCTGGAGGAGCTGGTGGATTCAATCCGCATACCTTTGGGATTCTGACTCATAGGGACTCTGTCTACAACACATTGAAACCCTGTCTGATCCTACACCACCCTCCCACTCTCACTGTTCCTAACCCATTATTGCTGTCGCTGTGTTAACCCACCTCATTGAAGATCTTTCTATCCCTCAATGATCCTCCATTTTCCCAGTATGATGTCATTTTCCAAGAATTGACACTTTCCTGATAATACCCTTAAGTACGTGAGACAAAGCACCCTATCTGCACTTCTTTCAAGATATATTTGTTTGTTACTTTGACAGGTGAAGGTATGCTCGATATTCTTTCCCAATACTGTTATTCAAAGACATCAATCCTTCATCAATCTTACTTACGCATTTCCCAACTTTAATACATATATGAAGCAACTGAAAACACTTTGACTTGAGTCTGGTGCACCTGAGTCTATAAACTGACATCTTTGCTCTTTTGCACTTTGAAGAGGTCTTGACAGCAGATTTTCCCAATGCGAGATTTCACTGAATAAATGGAGATGTCAAACAGGCAAGTAAGCCTATGGATCTGGTTCTTAAACAAGAGCAGTGGGTTGGTGCAGGGGAGGGTGTGTGTGTGTGTGTGTGTGTGTGTGTGTGAGAGAGAGAGAGAGAGAGAACACATTACACATTGCACATTATGATTTTTTTTAAATCCTGTAAATGAATAAGAGTATAGAAAGAACCGAAAAATATGCCTTACAGAGCCAAAATGGATTCCAATATTTACAGACCAGATGGAAGAGAAGTGAGCAAAGAAATTACAAGAGAATATTTTTCAGGAAGGTTACACCGTGATTAAGAGTCTGTTTCACTAAGTAGTATCCTTACCCTAGTTATTTATATGAAGATATGGGGAAGAAAGCCTACTTAGAGTAGTACAGAGTAATTAGAAGGTGAGGAAATAGACACAGTACAAGTAGACACAGCCTTATTAATTTGAAGTGAAAAAGAGGAGATAAACTAGAGTAGTGTGTAGAGGAAGATTTGAGACTATGAGAAAAACAATTTTTTAAATATGTGCAGCTTGAACATTGCACATGAGGAAACAATACATAGTACACAAGGATAAGGAAAGAAGAAGGTTCAAGTGAGACAGAAGATGTAATCCAAAGCCCAGGGTCTAGACTGTTCCCCTTTAGTGACATTCATTCCAGGTTTTTCTCTGAATGCTATTCACTGACAAAATGAAATAAGAGGAGGAGCTAGTCTGAAACTCTGTTCAAATGGCTTTTACACTGTGCAGAAGGAAAGGGGCATAACTCCTTGAAAAGTAATTTGCTCAAAGGTCACTGTCAAAGAAATGAGCCTCAAAACAGGAATACATCTATAGAATTTAGCAGAGAATCTGATTCTTTATTATCACAGGGTAAATTTGGGTTAGGAGAAGGCTGTCTGGTGGAAGAAAATTACTCTCTACTGTCTGGGAAGAGACTGTAACAGGCTTTGACAGGAACCCAGAGAGATGGTGCAGCCTTTCGCATGTGTTCATCAAAAAGCTCAAAGCTCCCTGCTTTGTTCGGCTTAAGCAGACTGATAGAACAGAAGACAGATTCTTGTGGATAAATAAAATTCAGGAATATCAAAGCAAGTAGGGGGCAATGGTAAACTGAACAGTGAGTGGCCAGCCGACACGCTAATGTGTTTTCAATATACAGTTGATCACAGGCCAGTGTTAACTCCCTTTGAGATAGTGAGTCTAGGAAGATCTGCAGTGAATTTCCTCCTTAGTCCAGGGGAAAGACCACACACAAACAGTATCAAAGATGGATGTAAGTTATCTAAATATATTATTTATTTAAATCGTGGGCCAAAGAGTAAAAAGCTTTAATTTTTCCCAGTGTTAGTATCCACTGATTAAAAGTAACGGTTTTGTACTTTCTGGGTTGACTGTACATATAATCAGAGAAATTATCTAACTAGATCCTGTGTTTTATCCCCAATTTTCTTTTAGCTTTTAATGTCATGAAAAAGCAGAAGTAGTTGTATCACAAAGACACATTCATGAGGCCTACATTGACTTGGGAGAAATTATACACATGGTAGCTGAGAAGAGAGAAGCATTTACCTACCTCTTAGCATTTGAGTCTCAATCTCAAGCTTACAAAATGTTGTTGTTGTTGTTGTAGGCCATTGAGTCGCTTGCGACTCATAGCGACCCTATGTACAACAGCCCTAAACCCTACTCTATCCTGTGCCAATCGCACTGCCTCTGACACACCCATCCCGATTACCCGAGTCACTGGATCAATCCACCTCAAAGAGGGTCTTCCCCTTTTGTGCCGTCCCTCCACCCTCCCAAGCATGATGTCCCTCTCCAAGGACCTGTCCTTCCTTACAACATGTCCAAAGTATGTCAGACGAAGCCGCAGAATCCTTGCCTCCAAGGAGCAGCCTGGTTTACCCTCTCCAGGATGAATCTGTTTTTTTGGCAGTCCATGGTGCATGTAATACTCTTCTCCAACACCACGGCTCAAAGGCATCAATTCACCTTCTATCCTCCCTAATCATTGTCCAACTCTCTGATGCAGAACAAGTGATTGCAAAGACCATAGCCTGTATCAGACACACCTTAGTCTCCAGAGTGACACCATTGCTCTTCAGTACCCTGCAGAGGTCCCTAACAGCAGACTTTCCCTTTGCAATACGCTTTTTGATTTCCTGGCTACTGGTGCCAAGAGTGTTGACTGTGGAGCCAAGCAAACTAAAGCTGTGAACAGTCTCAATCTCTTTACCATCCATCCTGATGCTACCATTTGTAAATAAAAACTCAAACTAAAATTCATTGCCTTCAGATCTGTTTCAACTCATCAATCCATCAATCTTCCATTGGATTTCCAAGGCTTGTAAATCCCCAAAGGAAGAGACTGTCTACCTTTCTCCAAGGAGCCGTTGGTGGATTCAAACCCCCAGAGATATGCAGCTTTTGAGTTAGTAGCAGAGTTCATTACAGAGCTCACCTGGTTTGTAAATGGGGTGGCAATTACATTAGGTTGGAAAAAATGTTAATTAGTGAACCTGACTTTGAGTTCCAGCCTTGTTACTAACATAACAGTATGACTCAGTGCAAATTATTTTTTTTCAGTACAAATTACTAAACTCTCCAAGCCACTTCATCTATAAAATGAATGGGTTCAACTAACTCTTCAGAACTTTTTGAGATTTCTCTCAGTTTTCCAGTTCTATGATCTAATTATTAATCAAGATTATTTTGGTTCCAAGTTACAGAAACAGAGCTCAAACTTACAAATAAGGGAGTGTCTACTGATCTGCATAACTACAAAGCATAGCGGCCTTTAAGTGCTCCTCTCAGCAGAGGTTGGCAATCAAAGGTAGCTCTCTGTGACACAATAAAGACACATCCTTTCCTGTAGCTGGATGCAGCTTTGCGCCCTAGTACATAAAATAGACATCAGCACCTATTTACTCTCCTGGCTCTCTCTCTCTATTTTTTATAATCCACGAGAAAGGGATTTACTGTCATTGCTCTTCATTTTACATCACTTACAGTGTATTTATTTCTACAGAAAATCAGTCTATATACTGAAAAGATTTTGCTAAGCAATAAGTCACTAAAGGTGTGTGTGTGTGTGTGTGCAGTGTATTTATTTCTACAGAAAATCAGTCTATATACTGAAAAGATTTTGCTAAGCAATAAGTCACTAAAGATTCTGTATAAAAGACAGCGATTTTCTAAACTTTTCTAAGAAACATGTCCAAATATCTGCTTTATTCTTTTTTTTAATGATTTTAATGAACATTTACAGAGATTTTGGATTTCCATTCATTCGTTTCTGCAACTCCGGGCTCTCTTTGCAGTCTGCAGATGGCTTGACCCTACATTAAGAAACAAACACTGATTCTGACTCATGGTGACCGCATGTATGTCAGAGTAACCCTGTGTTGCATAGCATTTTCACAGTTGTAACCTTTCTGACATAAGATTATCAGATCTTCCTTGCAAGGCATTTCTGGGAAGACTCAAGCCACCAACCTTTCTGTTAGAAGCTAAGCACTTAATCATCTGTGCCACTCTGGGACTCTATTCAACCCTAAATAGTGGCCTTGGATTGAAATAATTTGGCATCATATGCAGCTGGATGCAGAGACTCAAACTCTGTGATCAAGATTTACTCTTGTAAATCTACTGTTGGCTCTGTTCTTCTTTCATTGGATGTATGACAGAGCAAAAGATTGAGCAGTAAAAGGTCAATCCATGTGCTTCCATCTTAGATCAAAGGGTGGGTATCAGAGTAGATATGGGATCCCATCTACTTACACGAACTGGGAAAGCAGAACTAGTAAAAATAATCCATGTGCTCGCATATGTCTCTGTGGTTTTCAACCTGCTTACCAAGGAGTCTTAGGAACTCTGAAGAACCCTCCTCTGGTGCATTTGCCTTGGCCAAAACCTTGATATTGCACGAGTCAAGACTGAAGTGCTATGGTGAAACCACATTACTACATGCATCTTTAATTGACAGAAGACTATGGAAAGCTATTAAACAATTTTGATCAATAGTCATAAAAATCAGTTGCATCAGGTAGGCCTTAACAACACCTCTGAGAACTTATCCTGGAGAAAGAAGTTTTACACATTTATATGCATGAACATTTTTTATGTTATCTATGATAACAAAAGTTGGAAATGACCTAGATGTCAAGCACAGTAGAGTGGATAATAAACTATAACAAATAGATGAAGCATTAAGTAGCTGTTAAAATGATAATCATGAAGAGTATATGGCAGCTACACTACATGCAGCAGGGGATGTATAAACCCTTTGTTGACAACAGAAAAACATATAAGCTTAGATAAAGCCTAGGGGAAAAACACCTCCCAAAATGCAAATTATTTTTGCATTTGAAGTGTAGAGACAGTGGAGAAATTGGTTTATTTCAAATGTCTTGCAATATTGGCATAATATTATTTTACAGCAAAACAAGTTTAGTGAGAAAATCATATAATTTAAGTTTGATTACTTCAGTTTCCTCATAGATGGAGTCTTTGGGATTGAATGAAAGAAGACATATACAATGATTAGAGAGCTCGGGCGACACGGTAAGGATATAAACAGTACATTTTGCCCACCACTTATCTGCCAGTTTGTCTTACTGGATGGCTTACTTGTCATTATGATGCTAGAAGTTGTACCACTGCTGTTGTTGTGTACCAAGAATGGAAACTGACCCATAGCTGACCCTACTGCCAATTTTCAGAGGCAGTTAGTTAATCACATGGGAGGAGATTACCCATCCTCCCGCAAAGCAGCTGGTGGCCACGAACCATGTGCCTTTGGGACTGCAGTGCAGTTTCTTGCCACTAGGTCACCAGAATAGCTCCCAGAAGATGTGCCACTAGTCTATCAAATAAGAGCAGGGTCACCTATGTGTGTGGACCAGTTTCAATGAGGCTTCCAGACCAAGAAAGACCAGGAAGCAGATTTGATCATCTGTGTCTGAAGTAACAGGCCCTGTGAAAACAATGGAACTCTGCACAATAAAGTACCATAAGATGAAAAAGGAAGGCACTCAAAATGCTACTGGCAACGAGCTACCTCCTCAGAATACAATCTACCTGGATGGTGTAGGGCTTTCAGCCAGCAAAGTACCTACATTGTATGACTCAAGAAAGGAAAAAACAACTGCAAACATCCATCAGGAGGCAGTCCTTAGAAAACATGGAAAGGTAGAAGATCGTCAACAAGATGGACTGACACAGCGACAGCAACAATGGGCTCAGATTGTGAGAATGGCTCAGGGTGAGGCAGCATTTTGTTGTATTGGAAGGTTTCTATGAATCAAAGCAGATTTGATGGCACTAACAAGAGCAACATTAATATTAAGATAATGGATTATGTGCATATTATGAGGTATTGGAAAATGATAGAAAATTACTTTTATCCATAAGTCTTTCCCTCTAATGCTAAGGAAAGGAATTTCCCCTTACCAAATTGTGCACCAATATTGTCTTGATCGAATTTTAGGTGTTTCCTTTGGCTGCTTCTAAGGGGTTCATGATGAGATCGTTCCTTTTCAGAGGCTCTGATTTAAAGGGAGGTTGTGGAAAATGTTCCTGGGAGACTCTCTGAAATTAAATGCCTGTCAGTGGCGACTTTGATTAGTACTGTTTAGAGGAAAATAGAGAGGCTAGAAGAGCGATTATGGAGGAAAAAAGGAGAAGATATTGACATTAAAAACTTAAAGCTGAAAAAAAACCCAACAAACTTAAAGCTGGGTCATATGGCATTTCTATGCTCAGCTTTTTGAGGAAATGTCAAACTGCCTTCCAGAGTAGTTGTACCATGTAAAAATTCTACCAACACTGTGTAAGAGTTCCTATCTCTCCACCTTCTCTCCAACACTTATTAATTGCTGTCCTTTAAACTTTGCCACTGTTAATGGAGTGAGATGGTATCTCGTATTTTTTATTAACTTTTATTAATTTTAATGAACATTTACAGGGATTTTGGGTTTCAATTCATTCATTGTTGCACTATTTTCTCTACCCCCCCCCAAGTTTCTTTCTCTTTTTTCCCCCTTGAAAGTCTGTTTTAATTGTCCCATTGCCACAGAGCTTGTCAAAGCCAGTTCTGATTAATCTCCTAAGAGAGACTTCACCCTGATTCATAAGGAAAAGGGGATGGCGTATTCTCTTAGTTACTTCCAGCTGAAAAGTGACACTGTAGGTTTCAGGGTGAAGATCTTCTCTCACTACTCTAAAGGGCCCCTTTGGCAATAGGAAACACATAGACTATTGTCGAGATCAATTTTGGAATTTAGATGCACTGTTATCAATTGTGCTTAGCCATACATGTTCATATCCTTGAAGAGGTATCATGGAACTGTTGCAGCCTAGAAGACACAAATTTAACTAACAAGTCAAAAGTACATGACTCAAAAATTTAAAACAATAATATCCAAGTAGAGGTCTTAACAGTGGCACAAATCAAGTTACAGAGGGAAGGTAGTTCTTAAAATAAAAGGCCTATTGACTAGCACTTTGTCTATTATAGTATAAAGGTTAGGAACCACAAGATGTAGAGGCTCAACTATGTCATTTATTGTTTTAAGTCCTGGAGCAAATTCTATCTACCACTGGGTTGTTTGACAACTCGGAAGTCCGCGTGCAAGGCAGAGGTGAAATAAGGAACTGCTTATGAGGTTTTCCATCAGTTCCAACAACTAAGAAATAGTGAGAAGAGTTGGGGCCTCAGAAGGCTTTTAGAACTAAATAATAGGCTCTTGTGTCCAGGAGAAAACAGATATACGTACCAGTAATGTTAATGCTCACCCACAGATCTTCTTGGAGGATCTAACTCATTGAAGCATCCCCCTTTGTTTCCAGCTGGGAGCTGGGTCCTGTCAGTCATGTCAGCCACAAGGACCTGATGTGGGCCACCCTTGGCCAAGTGTCCTTAAGATCCACACTTAAAGCATCTCATTGTATTTTTTATTTGATCCCTCTTATTGTCAGTGATTTTGAGCATGTCTTCATGTGTTTTTTGGCCATCCAAATAACTTCCTCTGTGAAAAGTCTTTCCATGTCTTTTGCCCATTTTGTAATTGTATGATCAGTCATTTTCTTATGGAGGTCCTGTAAGATTCTGTAAACTTTTGATATGAGATCCTTGTTTGAAATGGTATTGCCAAATGATTTTTTTCTTAGTCATTAGGTTTTCTTTTAACTTTGTTGGAAAAAAATTTTTTATGTGTATAGGGATTTAATCTTTAGAAAGTCCCATTCATCAATTTTATCTTCTACAGATTGAGCATTTCTGGCTGTATTTTACAATCTGTTTATACCATAGGCTAGGCTTGGAATATACCCTGAGAAGATGAAAACTGAGGCACAAGTGGAGACTTGTACACCAACGTTCATAGTAGCATTATTCACCATAGCAAGAACATGGAAACAGGTCAAATGTCAAACATAATTAAATGGATTGAGAAGTTATAGTACTTTCATACAGCACATAGGAGCAATGATTTTGTAAATCACTACCTAACTTGGGAGGAACTGGAGAGCATTATGCTAAGTGAACTAACTCAGTCCAATAAGGACAAATATTGCATAAGACCATTATTGTAGAACAAGTATGAGGATCCAAGGAGGAGAGGGAGGAACAGAGGGATGGGGGGATGGGAATTAATCATAGGGTCACACAATTTGATGGGTAGAGGAAGGGGTGGGTGAAGCAAATGGTAAATATCTGATATAAAAAACAAGGTATACAAACTTTGTAAATAAACCAGTATATGTAACAAACCACCCACAAAACCTTAAAGCTTTAATTATGTAAATAATATGTAAGTATATTATCACTCTGAAATATTAGAACATCCAGTTAATATTTCAACAAAATCTAAAGTCATCTTTGACTTATCCCTACCTCTCCCCCTTGTCCTGACCTCTCAGGATTAAAATGTATCTAGATCTTTTCTTTCAAAAACGAAGAAGAGAATGCCTGTATGCACCCATACAGATTTTAGGACTGTGCAATTCCCAAAATCTTCCTGTACATAGATTTCTTCAACTTAATTTTCATAAAATAAACCTTGGTGAATATTCACCAAGAATTCACCAAGGTTCTTTCTTCACTGTTTTTAAAACTACTGCATAATGTACTAGCATATGATTAGCAGATTCCTGTTAGTCTAGTAGTAGGTTCAATATTGGACTGCTGAGTGGAAGACTGGTAGTTTGAATCCACCAGCTGCTGTGAAGAAGAAAGAAGAGGCAATCTCCTCCCTTAACATATACAGCCTTGATGGAAACCCTAAGTCTCTGTAAATGTTCATTGAAATTAGTTAAAAAGGAAAAGGATACACATTGGAGCCGATTCGGCAGTAGTGGGTTTATTTTTATATTGTTGTTGTTCGTCTGATTTCTTTTAAACCAAATTTTTAAAGTAACTACTGTCTTGTCGTTGTTGTTATGTGCCGTCGAGTCGTTTGCGACTCATAGC
>NW_006399800.1:7179930-7186136 GCF_000299155.1 Elephantulus edwardii
CTTCATCACCATAGGCTCTTGTTCATAGGTTATTTCATTAAATTCTTCTGTATCTGCCAATTCCTTCCGGTACAATGACTCAGTATATTCCTTCCATCTTCTTTTAATACTTCCTGGATCATTTACCGAAAAATATTAAAAGGATTTCTAATATTTCCCAATTACACATGATTCTACAATGAAAATACTTGCCTCTGTGTACACATAGTTGACTGTCTCAAGAAAACACCAGAATGAATTACTAGGTCACAGAATGTTAACACTTTTTTTTTTCAGTGTTAGTGGCATTGTTGTTGTTGTTGTGTGCCATCAAACTGGAGCCAATTCATAGAGGGCTCTTCAGAGGGTTTTCAGAGACTAAATCACAGGCGAGGAAATTACCCAGCTTTCTTCCTGGGAGTAGCAGGTGGGTTTGAATTGTTTGCCTTTGGGCTGGCAGCACAACTCCTTACCACTAGCTCATTAATGTTACTAGATACTGTCAAACTGCCCCCCAAGGTGGCTCTCCCAATTTATATGCACACTAGAAATGGATGTTAATTTTTTAACATCCCTGCTGACATTTGGAATGACCAAATTTGACTCTTCTTTACTAATCTGATATGTGCCAAAAGTGCTATCTTACTGTTTCAATTTGTATTTCATTGATCGGTGTGAAGAATGTATTGACCAACCTTCTGGAGAAGTTATTGATCAACTACACTCCCTTCTGAGTATTGCTTCTTCAACATCTTGCCCATTTTCCTACCAGATTGTTTATATTTTTCTTATTCCATTTGTATGAGGCCTTTACTCCTTGCTTAAGATGCTAATATTTTTCTCAATCTGTGATCTGCCTTTTTGCTTTACTCATAATATGTCTTCTCTTGAAATAGTCTTTCTTCTTAAAGTGGTAAAAATTTTTTAACATTTTCCTTTCAAAATTTGGCTGTTAGTATCTTGGGAGACCTTTCATTTCCTGACATTACAATCATGTTCTCTTATATACTCATTCAACACTTTTGTATTTTCTTTTCTTTTTCTTTTACTCTTGGACTTTTAATCCATCTGGAACTTATTTTTTAAAGTGGTGTAAGGCAGGAATTAACTTTACTATTTCCCAAATGGATGGCCAATTGTCCACTTTTAGGAGTTGATTCTTTTTGTTAAAAGCTCTAAGAGAAAATACTTTGTAATTTACTCTTCCTAGACTTAGCTCAAGAGGAAAATAAACTGATGTCTACATTGCCCAACATTCTCCAGAGAAGTGGGACCACACACTCAGTAGCATGCAACCCAGGTTGTGTTCATGCCCTACAAAGCATTCACAGGCTACACCCCTCTTAGGGTACAAGTGTCATTTTTGTAAATTCAAACAGAGATGAAATAGGAAGTTTACTTCAAGAGCCATGCCTCTCATAAGCAAGTCATTTCTTTGTTTCTTTCTTTTATGAATCAAGTTATTGGCCCCAGCTTTATCTATTTTATAATTAAGGTTTCCCTATACTTTCCTTTTTGGTTGAATGAGCACACATTGCAGTTTAAACAATTTGCTGAAATAGCATTAGGGGAGATTCACCACAACATTACACACATTTTGAACCAAACCACATTTTGTTAAATTAGCAGCAACATTAAACACCACATGCCTCAAGGTATTTTGGACTGACGTGTGTTTTTCAAAAGGGCAGAAATGAACTGGCTGTCTATAAGGCAGGTGTCTGCTTTGCTGGTCTGTGCAATGCTGTTGGAAGGAGCTCTGGTGGCCAAATGGCAAGAAGCCCCGCTGCAATCCTGAAGGCATGAGATTTGAGGACACCATATGCTCTGAGGAAAAAGGATGGGCAATCTCCTCCTGCGTGATTAACTGGCTCTGAAAACTCGCCGGAGAGTCTGTCAGCTATGGGTGGGTCAGCTATGGGTTGGTCCCAACTCTATGTTACACAACAACAACAACAAGAGCACACACAGCCTCTGGAGCAGATTAACTTGGTTTGAATTCTGCCTTAGTCACTTCACAACTAAAAAATTGACACTAAATTTTCTTAGCATCTATTTGTCTCTTTGACTTCAACTTCAGGGGAGGGAGGGAGAAATCCTTATTTATTAGATGCATTACTGTAAAGATTAAACACGCTCACGTCCATTACGTTTTTACAAAGTTATCCAGCATGTAGGACCAGAGTATAGGAGGAAGGTGTCTGCTGATAGGTTGCTGCTTTGATAAAATCTTACCTCTGTCCCTTATAAAACTTCTCAGATCACCTTCTTTCCCCTGACTGCCATTACTTCCTTTCCATTTTCATGTGTCCCTGTCTGACACAAATGGCCGGCAGTTGACCACTATTATCAAGATTGGTGGCGCACTAAGTTGGAATCCACTGACAGCAACATTTTGTTTTGTTTCTATTTTCTAAAATAACCTGTCTGAAAGTTCATCACAAAATCAAAGAAAGGTGGGAGCTATCTTTGCAGCCAGCTTGGTGAGGAGTACCCTTACCCTCACTCCCACCTGGATTCCAAGGAATTTGACTCACAATTTTGATCCTTTTCCTGTCTCCAGGACACTCCCTGGGGAAGTTATGCAGATTATGAATCTGTGAGAGCATGTTTACTGGCTGACGTCCTGGTTTGAATTATGTTAGGAGACGTCACACACCCAACCTCAGATTTAAAAACCAAGGAACAGCATTACCTGGACTGACCTATGATTCCTGGAGCCCACACCTACACTCTTTCACCACAGTGAGCTTGCTATCTCGCCACACACCAAACTCATTTTTACCAGAACCTCTCATTTCCTAGAATCCAGATTCACCTAGAGACCTCTTGTGGGTAAAAAGCTGGATTCAATCCCAAAGGTAAGTGGTTAGAATCCACTAGCTGCCCTGCAGGAGAAAAACGGATAATCTCTTCCCGTGCAATTAAAATGCCTCTGAAAACCCAATGGAGGGTCAACTATGAGGTGATTCTGACTCAAGAGTATACAACAAGGGAGCTCTAGTGGTCTAGTAGCAAGAAGCTGCACTGCAACCCCACCAGATGCTTTGCTGGAGAAGGAGGGGCAATCTCCTCCTGTACCAGTCAGATCTCATATGACAGTACACACACACACAAATAATAAAATTTTTTTTTAAAGTGTATACAACAACATGATTTACCTAAACACTTGACCCTGGAGTCAATTTTAAGAACAATTTGCTGGTTTGGGCACCTGCTCTTACAGCTGCTGAAGTTTCCTTTACCCAAGAGTAGCTGACTATAAAGTACCTGGGATCCTTTGACCCACCATTTTAAAAGGTAAGTTAAGAGGTGAGAAGACCAGTCAATGAAGAAGTTAATGATATGCAGGATCTCACTCACCTGGTCAGGGAGTTATTTGGGGTTAGAATTAAGTTCTGGTGGCCTAGTGGTAAGGAGTTATGCTGTCAACCCAAAGGTAGTCAGTTCTAACCCACCAGCTGCACCACAGGAGAAAGATGGACAATCTCCTTTGGTGCAATTTACTACCTCTAAAAACTGACTGGAGGGTCAGCTGAGTCTGTTCCAACTCCAACTGTCGAGTTGTTCCACAACAGTAACATAGACGGCATCTCTAGAGAACCAGTCCTCACATTCACATGATTGTAATTGTTCTCTTTGAGGGCCCAGGGGTCCCTGGAAATCTCTAAGACGTTGTGGGCTAGTGGTAAGAAACTGTGCTGCAATCCTGAGGGCATGTGGTTCAAATCCACCAGCTTTCTCCACTAGAAAAAGATGAGTAGTCTCCTGTGTGATTAAACTGCCTTTGAAAACCCACTGGAGGGTTAGCTGTGGGTCAGTTCTAACTCAATGGCACATAACAACAACAACAACAACAACATGAGATAAAAAGAAGATTTAGTGATGCCATGGTTAAAGCATTTTACTGTCAACTGTTCAAAGTGGTCAACTCTTCAAACCTACAACTGCAGGAGAAAAACCATGGCAATGTGCTTTTTTAAAGAGCAGTTTTGGGAACCTTAAGGCATCTTAGAAGGTTGCTAAGGTTACTAAAAAACAAGAGAACATTGCATGGTTTTAAATAATAAAAAATATGCATCAGGGTTGTATCATTTTTCCATGCCTATTCACTATATACGCTGAGCAAATAACTTAAGAAGCTGGACTATATGAAGAAGAATGTGGCATCATAACTGGAACAATTAACAACCTGCATTATGTAGATGACAGAACATTACTCATGGACAACAGTCCAGAGCAAGAGGTGCATAGCAAGGTGGACTGGGGCGGGGGGAGAAGGAGGAAATTGTAAAACAATGAGTGAATATTTTTAGAGAAAAACAAATGAGGTGGGGGGTAGGGAGGAAAATATGCAACAACGAATGAATGGAAATCCAAGTTTTCTGCAAACTTTTGTTAAAATAACATTAAAACATTATTTAAAAAACACACCCAAACATTGCTTGTTGAAAGTGAAGAAGATTTGAAGCACTTACAAAAGAAGATCAAAGATTACAACTTTCAGTATGAATTAGATCTCAACATCAAGAAAACTAAGATCTTCACCACTGGACCAATAGGCAACATCATGACAGACTGAGAAAAATTGAAGTGAAGGTATCAACAACTTGGACCCACAATCAGCATCCACTGTAACAGCAATCAAGAAACCAAAATCGTAAGTTTTGTATTAGGGAAATCTGCTGTCAAGAACCTCTCCAAAGTGCTAAGGAGCAAGGCTATCAGTTAAAAGACGAAGGTGTGATCAGGTCAAGGCCTGATCCGACACATTGCTACTGCCAAGACAAAGTCATATCTTTTCAGTTGTTTCCTATACATCTTAACAGTGGACAGTTAATAACAGTGACAGAAAAGGAATCAATACCTTTGCATTGTGGTGTTGGAGAAGTGTACTCTTCATCATTATAATGCAAAAGCATTGGACTTCCAATAGAGCAAACAGTCTGTATAGAAGGAAGTGCAACCAGGGTGCTCCTAGTGGTAAAGATGATAAAAAATTGTCAGGGGAGATCAGACTTGGGAAAAGACATCATGCTGGAAAAGACAGAGAGTCAGGGAAGGAGAGGATGACCCTCAATTAGACGAACTAACACTGTGACTCTAAGAATGCCCTCAAGCATGTTGGAGATCAGGAGGATAGTTCAGGATAGCGCCAGGCTCAGCTCTGTTGTTCATCTGAGCTGTAACTGACTCCAGAGCACCTGATACAACAATTCATTCTATTCATAGGGTCATTTTGACTTACAACTGATACGACAGCAAAAGATTTTTATTTGTTTTGTTTTAATATTCACTCTAGAAAAATAGCAGAGAAAATAGAAGATAAAGGAGAGATTTTCAGTGGAGAAGAGAAATGGGAGACCCACTCAGGGGAGAAGCAGCATGAGACTGTATGGGTCGGAATATGCAGGAGAGACCAATGTGATGGATGATAACCACAAATAACAGGGATGGCAAGCAAGGGTGGTAGATGTAAGAGCCCGTTATCTAAAATGCAGGGACCTTCTGTTGTTGAAAAACAGAACATCCCATTTCACTAAAAAAACCACCAAACAAACAAAACACACACACACATACACACACACACCCCAAATCACATCCTAAAACTAATGCTAAGCAGACCGTTAATACCTAACCTAAAAATGCAGGATATTTGCATATAGAAGCTCAACATGAAGAAAACAAAGATTCTCACCACTGGGCCAATTGGCAGCATCAGTATGAATGATGAAGAGATTGAGATAGTTAGCAGTTTTAGTTTGCTTGGCTCCACAGGCATCACTCTTGGTACCAGCAGCCAGGAAACCAACAGATGAATTACACTGGGAAAGTCAGCGGTCAGGGACCTCTCCAGAGTACTGAAGAATAACGATGTCAGTCTGGAGAATAAGGTGCACCTGGTCCAGGCCATGATGTTGTTGTTGTTATATGCCGTCAAGTCGCTTGCAACTCATAGCGACCCTATGTACAACAGCCCTAAACTCTGCTCTGTCCTGTGCCAACCGCACTGTCTCTGACACTCCCATCCCAATTATCTCAGTCACTGAATCAATCTACCTCATAGAGGGCCTTCCCCTCCTGCACTGTCCCTCCACCCACCCAAGCATGATATACTTCTCCAAGGACCGGGTCTCTCCTCACAACATGTCCAAAGTATGTTAGACGGAGCCTCAGAATCCTTGCCTCCAAGGAGCCACCCGTTTAACCCTTTCCAGGACAAATCT
>NW_006399800.1:7186751-7267324 GCF_000299155.1 Elephantulus edwardii
CAATTACTTGCTATAAGTCATAGAGCTGGACAATGATTAGGGATGATAGAAAGAGAATTGATGCCTTTGATCTGTAGTGCTGGAGATGAGTGCTGAATATACCATGGACTACTAGGAGAACAAATGGGTTTGTCCTGGAGAGGGTCAAGCCAGGCTACTCCTTGGAAACAAGGATTCTGAAGCTTTGTCTGACATGTTACAAGGAGGGACCATTCCTTGGAGAGGGACACCATATTTGGGAGGTTGGAAGGACTGCGCAGGAGAGGAAGACCCTTGATGAGATGGCTCGATTCAGTAACTGGAGTAATGAGAGTAGGTGTGTCAGAGATAGTAAGGTTGGCACAGAACAGAGCAGGGTTTAGAGCTGGTGTACATAGGGTGGCTATGAGTCACAGGTGACTCGATGGCACACAACAACAAACAATTGTGAAAGTATATCATTTCATGTGTGAATATTAACATTATTTGCAGAGAAGCTTAAAACAGTTAACGTGAACATTTTCTTGAATATGAGATGCAGGCAAATGAGATGTGGGCCCTGTAGCTCCTGGCCTGTGTCAGTCCATCTAGGCATGCGTGGGCATGGGATTTTTTAGGACTCTGATAAACCTGGAAACCTGGCCTAGATGGCAATTATGTGTGAAACCAACTTTCCTTCTCCTTTTGGTCTTTGAAAGTGACCAGCTTAAATAACCAGCAAGTAGCAACAATTACTCTGATCATTTGTACCAAATGTTTGCTATTCCTAACCTACTTTGCTCAGCATACACACTCCTGCTCCCACTATTAAACAGACAGGCACTGCTCTGAAGAAACATTGTACTTAAAAAAGCAAGCAAGCACTCCATGCTGCAAACAAAACTCATATTTGGGATCATTTCTTGATAAAGGTCTACTCATTGGGCTTTAACCGTTACATTGTTGTGTTGAACTCCTGCCTATGGCCCTAATGTGATGGATGTTAAATTTACTAAATTGTGTTTATTGGCATATTTATTCTGTCCTTCATATATGTTAATTACCACTCAAAGTACTGAGGATAGTGCAGAATGAGTTAGCCCCTACCCTCATGATGCCTGTATTCTAGGCATAGGAGGCTGACTTGAAGTAAACAAGTAAATACATACAAGATACGCATGTTTGTTGTTGTTATGTGCCATCGGGTCATTTGCAACTCATAGCGACCCTATGCACGAGAGCCCTAAACTCCATTCTATGCCATGCCAACCTCGCTGTCTCAAACACATTCATTCCCACCACTCCACTCACAGAATCGATCCATCTCATCGAGGGTCTTCGTCTCCTGTGCCATCCCTCCAATCTGCCAAACATGATGTCCCTCTCCAAGGGCCAGTCCCTCCTTGCAACATGCCCAAAGTTTATCAGATGAAGCTTCAGAATCCTTGCCTCCAGGGAACATTCTGGCTTCACCCTCTCCAGGACAAACCTGTTTATTCTCCTAGCAGTCCATGGTATATTCAACACTCTTCTCCAGCACCACAACTCAAAGGCATCAATTCTCTTTCTACCATCCCTATTCACTGTCCAACTCTCCGATGCATAGCACGTAATTGCAAAAACTATAGCCTGCATCAGGCACACCTTAGTCTCCAGCCTGACATCATTGCACTTCAGTACTCTTGAGAGGTCCCTCACAGTTGACTTTCCCAATGCAATTCATCTTCTGATTTCCTGGCTGCTGTTACCAAGAGTGTTGACTGTGGAGCCAAGCAAATTAAAACTGTTAACTATCTTAATCTCTTCACCATCCATACTGATGCTGCCAATTGGCCCAGTGGTGAGAATTTTTGTCTTCTTGATATTGAGCTTCAATCCATACTGAGGACTGCAGTCCTTGACCTTCTGCAGCAAGTGCTTCAGGTCCTCCTCAGTTTCAGCAAGCAGGGTTGTGTCATCTGCATAACATAGTTTGTTGATGATTCTTACACCAATCCTGATGCCACATTCCTCCTCATACAGCCCAGCGTCTCAGATGATCTGTTCTGCATACAGATTGAAAAGGTATGGAGACAAACTGCATCCCTGATGGACCCCTTTCTTGATTTTGAACCATCCAGTGTCTCCCTGCTCTGTTCTGACGACTGCCTCTTGGTCCAAGTATAGGTTTCACATTAGCACAATCAAATGTTCTGGATACATACAAGGTATTCATATGCATACATACAAGGTATTTCTTTAAATATACAAGGCAGCAGTAAACTCTATGAGGGAAAATGAAATAGGAGCTAGCTCAGTCGGATTGGCTCCCTCCCTGTGTCTATCTCATTGTTGTCAAGTGGGAACAGACTCATAGCTGGTCCTCCAGTGGGTTTTCAGAGTCAAGGCCATGGCACTAGAGACATTAACTGTGATGCCAGATGGCTCTTGGATGAACGCAAAGAGTACTGCATTTCATTGACTATGCAAAGACATCTGACTGTGTGAATCACAACAAATTGTAGCAAACCTTGAGAAGACTGGGAATACTAGAACTCTTAAATTTGCTTATGTGAAACATATACTTGAACTAGAAAGCAGTTGTCAGAACAGAGTAAGGAAACATGCATGGTTCAAAATTAGGAAAGGAGTGTGCCAGGGATGCATCCTGTCTCTATACCATTTCAATCTGTATGTGAAACAGATCATTCAAGAGACTGGACTCTATGAGGATGAGTGTGGCATCAGAGTTGGAGCAAAACTCAGTGACAACCCGTGCTATGCTGATGATACAACCTTGCTTGCAGAAACTGAGGAGGACCTGAAGCATTTGTTGCAGAAGGTTAACGACTATTGTCTTCAATATGTATCGAAGCTCAGTATTAAAAAAAACAAAGATTCTCACCATTGGACCAATTGATAGCACAAGGATGGGTGGAGAAGAGATTGAGGTTTTTAACAATTTCAGCTTGCTCAACTCCATAATCAACTGTCTTAGCACCAGTACTCAGGAAATCAAAAGACAAATTGTATCGGGGAAGTCTGTGTCAGGGACCTCTTCAAAGTGCCAAAAAGAAATATCATTCTAGAGACTAAGGTGCACCTGATGTAGGCCATGGTCTTTGCAATTACTTGTTAGCCATCAGAGAGCTGGACAATGATTAAGGATGACAGAAGAAGAATTGATGCCTTTGAATTGTGGTGCTGGAGAAGAGTATTGAACAAATCATGGACCACCAGGAGAACAAAAAGGTATGTCTTGGAGAGGGTGAAACCAAGTTTCTCCTTGGAGGCTAGGATTTTGAAACTCTCTTCTCACATACTTTTGGCACATGGCCAGGGAAACCAGTCATTGGAGAAGCACATCATGCTTGGAAGGGTGGATAGACAGCAAAGGAGAGAAAGACTGCAAAAGATATAAATTGACATGGTAACCAGGATTAGATGTGTCAGAGTCAGTGAGGCCGGCTCAGGATAGGGCAGGGGTCAGAGATGCTGTACATAGGGTCACTATGAGTAGCAGGTGATTCGATGGCACAGGACAACAACAACAAATAGCATGGGAGGAGAGTGCCTATCTTTCTCCTGAGGAAAGGAAGGTGGATTTGAACTGTCTACCCTTGGGTAAGGATTGACTTGCACAAAGTCCTTACTCACTAGACCATCAGAGCTCCCTCAAATTAAGTTTAGGAGTTGTAATTATATGTACCATGATCAGAGAAAGTCTTAGTGGGAAAATAGCTTTGTGTAAAGACCTGGAGAAGGTGAAGAAATGAGTTCTGCTGATGTCTAAGACCTCAGGTTTCAGAAGGAGAAAGGAATAAGAACCTCAGATGGGCACACACAGGAGGCCAGGGTGGCTGGAGAGGAATAAGTGATGGTGGGGGTGGGGGGAGTGGCAAGGAGACATAGTGGAGATGAAGTGGTATAGACTTACCTTTACTCTCAGGAAAGTGGAGAAGAAAATATTGCATGATTTTGAACATAGGAGTGATGTGACTTTAATGAACTAGTTAAAGGATCATTTTAGCTGCTGTACTGGAATTAGATTCTAGGTAAAGAAGCTCAGTAGTAGAGAGAGTCACTACGAAGCTACGGAAGAACTTCAGATGAAAGAGTACGTGGATTGAAAGAGGATGGTAACAGGAGAGATAATAAGTGGTCATACTGAGGACTTGAGGATGTATTTTGAAAGAAGGATCTTCACAATTGGATGATAATCAAATGTGACAAATGAGAAGAAGTCAAGGATGATCCCAAGTTGTTAGGCCCGAACAGGTGGAAGACGGAGTTGGCCCGTAGTCAGGAGAAGTAGTGTTGATAGCTAAAGAACCATTATATCTGGGTCACCCTCACCCAATATCACACCCATAGGAACCAGGAGCACAAGGAACCCTGACTCAGGGAGGGAATTACTATGATGACCCAATATTCTTATACAGTTTATTTGTGCCTTGTAGGAAAAATAGTACAATAGTTTGCAATAAAAAGAAATAACCAAAATAATCAATGTATTGACTAAAATATTAAGCAAAAAGGGAAAATTCCCTAAGGCAAGGAAATCAAACAAAGAAAGGCAAATATTAGTCTTTGGCAATTCAAAACCCCAGTTTTCCAATCTGATTACAGAAAAGTTCCAGTCTGGTTAAGGCTGTTGTTAGTACAAGGTGCCATTAAACCAGCTCCAGCAACAGACTGAAAGGTAATCTTGGTACAAAGATATTATATTGGTGAAGGTTAAGAACTTCCAAAAGTTTCCTTAAAAAGAACAGATTTTAAAGGATGATTTCAAGAAAGGAAATGACTCAAGTTGCTTTAAGGCATGTAAACAAAAGAAGAACTACGAGGAAATCAATATGTGTGTTTTCATGAGTCTCAATAATACAGCTCATTACAAAGTATTCTTAAAAAGTGTGTAGGTTTTAGTTCAAAAGTTAAAATATATACTTGTAGTTTGTGTTAATAACTGACACTTTGTTATGAAAAGGGCACATTTAAGCAGCTCATGAAGTAGCCAATATCAATTGTTCCATGTCTTAAGTTTTGGTGAAGAATAAATTAGTTTCCACACAGTCAGTGACTGAATTACTTTAAGCTTTTTGGAAGTGCTGAATTATGTATTTCTTTTTAAATGTAATGTTGCAACTAGTTTAAGCCTAAAAGTTATGTCTGAGAATGATTTAAATTTGCAGTTATATTTAAATTCACTTTGCAGTAAGTGAAGGGCTGTTAGTGTTATTAGAAAGTAAGTAAGGACTTGTCCCAGGAACAGGATCCACAATCAGGCTAAAACATTAAGAAACTACCTTTATATTTATAGTTGCATAGGCAGGATATAAATTGAGGATAATTTTATGTTTAAATATGATTCTTTTTAATATAGTCACTTACAAACCTACTTTATATCCTAGCACCATGATAGATGGAGAAGACATTGACGTTGTTAACAGTTACAGCTTGCTCGGCTCCACAAACAACACTGGCACCAGCAGTTAGAAATCAAAAAACTAATTGCATTGGGAAAGTCTTCTGTCAGAGACCTTTCCAGTGTTGTTGTCATGGGCCGTCAAGTCACCTGCAACTCATAGTGACGCTATGTATAACAGCCCTAAACCCTGGTCTACCCTGTGCCAATATTACTGTTTTGTGCACACCTACCCCCATTACCCCAGTGACTGAATCAATCCACCTCATTGAAGGACTTCCACTCCTGCACTGTACCTCCACCCTCCCAAGCATGACATTCCTCTCACAGGATTGATGCTGCCTTGCAACATATCCAAAGTAGGTCAGGCAAAGCTCCAGAATCCTTGCCTCCAAGGAGTAGCCTGGCTTCACCCTCTCCAGGATGAAGTTGTTTGTTCTCCTAGCAGTCATGATATATTCAATACTCTTCTCTAGCACCACAAATCAAAGGTATCAATTATCCTTCTATCATCCCTAGTCATTGTCCAGCTTTCTGACGCATAGCACATAATTGCAAAGACTATAGCCTGGGTCAGGCACACCTTAGTCTCCAGCCTTACATCGTTGCTCTTCAGTACTTTGAAGAGGTCTCTGACAGCCAACTTTCCCAATGCAATTCATCTTTTAATTTCCTGGCTGCTGATACAAAGAGACTTGATTGTAGAAACAAGCAAACTAAAGCTGTTAACAATCTCTATCTCTTCACCATCCATCTTGATGCTGCCAATTGACCCAGTGGAGAATCTTTCCAGAGTAATGAGGAGCAATGATGTCAGTCCAGAGACTAAAGTATGCCTGACCCAGTCCATGGTCTTTGCAATTACTTATTATGCATCAGAGAGCTGGACAGTGACTAAGGATGACAGAATTGATGCCTTTGAGTTGTGATGTTAGAGGAGAGTCTTTTTTTTTTTTTGCTGATTTGAATTAATTTATTGGTAAAGATTTAACAATTATCTAAGTAATATAAATAGCACACAATTTTTCATCTCTAAATATATATTTCTGCTAAAAGCAATCATAATTTTTTTCCACTAGTTTATTTATATAAAATTCAAACATACCTTGGACAGCCAAGAAAACAAATAGGTCTGTCTCT
Organism: Elephantulus edwardii; assembly: GCF_000299155.1. Classification (NCBI taxonomy): domain Eukaryota; kingdom Metazoa; phylum Chordata; class Mammalia; order Macroscelidea; family Macroscelididae; genus Elephantulus; species Elephantulus edwardii. The sequence goes on from NW_006399800.1 coordinate 7,193,254, forward strand.
CCAAGTTTCTCCATGGAGGCTAGGAATTCATATACTTTGGGCATGTGGCCAAGAAGGACCAGTCCTTGGAAAAGAACATCATGCTCAAAATGGTGGAGGGACAGTGCAGGAGAAGAAGACTCTGGATGAGTTGAATTGATATAGTAACTAGAGGAATGAGTGTAGGTGTGTCGGAGTCAGTGAGATTGGCTCAGGGCAGGGCAGGCTTCAGAGCTATTGTACATAGGGTTGCTATGAGTTGCAGGCACATAAGAACAGCAACAACATTCATTTTAGGTAAAATAAATACATTATCTGCAGTTATCCAGCCTGAGTTTTTATATTTAAAGCAGTTGTCTTCTGTTTCAAATTTTCTATGTTAAAGCAAACAAAACACTTAACAATCTTTCTGCTTATAAAACTCTTAAATACACATTCATCATAAATGGTCTGGAAATATCCTTTCATTTGATAACAGTATCCTGTTTTTTCACATACTCTAAAAAGTAGAATTGGAACAAATTTAAAGATAATTTTACATTTAAGCCTATAACAGAGCAATTCCCATTTGAAGCAGGCCTTAAGCTACTTGGATACAAAAAAAACCTTGAAGATCGTGTTCAAAACCAATTATATTTTCATTTTCAGCATTCTTTTGGATAAATTGCAAAAACTAGTGTTTAATCATCTGGTTTATCTAGTTATGAAAAGTATAAATCACACTCAGGTAACTGCATGTTTTAAGCAAACTCACATCCAAGTAGATATCTTTAAGTCTAAATATCAGTAGGAGGGGGCAATTAAAACAGATTACGTTGAAACAGAAAGATGAAAATAAGATTAAGTACAATCTTTGCTCTGTATTACATAACTAAAGGTTTCAAGGAGATGCAAAGAGCTTTTGTGGGGGGAAAAGTGGAGTTTTTGTTTACTTAACATTTATTGTTAATTCATGACTTTATTTCTAATCTGCCATTCTCTTAATTTCCTAAACAATAATTGGATATCAGAAGTGAAGAGAGCTGAAGCTTCAGTGGTACAGTGGGGTGATTGTTACACATGGGGTGGTTTGGGGGGATGGCTTTACTGTGGAGGGGCGAACAGTAAATCACTGTTAGCAAACTCGGGCTTCTGGTAGAGCCAGTCCTCAGAGATGCTCTTGCATTGTTCCCAGTGGATTCAAATTGCAGTTTTATCTATTTCCACGGGTCTTTTAGAGTTATATTTAAGTTCACATTGCAGCTTATTTTCAAGAGCCTTGTTTTGTCATCATTTGAATCTTTAAGTCCTTTAGCCCCTGTCATACAGACAGCCAATCAGACACTGGAAACTTTGTTTTGGGGAAAGTCTGGATAGTACTTAATTTTTAAAATAGCAACTTAAAATAAGAAGTATATTATATATTTCAAGTGGCTTGCTTATTTATTTTCATTTTTTAAATGGTCCTATCCAGTTAAGCACTCTATTTCTTTTTCTATTGAATCTGTGAGAAAAAACTCACTAATCCAGTTCTCAAGCTGGATTCAGAACAAGTGATCTCACTGCTGGTGTCAGATGGACCCAGCCTGAAAGCAGAGAATACCAGAAAGATATTTACTTGTGTCTTATTGACTGTGCAAAGGCATTTGACTGTGTGGATCATAACAAATTATGAATAACTTTGAGAAGAATTCCAAAAAACGTAATTGTGTTCATACAAAAGTGTAGAAGACCAAGAAGCAGCTGTTTGGGCAAAGTTAAGATCTGTTGCTCATACAGTCACCAAGACTTACAGTCAATTTGAGGACATCTAGCAACAACAACAACAACCTATCCCCTATCCATGTACAAAGCACTTACACTAAACAAAAGAGACATGGTCTCAGGACTCAAGGAGCTTCTGATATAATAGGAAAGAGAAACAGCCAGCACATAACTGGGCTGAAGATTATATAATTCTAAATGTAATATATCATATGTACCATTAAAATAAAAGAGGTGTATGTCAGGACTATATCCTTTCACGATATTCAATCTATATTCGGAGCAAATAATCCAAGAAGCTGGGCTATAAGAACTTGGCATCAAGATTGGAGAGACTCATTAACAACCTGCACTGGTGACACAATTTTGCCTCATGAAAGGGAAAAGGACTTGAAATATTTATTGGTGAAGATAAGAAGCTATAGCCTTCAGTATGACTTTTGCTTCAACATAAAGCAAGCAAGAATCCTCACAACTTGGCCCAAAATGCAACATCACGATAAATGTAGAAAAGATTGAAGTTGTCAAAGATTTCATTTTGCTTAGATAATCAATGCTCGTGGAAGCAACGGTAAAGGAACAGAATTACATATTGCCTTGGGGAAATCTGCTGTAATAGACTTCTTTCAAGTTTTTAAAAGCTAAAGATGTTACTTTAAAGTCTAATGTGTGCCTGACCCAAGCCGTGATAGTTTTACTAATCTCATATACATGTAAGAGCTAGAGAACAAATAAGGAATAGCAAAGAAAAAGTCATGTCTTGGAATTATGGTGTTGATCAAGAATATTGAATATACTGTGGACTGCCAGAAGAACCAACACATTTGTTTTAGAAGAAGTATAGATGGGATGTTCCTTAGAAGTTCAAGAGGACAAGAGTTTGTCTGGATATGTCCCTGGAAAAGGACATCAGGTGTGGTAGAGAGTCAGTGGAAAAGAAGAAGCTCCTCAAAGAGGAGCCTTGATGCCGCTGATGCCAAAAGGAGCTCAAAGAAAGCTGTAATTGTGAGAATAGTGCAGGACTAAGTAGCATTTGTCGTGTTCTACACAGGCTGCTGTGAGTTGGAAACACCCAGTGATACCTAACAACTATGTAACAAATTTGAAGGCGGCTCTGACAGCACATATAGGAGGCTCTGACCTATTGTGGGCTGCCAGGGAAGGGAATTTAGGCTGGAATTAGGTTAAGAGAGGAAAAGAGGAGAACCAGGATTCTAGGCAGAAGCATGTGAGCAGGATGCTGGTTAAACTAGAGAGAGGAAAATGTTTAAAAGATATATATGATTAAGTATTATTGTCATGACAGGAGTCCGAAATGAAAGCTGCATAGTGGAGTGGACTTGGGGGGAGGGATTGTATAGCAATGAAAGAATTTTTTTTTATTTTTTTACTTTTCAAAGAGAATAATGAACTGGCGGGGAGGTGTGGGCAGGGAGAAAAGTGCAGCAATGAATAAATGAAAATCCAAAATCTCTGTAAATTTTCATGAAAATTAATAATAACAATAAAAACTTTAAAAAATATTTTAAAAATTTTAAAAAACTGAAGTACAGAGCTTTCCATTGTTGTTGTTTGCCCTTGAGTCGGAAACTGACCCATGGCGGACCCTCCAGTGGAAAATAGCAAAAAATGGAAAAAGATAAAGTGATGCCTTTGCTGGGCTACCAGAGCTGTTGAATTATAGTGTTGATCAAGAATATTGAATATACCATGGACTGCGAGAGAAAAGGAGATTGCCTATCTTTCTCCCTTGGATTTCAACTGCCTGCCTTTGGGATTATAGCACGGCTTCTTACCACTAGGCCACCAAAGCTCCCTAAAGCTGATTTTTTTTAGGAATTGGCAATGTAAGTAGTGTTACCGAAGGAAGAAAGTGACAGGAACATGGCAGAAATGAGACCAGAGAGGTAGGCAAGTTCCAAATTCTGTACCACCTTGAAGATTATACTAAGGTTTGAGAATACCAATGGGATATCTTGGAAGTGTTTTAAGCAGAGGAATGATAGGATCATATATGTACTCCCCATCCACCCACCCCCACCATGAGTAATTTTGTGGGCAGTATCTTTTCAAAAGGGTTTTTTTTTCCATTTTTTTAGTTATTTCTATGATTTCTTTAATTTGCAATATATTTTGTTCATGTATATTGTGTTTTAACCCCCTTTCAATCATCTTACTAGTAACTTCCTTCCTGAAAGTCTGGAGGCCAGCTATTTCACGCCTCATGCCCTAAAACCTCCCTTTTAGAGAACTAGTTTCTAATTTGCCCTTCCGTACCAAACCAGTACTCTGAGGTGACAATCAGATCGTTTCTGCTGAAGAATCGTTTGTTCAACTTGGAAACTTTGAGCATCTGCATCCATGAACAAACTTCAGTGCAAAGCAGGCCATCAGTTTGCCACTTTTAGAGATTAATTTGGCTACAATTTGGAGAGTAGAGGACAAGACTTTACAGGATATTATTTATGTTAACTTGGGAGGGAAACAACCAAAAATATTATTGTGTTTTGTTTTAGGTGACATGATATATGCTGTTAGCTGGCCTCAAGTCTGTCCTCCTCATGGTGGCCTTAAGCAAAATGGAACCAAATGCTGCCTGGCTCTTTGCCTCGTCTACTGCTAAGTTATGGACAGGACCATTGTGATCCATGGGGTTAATGCCGGTTGTTTTAACAGGTAGATAGCCAGGCCATTTTTGTTTGTTTTTTAGTCATTATTAGTCTGGTTTGTTGTTGTCATGTGCCATTGAGTCAGAACTGACTCATAGCTGAACCCCCACAGGTTTTCAGAGGCAGTAAATCACACAGGAGGAGACTGCTCATCTTTCTTTCAGAAGAGCTGGTGGATTTGAACCACATGCTTTTGATTTGGTAGTGCAGCTTCTTACTACCAGGCCACCAGTCATTGTTGTTGTTGTTCTAGTGTACCATTGAGTTGGAATTGACCTTTAGCTGACCCTCTGGTGAGTTTTCTGAGGCAGTTAATCACACAGGAGGAAACTGCCCATCCTTCTCCCACGGAGCGGAGCGGCTGGTGGATTCAAACAGTGTGCTTTCAAGATTGCAGCTCAGCTTCTTACCACTAGGCCACCAGAGGGGTATCTAAAATTGGGTATCATCATGACTCAAAGGCTTGGAGTATATTGACTGAGAGTCAAACCTGCATCTCTCTCAGGAAAGGTAAGAAGCACGACTGAGTCACCACTGTCCCCGAGATAAATGAAATAAAAGAAATAACTGTAACAATGCACAGAAAACTCACAGTAGTCTGTGAAGAAACAGTACCAGAAGATGGGAAAATCAGTGTTGATTATAAAAAAGTTAAACATCATCCACCATGTTTCTTTCCTTAAAGCAGTCAGTAAACAAATACGACCAAATAGTAACAGTTGTTAATTATAACTGATAAAATTTTTTTTATAATATGCTTCAAAATTTCTGGGTTTGAGGTTGTGTTGTTTTGTTGGGGGGGGTGTGGGTTTGTTTTGGTTGGTGTTTGGTTGTTGGTTTTTTATTTCCTCCAAAGAAAAACAAAATTTAGAAAGGAGAAAGGGATAACAGAATTCAGTGATGCATTATAGGAATCAAGAGCAGTTGAATATTTCACAAAGGAAAGAAAGAGCAGATAGTCATGTTCACTGTTGCTGAGAATTCAAGTAAAATGAAGGGGAAAGGTCTTCAGATTTAGCATAATAGAAGTCACTGAAGACTTTGACAAAGACCTTGTCAATGGAGTGCTAGGAACAGAAAGCAGACTGAGGATGGAGTGACTAGGACAGGAAACAGTGGCAGCAGTGACAACAACTCCTTGGTGAAGTCTTATTTTGAGAGAAGGGAGAGAGGGGATTAGCTGAGAGAAAAGGAAAATGATTATGAAGAAATATTGAGGTTCCAGTTTAAAGTTGGTAACTAGAAAAGTGCAACCTGTTCAGATGAGGGATTTTAAAAGTACTTCCATGCCCAAGTCAAGAGCAGAGAAGGCTGGTGTTTATTATGACTCAGGACTGGCTTTTTATCAGATGGGTGTGAGCTATAGAGGAGTGAGGGAATTGCAGGTATTTGTAAGATACAGATTGTTATTATGAAGCAAAGATAGAAAGAGGGAGGGTTGGAGGAAGGAGGGAGCCGATGGATGGAGAGACTGGAGAGATCCAATGCTTGGTGTTTTTGTTGAAATCAGAGCTTGAGTGCAAAGGGTTATGTAGCAAACAAGTTGGAATGAGAGGTTGTTGCAATTGTAGGGAAAGATGTCAGAAGTCATGACTTAGAAAATGTAATCTAAAGTCAGTTGAATAGTGTACCCCACAATTCATGCCCATCCAGAACTTCAGAATGTGGCCTTGTTTGGAAGCTATCCTGGCAGATAAGTTAATTAGTTGAGTCCATGCTGAACCAGGTTGGGTCCTAAAGCCAATGACTAGTGTCCTTCAAAGTGACAGGATAGGGACATTTGCATATAGAAACAGATCAGACACACAGATTAGGTGGCCTCGTGAGGACTGAAAAAGCTGAGATGGAAGGATAACAAGCCAAAAAGGATAACAAAAATTGTCTGAAGCCACCAGAAGTTGGAAAATGCAAGGAGGACTCTTCCTTAGAGTTTTCAGAGAGTACAAAAACCCAGTCGCAGCTTGTTTTCAGAGTCATAGGCTCCAAAACAATCAGATAGTAAATATTGTTTTTAAGTGACCTGAACATGTAACTCGGGGGTCATTTGTTACAAAAGCTATAGCAAACTAATACAAAGCTTTTCTTATAACATGAAGGCCAAGTTAAAAATCTCAGGAGTTGGTGGTAGAATGGGGGTGGGGGTGGGGAAGAGGAAGAGTGTCTGTGAAGAACAGGAGACATTGAGAAAGCAGAGTTAGCATGACTTTCCCTGCCATTACTGTAAATGGTGCTAAGAGGTGGGAAAGATAGGAGGCCGCTGAGGCTAGACCTGAGTCTCACAGAATGGGGTAACATGGAGTCTGTGTCCAACACATTCATAGAGCACAAGAACAAGAGGGACGAAATGGGTGAAAAGCAGCATGAGAGAGCGGCAAGGAAGACACTGTGTTTCCTTCTTTCCCAACACTGGAATAAAGGATCAAGAGGGGAGATGTCGGTCCCTAACAGAACAGGCTGAGGAGGAGCAATGCTCGAGGACACAGGATTCAGCTTGCCAGTGATTCTAGCCTTTGGCTGGACATTCGTATCTACTGGAGTGCTTTTAAAAAATACTCATGGCCAGCCCAAGAAACTTGCATCTCAGGGGCTCTCCAATTTGAATTCTACTTCCCAGGTGTTTCTAATGTGTGAGCAAATTTTAGAACCACTGATTTTAGACAAGGCAGTCTGGTTCTATAAAGATTTACAGCTTTGGAAATCCTATGGGGCTACTCTTTCTACAGGATCACAATGAGCCACAATCAACGGAACAGCAGTGGGGTTTTCAGGATCTGGAGGCAAGGAGATGTAGGGGACTTTGAAGAAGAGGTTAAAGATGCACTTTGCTTTCTTGTTTGCAGTTAGCAATTGCCTGGACGTCCAAATTGCATTCTCGGATAACCCCATGAATTCATAACCACAGGGAGCAGAGCAGTAGCCCTGCAGGTCTTCTGTGGTCCCTCTTCTTGGCCCAAATGAACCCTTCTTCTTGATCTTAAAGCAGTAATTTTGATCAGTTGGAAACTGTCTTTAAAATTATCTAGTGTGAGTTTTCCCTCCTGTATTTCTTTAACCTGACTTTAGATTTTTCTTAGTAGGTGATGTGGGGAATGTGGATACTAGTACTTAAATTTTTATTGATGGGGAGTCATTCCAGTTGGCTCTCAGCTCTGATTCAATCATTTCACGAAACAAGCCATTTTTCTCCTCTGATACAGACTGTGTCAAAGTGTGGTGGCAGGATTGATGCGAAGGGTGACAAGAGCGTCCATGATGTTAGCGTAAGCTTTACAGAACAGACTGTGCCAGGTGTAAGACTTACATGCCACCTCACTTAATCCCTACAGATGCTGGAAGGAGGAATTAGGGAATTCTCTTTTATAGGCAAGTACACTGAGGTTCTAAGGTCCCTAGGTACCGCAAACAAAAGATTAAAGTTGTGAAGAATCTTTTACTTGGATCCATAATAAATAGTCATAGAAATCTAGTGAACTCTTGTGTTGGTCAAGTTGCGGCCATAGGTCTCCTGAAAGTGCTGAAGAGCAAAGATGTCATCCTAAAGAATATGGTGCACTTGACATATTTCCCTTTGCCTCATATGCCATGTGGAAGTTGGATAAGGAATCAGGAAGACTGTAAAGGTAGTGATGCTTTTGAGTTGTGTGGTTGGCAGAGTTGTAAACAAGGCTTGCCAAAAGAATAAGCAAATATATCTTTGAAGACAGGAAGCCAGAGAAGAACCAAGGGCGGTGGGGATACCTCTAAAGGATGGCATCATGCCTTGAAAAAAAGAAATGGTCAGAAAAAAAAGGGAAGATCTTCAAGGAGATAGATTGGTGTAGAAACTACAATTGGTTTGGTCATAGCAGAGATAGTGAATATGGCACAGAACCCAGCAGGAATCCATTCTCTTCTACATGGAGTAGCCAAGTCATAACCAACTCAATGGCACCTAACAACAAAACGAATGTAAAAACTGGTGGGCAAACCTACCAGCAGTGCTACGGAAGAAAGAAACGCTAGAAGCAAGCCCTGGCTGTTTTGATAGAATCGTCGCTGCCCAGTGGTGTCAACTCTCATTCACAGTGACCCTGTGAACTACAGATCTGAACCTTGTCCTATCCACTGCCATTGTCAGGATCTCGATCATCCTGAAGCCCATTGTTGCAAGTCATTGTGTCAATCTATCCAGTTGAGGGTCTTCCTGTCTTTCTCTGACCCTCCACCTTTCCCAACATGATGTCTTTTCCCAAGCACTTCTGACAATATGCCCAAAGTATGTGAAACAAAGTTTCACCATCATTACCTCTAAGGAATACCCTGGTGACACTTTCTTCAACACAGAACTATAACCAAAAAACCCCTATGGAGCAGTTCTACCCTGTCACATATAAGGTCGCCATGAGGCACTATATGCATGATGGCAAGATTTACTTTGGCTCCCCAAAGACATAAACTACGTGCTTAATAACCACAGATAGGTTTAAGCCAGCGTCTTCATCACTCCAACCCATGCCATTTAGCTTAAAAAAAAAAAAAAAAAAGTCTACATTTCCTTTTAGTTCCAGCACTGTGATTCTTTAACTTCCAGTGGCTTTCTCTCCCTAAAGGGACAAAAGTAATTGCAAACTTCAAAGCCTTTGGAGGGGCAGCGGTTTTACAGAAAAGTTAAGGCAGGCTTCTGGGAGGAGTCGGAGGCAGGCACAGAAGTGGAAATGACATCATGAGGTTTCACCGGGGCGGCAGCCCCACAGGTGCTCCCCCGAGGGCTGAGCTACACAATAGCTGGCTATTCTTCCAGTTTCTGGAGTTTCTCTCCCCTGGCAGGTGGAAATATCATACCACGTGATGAGGATGATGGCCGCCAATTTGAACGGTGAGGTTTCAAGATCTCGTAATTGCCAGGAAGATTCTGGGTGGCATTTCTTCACCATGCAAAGTAAACGCCAATGCTTGTTCTCTTATAGTCAATAATTTTAAATTAGATGAACTCAATCTTTCGCTTCTCAGCTCAGCAAATTAAGCACACAAGTATTAATACTGAAAATGATTTCTCTTTTAAAAATATCCCGGAACTCAATGTGGGGCATTTCCAATATATCCATAAAGCAAACAAGACAGCTTAATTGTTTGTTTCTCCAAGGGAAGGAGCTAAACCCGGAATTAATTTGGTTCGGCCTGTGAAACAATTCGTTTGCTCTGCCTAATTCTGCCAATTAAACAACTTTTCCCAGACACAATTAGCATGCAAATCAGCAGCGGAGAGAGAAGGGGGGGCCTCGACGAACTAGGGACCCGCCTGGGCCTGACCTTCACTGGCCGAGCCAGGGGGCCACGGTCGTCATTGGCCCAGCAGTGACCAGCCCGAGTCTGGGTGTTAAACAGCAGAGCCTGAATCGAGGTGTCAAGTCACGTCAGTGTCCTTCCGCCAGACCCCGCTGGAATCCCGGCGGAGGACCCAACATCCTAAAGCTGGACCCAACTCGGCGCCCAGGAGCGCGCAAGCCCGCGCCCCACTCCCCGCCCTTCGCGGTGCCTGCTCCGCTGAGCGGCGGCTGCTGCGCGCGCACCGAGGGCCGCGCCCCCTGCCACCCGCGTCCGGAGCCGCGTTTGCTGGGGAAAGGTGTGGAGAGCGGCCCCTGCCGGTGGCTCTGACGAACATCAGGGAGACTTTTTACCCCGTTACCATTTTCTCTACCTTTCCCCGGGTGGTTTGTGGAAAATAAAGAAGGTAATATCGCGTGTGCATTTATTCTTCATAAGCTTTTACGAGCAGATTGTTTTGTTAGCTGAGCATAACCTAACCTCGATTCCCAACATAAAGAGCATAAAAGGGAATGAGCGTCTCAACCCCAATTAGCGAACAAGTAGTTTCGAATACATTTATCGAGGGCTCTTCACTTAAGGAGGACTGACACCCCCCATTTCTCGTTCCACTTGCTTTTCTCAGCCAGACTGCTGAGAGTAAATACTGCAGGGCAAACAGTTGGGCCGCCCCGTGCGACTTTAAAGGCGGTGGCCACGGCCAGGACCTTTTGCGAAGCCCACAGTGTGTGTGGGGGGGGTGGGGGGAGGTTGTGGGGGAGGTAGCGGCAGCGCGCAGTGGTTTGCAGGGCCCAGCGGGCGCGGCAGGGAGCGCGCAGCGGCCGGGGAAGGCGGGCGAGGCTTGGCCTGACGAGTTGGCACAAGCCTATAACTGCAAGGCTTCTTAGCGATTCAAAGTTCATACGGTGGAAGAAGGCTGCGCCTGCCATTCTCAGTGGGATCATAACAATAGCTTCTTGGAAGTAGTTAACAATTTTCTTCCTTGTAGCTGTTAACTCAATTTCTCACTGACATTTTTTGCGTCTTATTTCTTAAGTTTATTTCTAAATGAGTCCATTTCTTTTTAAAACAGGTCGTCATATTGTTATTGTTAATAACACTATTCTCTGGGCTGTGGTTTATTTGCTTACTTAACACGCTTTATTAACGTGTGTACGTGATAGCTGCGTTCATATCTTTTAAGTGTATTTTTAACCGCACCGGCTTCTATTCAATTCATCTGGATACAAAGAGCGTCAATCACTCTGAAACCTACCTTTTGATACAGTAATCAGAATGGTTCGCCTTCACTTACCCTCATCCTTTAAAACTTTTCCATTTAAGAAAATCGATGGACAAATCCCTTCTTGTAACTCGCTCCTACACGACGTCTATTTTTATTTATTTTTCTGATTTGGCAGAGCTCAGCAGTGCTGTCCGGTTTTTTCTTTCCCGCCCCCCCGCCCCCGCCCCTTTCAATAGCTAGAGCAGATGCGGGGGTGGGGTAAGAGAGGGCTGTGCTCCCGTTCGGGTCGCCCCCTTTGGGACCTTCGCTGAGTGCGCTGTGGACCCGAGAATCTCAGTGGAAGGAAGCAACGTGGCTAGTAAGCTCAAAGGTCCACCTGAACCCACACCGCGCAGATTATCCCTCTCTCCCCCTTGCTCGCTCGCACTCACACATGCACGCACAAACACAACCACACAGCTCTCCTTAGGGTCGGAAGAGACGGCAGCCAAAGGAGGCGGGGTTGCAGGAGGAGAGTCCGCTCTGTGCAATCCAGTCCGGGACTTGGCTCCGCCCGGGAGCGACGGCCTCTCTGGTGGCAGAGGAGTAGTGAGCTGCACGGGGTGAGGCTGCAGCCAACTCTGCTCCCCGCGCACTCGGCTGTCCAAGCGCTCGGGACGCAGCAGTGGTGCTTCTCCGCGGGACCTACTTCTTGCAATGCCCGCTTAAGAGCGTGCGGCAGTGGCCAGCACCGCCACACCCGTGGCATCACGCTCCGGGCCCAGAGCGGGGCTATAGCCGCGCACTCCTGCCCCAGCCCCCACCCCGCCCCCCACCCTGAAATGACTTGTTAATCGGCGACTCCACCGAAGAAACTCAACAGAGTGGAATCCAAGTGGCATTTGGATTTGGAGAAGAGTTCTTGAACATTTACCCTTCCTTGTGTAGGGGGTTCTTTTTGTTTGGTTGCTTGGTTTTTGTCTTTTTGGTCTTTTTTGTGTTGCTGCTTCTTTTCTCTCTTTCCCCGACTGTCACTGGAGATGAACACAGCTCGTTTGCATCCCAGAAAGTAGTCGCCACGACTGTTGCCCCCAAAGAGACAAGCACACATGTAGGAATGACAAAGGCTTGCGAAGGAGAGAGCGCAGCTCGTGGCCCGGAGAGATCCCCACGATAATGGATTACTAAATGGGAGACACGCTGCATCCGCCCGCTCCGTGCCCAGGCCGTCTGCCCGTCGATGCACCGAAAAGGTACGGCCCCAGAGTCTCCGCGCGCCCCACCTCCAGGGCGACTCGACTTCCAGCCTGCGGGTCCTGGGGCCGCAGCTGACGCGCACTATAGGCTTTGTAGTGCCTGTATTTTATTTTGTCTCTTATGTTGGTCTCCTGAATGTTGCTTGCCCTGGGGAAGCTGGAGTGCGCCCTAGCTGCGCCCCTGAGACCACGGGGCTCCTGGTTCCGAGCTGTCCTACTTGCACCTCGCGCACGCCCGGCGCCGCCCCGGACCGCGACGGCGCTTGGTGGCTGCCCCACCAGGGTATGTGCGCGCGGGCTGCGGGTCTAAGGGCTTGCGTTCACTCTCCCGCCAGCAGGGAGCCAAGCGGTCCAGAGGGTGGGATATTCTTGGAAGCACCTTGTCCTGGTGCAGAAGGAAAGGCAGAGGGTTCTGCCCTCGAGGGCTGGAGTGAGGTCAGATAGAAAGAACCACGTTGCCTTCATCTAACACCAGATTTGGGTACTGGGGCTGGAAGATAGGATTTGGCGCAGACAGTGGGGAGATGGAGCCTTTTGTTGTCCGTGCGGGATCTGGGCTGGGCAGTGTGGAGTGAGAGAAACTTGTAATGGCCCTGGCCCCCGCGCGCCCTGCCTCTTGGTGATATCTCGGCTACTGTGGCCGCTGGCACTAGATGCTAAAGGGCTTTGTTCGCTCCATTGAGTGCCAAGGAGCGGCCCCTGTTGCGGCACGGCGTCCCCGCCCTAGGTCCGGTCCCTCCCGGCAGCTCTCTCCCAAGCGACGAGGCCACTGGCCACCGCGGCTGCGTACCCGCAAAGCACATCGTTCCCTTCACTGGGATTGGCGCTTGCTGCGCTTTCTTCCAAAATTTGCGAGACCCTCTCTAGAAAGAAAATGTCTCGAGAGGGGGAAGGCTATGAAGACAGGGCAAAGTGTGATCTGGTTTGGCTACCCAGACAAGGACTCCGCCGCGACTCTAGTGTTTGGATGCCTGGTCTCCTCTCTGCGTCCTGGAGCGCTGACTCGGTGGTGGCGGGGCGCGCGAGAGAAAGCCGGGTAGTGCCCACCCACTTTGCCTGACCATTTTGGGGTGAGAAGTCCCCTTTTCTCTAGATTCTCTGCGCGTTTCTTAGCTCCCCACTGTCGGACCTGGTGCAAAGCGAGATCTTCAGTCCCCCTCCCTGCTTCCCTGACCCGGGCCGTTCCGGGGGTGGGGTGGGGGAGGCGGAAAGCGGTCCTGGACTTGCTGGTGTCGGGAAAGGAAACCGGACTCGGCTATGTTTCCCGCTCCCTCATCGCCCCTCCGCCCAGAGCCTCCTCCCCCTTTTCCAGCGCGGGGGTCAGTAGACCCGGCGCTTCTGGAAAGTTTCCCTGAAAGCACTGTGGCGGCTGACACGACCGGATTGAGGCTTGGCAAGTGCAGCCTGCAGGAAACCTGAGCCGGAGAGGAGCGGGCAGGCTGCCCCGAAAAGAGCTAGGGACAACATAGTGGCCTTTAGGGGACTGGCGCCGCAGCTTGAGGTCGGCGTAGGGGTTGCAAGGGGGAGGGAGGTCGCGGCGCTGTTCTAGCTTGGTCAGTCACTGAAGTGAATGAGATTCTGGGCAGAAGACCGACAGAGGCAGGACTGGTAGCTGGTGCGGCCGCTTTGGACAGAGGCTGGCGCATCGGTACATGTGAACTCAGGTCGAGGCTCGCTGGCTGCAAGTAAGGAGCTCCAAGTGCTGCATTTGAGCCTCCTGCCACCCGCGCCTCGCTTTCCAAGCCCGCTGGTGTCCAGGGAGGAGCCGAGCTGGGCCAGGTCGTCAGGGAGCAGAGGAGGGCGGCGAGGCTGGCGGTGCTGTCTTCAAGCCAGGGCAAGCTCTTGAAGCGGCCGCGTTCGGCCTGTTTTTGCTGTAGGTAGAGCTGTGTCCTGGGGAGAAAGGTGGCTGTCGTGGGGGTGCTGTGGCCAAGTAAGGTCGCTACAGTTTGTAGAAATCTAGTTGCTACTTAGTGTGATGCGTGGACAGATTTAAAACACACGCGGACACAGGCACTCATTGGAACACTCACTCAAACACACAACTTTTTTTTTTTTTTTGCCTCACATCTATCTGAAAAGCCATTGAACCCAGTTGCAGTGTTCTGCCAGCAGGGCTCAGGAAGGCCATTTAATGCTCCCTTCCTCCAGTCACCAGTAGGGTGCCGAGAGCCTCTACTTTGCCTGCCTTTTAATCCGGTAATTGTTGGTCTTCCTTTCTCTGATGCGCACACCTCTTGTGCATCAGGCCCTGGTGTGCCAGGGGGATGACAAGGGAAGGTTTGGTGTTTCTGGACACTGGAATCCTTTATTTAGACACCTCTATGCCCCTTACAAAGATTCTGGCTTCTGATTCTGAATGAAAACATCCAACTTTTTGTACACGCTATCTGAAAGGCTATTAGATGTCAAGTCAGCAAGCATTTTGCATCCCCCCCCCAATACTGTATTTAGTCTGCATAGAGTAGTTTTATGACTTACTGTACACTTTGATTAAACTACTCCAGGCACCAAAGTTAATTATTAACCTAACCTTAAATATAGTGGTAGAACCTTGTCTCTCCACCTATTAACCTAAACTATCTGTTAAAAAATAATTGCACTGACTATTAGACTTTGTTTTACTCCTACTTGTTTACATGGTGACTTTTATTTGAATCTTGACTAACCCCTCACTCTCTGTTATTGTTTTGGTTTTAGGGAATTTGTGAATGAGACACTTTGTAATCTTATCAATTGGGGGGGGAAGAATTAACATCAGATTTAAATAATTTAATTATCAGATTTAAAACCTTAATTTTGTGCTGAGTCTTTTCCAACTGGATGTTAAGAGGCCTTTTAGTTCATGTTTCTTATCTCCAGTGTTTTCAGGGTGGCAGTCTTCCCAAAGCGTTGTGAAAGTGGGCAGCAGTTTCAGTGATGCCTATGTAAGCCACATATGTAAACAGTGAGCAGACATCCAGAATCATGTCTCAGGAGCCATCTGCAGAGTGGTTGTTAGGTGTTGTTGAATAAGAAGCATTTCATAGTGGACCCTCCTGGGGGGTTTTAGAGGTTGTAAATCACAAAGGAGAAGACTGCCTGTCTTTCTCCTGCAGAACAGGTGCTGGGTTTGAATAGCTTGCCTTTGGGTTGGCAGTGCACGTCCCTACCCACTAGAACACCGAGTTCCCAGGGTAGACGTAAATTTAAATAGGTTGAAAATTTATAAAAATCAGCAAAAAACACTGAACTGCTGAATGAATGAGTGAACGAAATAGTCACACATGCTTTATTCTCCACCTAGACCAGACCTTTGTTTTTTCCTGCAGTTAAAAATTTATACTTTCAAGTAAGTGGTTATTGTCAAGTGGTAATAAGTGCAACAACTCTTTATATTCATAAACAGACACACATATACACCTCAAAGTCTTTCAGAGGCTAGTGAATGCAAGTCTTGTAGGTAACAAAACACGGCATTTGCATTTTGAGTAGGCAGGTAACATTGCACTAGTGGTATTGAGTTATTTGAAGGGGAAGAAAAAGAAAAATGTTATCTTTCATTGACTAAAAAGAACTCGTAGTAAGTGCAGAAAAGAATTAATACTTTCAATACTTTAAATTAACACTTTAAAAGTAAATGGTTAATTGTGAACTACATATGAAATGAAAGAAAAAATACATGTTTTGAACAAGGTGATTTAATTCGGGTACTTTACTACATGTACAGAGTGGTTCAGATTTTTCCAGATCAGGACAAAAGAGTGATGATGTGAGAAAAAGTTGTGTTTTTTTTTTTAAAAAAAAGATCTAGATTGCCAAGAGCTAATATATTCTCCCATCTTATTTGTTTGCAGGAAGGAATCACAGAACAAGCCAAACTAATTGCAAATGTTTTAATTAGGCATCTGCCATTTGTAGCAGTAAAAAGCCTAGGAAGCCTGCATGTGTCTCTGTGCTGTCCCCCTCTTACTCCCTTCTACACACAGACACACACACACACACACACACACTCTCTCTCTCTTTTAAGTTTAGATCTTTTACTATCCTACATGAAAGGAGGGTGCTCCTGATCATATTTATAGAGGAGATCTGTGTTTGCCATACCTATGGGCATAGCCAGGGGATGGTGAAGCCATGAAGCAGCCCACTGTGGCCTCCCTTGTGACTATCCCTCTTTTTTCTCAGGGCACATTGGAATCACGTTATCTCTGAGATATTTCTATTCCATAGTTAAGGCGTTTCTCATTTGCCTGCAACTATAGCTGCAAGAGCAACTGAGCTATTCTTTGCTGGCAACCACATGGTTGCCTCTTGGGGATATGGTGAGGTACGGAAGGGAGGGAGGCATTTAATCCCTTTGAAATGGGCAAGTAAGATGTCATACCACACAAACCTCAAGGGGAGAAGGGAGTCCAGAGCTACTTCTCAGCATGGGACTATTATGGTGCAAGTACGTATACACAGGAGTATGTACAGGGTTGGTGAAACAAATGAGTTCCTGAAAGCCTGTTTTTTTTTTTTATTAGAATAATTATAATTGCATTAATGGAGCATGTACCATTAAACACGAACAGAAAATTCCTCAAAAACCTTTTCAGCTCAGTCTAGTCCTCTGGACTTCTCAAATAGTCAGATGCTTACTAGATAGGTAATTCTTGTTGGGTCAATTAGACCTTTGAGATTTAACATGTTCTAAACAAAGTGATGCTACCAAGCCAAAGGGGGGTGACTTCTACCTTGTGGCCCTCCAGCCTGTTTTTTATTGTTTTTGTTCAGACATTCCTCTAGGTTGTATAGCCCTGGTGTGTCCACTTGCTGTACAGAGGTAACTTGTGGTTGCTGTGAAGCTGAACACTGTGACACTGATCTGTTATATGTGATAATATAACCTAGGGTCACTGTGAGTCGTCTACAACCCGACGACACTTAACAACAACAACAGCAACAATAGCATAGAGAGAGCTCTGTTGGCCTAGTGGGTAGAAAGTTACGCTACTGAGACAAAGGTGGGAGATTTTAATCTGCGGCCCTCAGGCCTGGTTTTAATTGGTTTTGGTCAAGCATACTTCTAAGCGGTATAGTCCTGGCCTGCCCATTTGTTGTACAGAGGTAACTCATGGTTGCTATAATGCTGAACACTGTGACACTGATGTGTCAAGTGTAACAATGGTCACCCATGGCAGACAGTGTTTGGTGGAGCTCCCGATTAAAACAAGCTTGGAAGCAGGAGTGGCATCCACTTCCAAAATAGCTTGCCTTGGGAAAAGAAACCCTTTGATCCTGGAGAAAGGATGAAAGTCACACAATTGTTGAGGACTTTCGTTCATAGGGTCTCTATGAGTCACCTACGACTCGACTCGACGGCACTTAACAACAACAAACTCAGTTCTGGATCTGTCTCCCTAAAATCTACTCCTCTCCTAAGCTTCATCTTCATTAAGTGGCAGTTCCGTGCTTGTGCCTAACTTTTGGCCAGGGCCAAAGCCTTTGTAGCTATTCTTGACACTCTCCTTTTTCACACCGACATCTATTCCAGCTGCACTGCCTCTCAGCTCCTCCTTCAGAATGCTGCAGACTTCCCCATGCTAGCCAAGCCACTGATCTCTCTTACTGGGTTATTGTGCCAGCCTCCAGTGAGTCTCCCTGCTTCTACCTTTGGCTCCCATACGTTCTTTTCTCAACTCAGCAGCCAAAGGGATTTTTAAGAACTAAATCAGATCAGATAACTTTTCTGCTTGGATGTTTTCCCATCTTAGGCCATTTTTAGAAAGTCAGTCCCTCCTGAGCCCCTGTGTCCCTCATGATCCACACCCAGGTCTCCATCGCTGTGACCACCACTCCTCTTGGGGTCCTTTGCCCTTGCTCTTTCATCCTTGGGATGAATGGTTCTTTCCTCATATCACTGCATAATTTGTGCCTCACTTTCTTCAGGTCCCACTTCCTCAGTGGTAGTGAGTGATCACTGTTTGTGTTATCTCTTCCCTCCTGCACTCCTAAAACCCCTTTGACCTGCCTCCCCTCACTACCCCCATAAGGATTTACCACAGTCTTACATGCCATATGTTGTCCTTATTTATTTCGGGCTTTTCCTACCAGAATGTGGCACCATGAAGAGAGCCCATTTTAGTCACTGCTGTTTCTCCATCTGAGACTTTGCCGAGCACATCGTAGGCTCCTCATAAATATTTGTTGAATGAATGAAGAGTAAATCTTTTTGCCCCCAAATAGTCTTTTCTGTATGCCCTTAATCTGTTCTTGTTCGTCTTTACCATGTTTTCGCTGAGGTACACAGCATGAGGGTTGTGTGTCTGTGTGTGTGCTGCCACTCAACATGTACAAAGGTGATACGTCACCTGCACAGTGAACAGAACACTAACTGAGAATTGTTTTCCTAATCTTGGTGATGGATGTGAGCCTGCTCATTCCCACACTCCTGCCTAGTTCCTGTCTGTGGCCAAGAGCACACATCTGTGGGACACCTGGCTGACGCTGGAGGAAGCCTGAGTTAGGTAGCGTTAACTTGCCAGAAAAACAAGCGTAGAGAACAGCAGCCAATGTTTATGGGTTTGCGCCTTTGACCTTGGCCTCATTTGTTCTGCAGTTTCGCCTGCTGGACACAGACCTTTCTTTGTTGTGGGGAGTTTGATGATTGTCATTTTTAAAACTAGATAAGTATCACCATCCTTGTGTCCCATACCCACACAATGATAGCTGTTGTTCTAGAGTGTGGATTTGTAGCCAGAAGACCTTGGTTCTAGACTATTACTTCCTAAAACAAGCCACTTGACCTCCCTGAGGCTGTGTTACTATAAATGAAATTGGAAATCATAGTACCTAGACTTGGATAATATGAAATCACAAATGTGAGTATATTTGGTCAAATGTACATTCTAGAAATTTGAAAAATGACAATGCTAACTCCCTCTTTTTAAAACCAGACCCTCCTCAGGGTATCAGAGATACTATTACAGGGTCTTGTAAATCATAAGAGCATGTGGTACTCTCTTGATGTAGTTTCAGTGTAAATATTCTGAAAAGAATATCCTCAAACTCATTAAAAAGGCACAGTCCTCATAGGTAACTGAATGTTAAGCACCTCAAGTAAAGATTGTTTTCAGTATGACCATTAAATTGGGCAAAGTCCAGGGAATGCCATTCTGTCAGGCATTATAAAAAGGTAAGACAGGGAGGGGAAAAGGGAAGACAGTTGGTTTTGCTCAGTTAAATTCTGAAATAATTTACATTAGTATAAACATTATGGAGGAGAAAACTGTCAGAATTGTAAGAGAGAAAGTTTGATCTTTGTTATAATAAGGACAGCTTCATTCAAATTTGTGGAGTTAGATTTCTAATTGTAAGGAGTGCTGTCAGAGAATGTAGTGGATTACCTTCAAGGCTGTGTGTGTGTGTGCGCGCGCGCGTGTGTTTAGGAGAAAGAAAAAGAGAGACTGACCTTTTTTCAGGCCTACGGCTCAGGATTTGCAGCGCCTCCTCACCCCTTTGGCCATCTGCAAACAGTGCAACTTTGAACCACTTGTGTGCTTTCCCTTCTGCCTCAGTTTCCAGCTGTGGTATACTGATGTACTGACAGTGTTAGGATTGTTGAGAAGATCAAGTGCAATAGAATATGGAAAGTTGGTGGCTCAGAGCCCAGCACTCTGCACACACTCATTAGATGTGTGTGTGATGTGGCTTTTGTTTGGGTGGCAGCAATCTGGAAAGATCTTTGAAGCAGACAGTGCTTTTGTGGGGAGAGGACGAGAGGAGATGGCTGCACCTTTGCAACCCAAAGAGGTGATGCAAAGGAAACAATCTCTAAACCACCGGTGAACATTCACACCCTAAACTGGCCATGGCGTCATGGGTGTTGAGCCAGGAAGTGTGTGGACAAGTCATTCCCATGGGAAGTAGAGTGATGGTCCCTTTCCTAATTTTGGAGGTTGTAATATCACACCTAAAACATGAAGGAAAACAAAAACAACTATCCCAAACATTACATAAGTTAGAGTAGCAAGCTGTGCAGGGCCTACCACCAAGTGAGAGCACAAAGAATATTTGCTTTTAAAATTGTCACTTACTACCATTTTAAAAAGAAATGGCATTGTCTGCAGCCCACTCGGGGTTACATTGAGAATCTCAGCGTAGTCCAAGTGGACAGCTCTGGAATGACTTGCGCTGACCCTAAGGGGTATTCTTGTTGTAGAAGAAAAACTTGGCTACTCAGAAGATACTCCCAGGACTCTGGATGAGGCTTCTCTAAAAGGTCCTCCTGGTGGCCATATGCTTTCTGGGTCACTCAACTCTGGCCAAGCCTGAAATCAATTTGGGACAGCATGAATATCCACACAGAAGCACAGAAACAGTTGGCTGGCCCTGGGAGAGATAGCACTTAACAGTGACAGATATGTTGCTTTACAGGACCTGAAATCTGATTCAAGTCATAGCCACACAAGCTCTCATCAGTGATAAAAATCTGACTTCTCAAAGGCTCAGCAGAAGGACAGAGAAACTGATACCATCCCTATTCTATGAAGGACTTCTCCTGCAACTACATCTTCTCTGAGCTTTTCTCAATAGTTTGGAAGTACAGTAATTTTCATGCAGGGGGAGAAAAAAGCATTCTCCCAAATTCTATTTGTAGAAAGAGCTCTGAATAAATCCACAACTAACATACCCTGAAGACTGAAGGACTGTGGTCCTTTGGAACAGCCAGCTTGAAGATTGTTGCTTTGAAAGAATTGTTAGTAAAGATATTTTCATATACAGCATTTAGACCTGAGGTTTTCGTTTAATATGACTAGGCGCTTTCTGGTGGTTTCCAACCAACCTATAATTGCCATCTGTAAAAAATTTCATTCAAAGGACCCATGCCAATTTAAAAATTTAGTAAAAGACTCTAAAATTGATGCTTATGCACAGCTCTTTGCCTTGCTTTTAGCCCCTCTGCCCTCCCACATCTTTAAGACCACTGTTTGGGTATAATTTGATTTGGAGCTTTTATAGAACAGGCCAGGATCTAGGATTAAGCACAGTGAAAATATGCCATTGGAAATGAAACATTTTAAGGAATGGGAAGAAAATAAAGAATACAGTAATTTTTATTTCATGTCATATAAGAGTTCTGCGGATGAAATTCCTGAGATGACTCCATTTTTCATTCCTTTTCCGATTCTAGGCTTTATTCTTCAGGAGCATATTCAGCCTTTCCATTAATATTGCAGCTCTTTGAGTATTTGGCCGCCCCTCCCCCGGATTCCTACTGAGAGCATGCCGATTGAGCTCCTGAATGGAAATGCTCCTTTTCCTGAAAATGGAATGCTTTATGCAAAGTTACACTAGACACACATGCACACAAAATCCTTCAAGCAGCCCAATACCTTCCCCTCCCTTTCTAAGATCCCAGAAGGCCAAAAGATTTCATTCACGTATTTTCCTCTTTGCCTGCATTTGGTCTGAGGCCTTAAATACTCAGGTGGAACATGTTCTATTAAGTGATTCACAGTTCTAAAAACGTGAGCCTCTCAGATGCTGAGCTCTGTTCTCATCCAGGCTCAGGGAGAGATAAATAGGAAGCACATTGTTTACTGTTTCCTAAACTCCTATCTCCACAGCAGAAGGCCAGTTGGGCTGAAGAATACTTGCTAATGGTTTTTGAGATGGATTCTCTGCTAATTCTTCTCTCATTCATGAATGATGGCCCTAGCTAGACACTGTCGCTGGGATCTTCATCTATTAATCATGGAGGCTGCTTTCTTATTCGGTTGCCATAGTTTCAGTGCCTCAGACAGTGTTGGGGTGTCTTGGGAAAGGTTTGAGAGCTACGAGGGCTTGCAAGCCTTGCAGTTATTTTGGCAGTTGCAGCGATGTAAAAGGACTGCAAGCCGCTTCTCCTATAAGTCAGTGTTGGATGAAAAGAGGCAACTTCGGAGAGTGTCTCTCTGGACCTTGTTATGGGCACATCCAGCTGATAGTTACTTCAGACTTGCCTCTTGCTCAGTCTTGCTGGTTTTAAAAAAAAAATGACCGCCCTGGGTCTTAAGCCACTTTCCTCTTTCAATAAGAAGACAGAGGGGCTCGAACTCTCTGTCATGGCCTTTCCCTAACATGTAGGTGAATGAAGACACTCATGACTCTCAGCATTCAGTTGCATAATTTATTCTGGGCTCTGCAGATTCCTAAGTAAATAGAATCATATCATGCTTGTGCATCGTGTTGTATTTTGGCAGTATAAGCATTTAGAGCTTCCATTCCGGTTCAGCCTTTGTTTTTTTCAGATTTGACATATCTTTCTAAGGTGTTAGAGACCAGGTTACAGTGTTTTGTGATAAAAGGAGAGCCTATTTTGGACCGTGTTGTTACTGCTTTGTCAGCTCTTACGGAGAGGAAGATTTCCACTTTAATAATAATAATAATAATAATAATGTTTTGCTTTTATTTTTCTTTCCTTTTTGAGGGTTATGACTTTAGAGTTGATTGGGGAAAGCTTTCCACTTGTCAGTGTATGGCGTGACCCAGTGAAAGAAAGATTTGGGGGGATTAAATTGCTTCAGGAGGGTGAGCCACAGACTGGGGTGATTAATGTGCATCCTGGGTGATGTAGAACACAGCTTTCTTTTGTTAGGTAAATTTGGCCTTGTGTAACAGATACTGGTACCCTTCTCAGTGCTTTAGTTCCCATTTCTCAAGTGGACTTTTAAGGACTCCTCCCAGTTTACACCAAGCAATTTGATTCCTTTGTAGATTAAAACCTACAACACAATAAAACCTCACACTTTTTTAGTTGGCTGGGCTGATCTTGGGGCGTGTGGGCTTCCTAAGAAAATCCAGGCAGATCCCAAAGAAAAAAACCTTGAATTTCTTGCAAATGAACTACGCTAGAAAATTAGTCACTTTTACCCCTTTTTACTAGAAAATGACCAGTTTTTATTTCAGGGTGAGCTTCAAAGCAGCTGTTTTTAAATTTCTCCTGATATATCCTGCCAAAATTTCTGAGTAAGATCAACAAGCATTTTTAATGCACGTGCCTATTATATTGGCCCCTCCCTTACCAACCACACTAAATGATTGATTTTAGAGGCCAATGATTTGAAGTAAATTAAAAGGATAACATGGCTTTAATTGCTACTGGCTTCACCAGGCTTCTGGGCACCGGAATTCCTTGTGGAGAAACACTTTTAAGTGTCACAGCAGTTTTTGATCATGTGGTCTGGCTTACCCATAGGCTGTAATTATCTCCCCGGTCCTACACCACCTCCCCCTCAAATATCTCCATGAAGCAAAGAACACATACACTGGTAAGTTCAAAAGTAATGCACCCTGATAGTTTGGAAGGATGGTAAAATAGGTCCTGGTGGCTTTACCTCATAAGGTAATTGTGTGTATGTTTGATTTATTTGTTTTATTTTTGAAAAAGACATGGCATAAGGAAAGACAGTGGGATACTATTTTACATCTAAAGCTTTGTTGTTGCTGCAAGAAGAGTTGGCATGGATTTGGTTTACTTTTCTTTCAAACAACAAGATTATGAATATTCTTGGCTCAATTGGACACAGTAGTGCACATGACACCTTAAGAAAAGTAAGCAGTCCTTCTATGTAGACGTCATTCAGTTACAGTGTGGACTTCTGTTAGCCTTACTCAGCGATTTCTGGTTACAGCATTTCCTTTTGTACCTCCAAGGAAGACATTGATGAATTGGAGGTGGGAACTCGGTGAAACGGTTTTTGGATCACAGTGACCCGAATGTGTGGCTGTTATCTTCAAATGCAAACTGGACTACAGTCTAATGTGGAATAATGAAAGCGGTAACTTTGCACCATTTCATGCTTTTGTGGAGGGAGGTCTAAGTGATGTGAAATCTTAGTTGATATTGGTATGTGCCATTGAGTTAAAATCAAGTCACTTTCAACTTCAAGCCACCCCAAGTGATGCAATAGAACTGCCCCATAGAATTTTCTAGGATTTAATCCTTTTTTTTTGGGGGGGGGCAGGTTGCCCAGACTTTCTCCTCCAGAGCTACTGAGAGTGTTTGAACCACCAACCTTTTAATTAGCATCCAAGAGTTTAATCATTGATTGCACCATCAGGACTCCTTAGTGAAGCCATTTATAAATTTAAAAGAAATTCACTGCCAGACACAACTGTTTACTAACTCCCAACTGAAATTGAGGCCAAGTTCTACCAAAAGTTGAACGGGACTTTGAGGAGTACTCAAGTCTTTCAAATACAAGTGTAATATTCGTTTCCTAGACAAGAACAGACATCTTCTCTCATCATTTTAGAGCGTAAATGTTTGCTGGCTGTAGCCAGGGCCACTCAGAGTATCTCTCATCATAGAGTCATCTTCCTGTTGTATCTCTGTATCTTGCTCTCTCCTAAGCCATTGTTCAGATGGGATGAAGACCCGTCCTACTCCAGTGTGATGTTCACTGCCAGTGTCATCAATAGCCTGTTCCCAGACAAGATCATGTTCCTGATTACTAGAGATTGTTATTGTTTACCACAAAGTTGAAACTGACAGTTTCTCCCGGCTTTCAGAGGCAGTAAATTACATAGGAGAAAATTGCCCATCCGTTTGCCACTGAGCAGCTGGTGGATTTGAACGCTGTTCCTTTGGGTTGGTAGCACAATTCTTTACCACTAGCCAGAAATTCACATATATTTTAGGAGAGGACACAGTCCAGTCTTTAGCAACTGTATACAGAGAGTGGTGGGCCAAGTGATAGTTGCATTGCCTTAAGATACCCTTTATCAAATAAATAGGGCCAGGAATATTATCAGAACTGGAGAAAACGAGGCCTTACTTTTGGCTAAAACATTTTTTTTTCTGAACATGAGCTTTAGAAGTTATCAAGAAGTTGCATTCTAATGTTAATGCACAATTTACATCAAACTTTTAAATGGAAGATCTAATAAAAATTAGCTCTAATACGTTAATGCCAATTTAGGAATTACATTTCTGTGTGAACAATCATTTGGTAGCTTATATGAAACGCTAATAGCATATAACCCATCTAGTTTAACATAATTTGTGCTTATGAATTATAAATGCTTAGCTTTTACAATTAGACTTACCGATCTGTAAGCATCTTAATGAGAAATTACGTAAATTAAATTGATTTGTAATGTTTGCTGTAATGTGTTCAAGGGTAGTGATTATCTAAAATAAATTTTCAGAGTGGCTATCCCACCACATGCGATATGGTTTTATTTTTTAAAGGCAACTCTCTTGCAGTTTCCGGTGTTTACCCAATGAATGTGAGAGATACTACTAGTGTCAAAAGTAGAAAAAGCCTAGTAGCTACTCCTTTGCAACCAAGAGAAGAGAGAACATCTGTGGATACTAATTTAGTTTAAAAAGTTGCCTGGTTGCATACTGTGTACTATATCGGACTGCTAATCCATAGGTCGATGGTTTGAAACCACTAGCAGATCCTCAGGAAAAAGATGGGAAGTCTCATCCTGTAAAGATTTGCAACCTTGGAAATGCAATAGATGGCCACCGTGAGTCGCAATTGACTACGCCTCTGGGTTTGGTTTTTGGCTTATTTGACTTGATTCCACCTCATTTCCCTCCCTCCCTCCTCCTTTTTCAGGGAATAGTGAGGATACAGGGAAAAGTTCCACAAATTAGCCAACTTTTATCTACAAGGTGTTTCCTCTCTT
This sequence comes from Elephantulus edwardii, assembly GCF_000299155.1. Taxonomy (NCBI): domain Eukaryota; kingdom Metazoa; phylum Chordata; class Mammalia; order Macroscelidea; family Macroscelididae; genus Elephantulus; species Elephantulus edwardii. The sequence goes on from NW_006399800.1 coordinate 7,219,053, forward strand.
TCGTGATGAGAGGGAAGTTCACCATGTTGAATATGCTGATTAATTAACTCTCCTGGGATGGCTGGGAGGGTGGAGCTTTCATTTTCATATTTTGTCATGTCCAGAACACAAGATCTGTTAATAATGCCAAAACACATCCGTTCCCAAGAATGAAAAGGACAACATAATTGCCTTTACTGTTAGTAAACAGCCACATCCAGTCCCCCAGCAGAAGGTGTGTGAGAGAAGGCTTTGAAATGTTGTGAATAACTTGACATTATCAGGTTGTTATTGAAATGCAAATTTTGCCAAGCATAACTTGAAAGGGTTTTAGATGTAGGACTAGGACAATACGTTTTCTTGTGTGTTGTCAACCCTCATCTTAACTTGAGGGCTTGTTATAGTGAAGTAATCCAAAGGTATTTGCATCTTTTATTGTTTGTCGTTGCCTGTGTTTAAAGCGCATACACATCACCCAGACATGGCACAGTGTCCCGTGGAGAGAAGAGGCAGGTTTTCAGCAGCCTGGTGCTCAGATAGGGGAGATTGCACTGAAAGGAGATGTGTTTCACTGCACGAGTCAGGCTTGCTGACAACGATCAGCATCAACAATACTTAATAGTGTTATTATTAATAATAGACATCTCTCATTTACAGAGCGCTTCTATTTTTCAAAGTACAGTTAATAAACATTGCCTCATTTAATCTCTGGGTTAGGCAGGGCAGTTATTATTATGCCCAATTTAAGGATGAGATAACTGAGATCAAGAGGTCAAATAATTTTACTCAAAACACACCTCTGGTGAGGGATGGGCCAGAGACGAGGTCCCTTACTTTCTGAAATTGAGCTCAGTGCTTCTCCATGCCCGTGTACAATTTCCTTTATGTAAAAAAAACTTTACAAAAAGTTCTGTTGTCCAGCCACAGATGTCCTCACATTGTGCACTTAACGCAGACTCAGCATTGACACAACGTTAGGCAAGAAGTACCTTTTCAAGGGTTCTACCTGAAGTATTAGTGCACTTAGGACCAAAATGCCTGTCTCCACAGAATACCTTTTTTTTTTTTTTATACCTTTTGAGGAGGTCATTGTCTCTGGACATTGATTGAGGCAGTCGTTCTAAAGAATATAGATTGGAAAGTGAAGTGTGTGTTTATTTGGATCTCAAATGGGGTTTTTTGGGGGGAACCTAGTGGCAAGCCCAAGGTGAGTGTTTTTAATCCGTGGCCCTCAGGCCTGGTTCAAATTGTATTTTTTTTTTTTTCAAACATTCTTCTAGGAGGCATAGCACTAGTCTATGCATTGCTGTACAGAAGTAATTCGTGGTTGCTGTGTTGCTAAACACTGTGACACTGATGTGCCAAATGTGATAATGGTTACCCATGGTGGACAGTTTTTGGTGGAGTTTCCCAATTAAAACAAGCTTGAAAGCAGGACTAGCATACACTTCCAAAATGGCTTGCCTCCGGAAACTCTATGAACAGTGCTCAGGCCTTTTGTTCATAAGGTTGCTATGAGTTGGCTACGACTCGATGTCACCTAACAACAACAACAACAGTGGCTTAGTGAGTAAGGAGTTGTGTTGCCAACACTAAGGTAGGTGGTTCAAATCCACCAGGTAGGTGCTCCTTGGGAGAAAATGAGCAATCTCCTCCATTCTAGCCTCCAGCAACCGCTGGCGGGTCAGCTAAGAGTCAGTTCCAAATTGACAGTTGTGAGTGAGCGAGCCTTGTTTTCTGGCAAATATTGAACTAGCAATTAGTAACAAGGGTGAGAAGTTTGACCCTGGCGTAGGGTAGAATTGAGGGATTAGATAGTCTGACAGGAGTGTGCTTCTGGGGCTTACAAGTTGTATCCATAAAGCAGAAACACATTTTTATCAAGAAATCAACACATTTTTAGTTCTGAGTGTAGAATACACCATGGACTGCTAGGAGAACAAACAGGTTTGTCCTGGAGAGGGTGAAGCCAGAATGCTCCTTGGAGTCAAGGATTCTGAAGCTTCGTCTGACATACTTTGGGCATGTAGCAAGGAGGGACTGGTCCTTGGAGAGGAACTTCATGTTTGGCAGAGTGGAGGGGCAGCAAAGGAGAGGAAGACCCTCGATGAGATGGATCAATTCTGTGAGTGGAGTGGTGGGAATGAGTGTGAGACGGTGAGGTTGGCACAGGATAGAGCGGCATTTAGGGCTCTTGTACATAGGGTCGCTATGAGTTGCAAGTGACTCGATGGCACATAACAACAACATGATGTAACAAAATTAGATTGTCTTTCTGACAGGTTATTTTATTTTATTTCTTGTTATGAGGACTTTCAGAAAGGAGCAGTTCAGGTTACTTCAGTTTAATGTGTGCCGTGCATGTGCACACACGCCTCTCTGTTGGATTTCCCAGGTTGTAAATAGGATGAGAGAGCTCTGGTGGCCTAGTGGTTAAGAAGCTGTGCTACAATTCCTCAAGGCACGCAGTTTGAATCCAGCAGCTGCTCCGCTGGGAGAAAGATGGACAGTCTCAGCCTGTGCCATTAACTGTCTCTGAAAACCCACTAGAAGGTCAGCTAGGAGTCAGTTCTGACTAGACGATACACAACAACAACAACAACAACAACAACATATCGCATGGGAGAAAATGCCCATCTTTCCCCCTCAGAGCCAGAAAAGTGCAGCTTTTGGGCAGCACCAGACAAAACCTCCTTAAGTGCTGCAGGAGATGCAAATGTTTGAGGACAGTATTTATTGATTTATTATGTACCTCAGTCAGCCTGATATTGGGCCCACATTCTAATGAGGGAGGTAGATACATGCATTATGACAATAGGATAAAGCAAAGAAATGAAAACTTTAAAAAGAATCCACGCTTTCAAGTTGCTTCTGATTCATAGAGACCCTCCGTCAGGTTTTCAAGGCTCTCAGCCTTTACGGGAGGAGATTGTCCACCTTAATCCCACTGAGCAACTGGTTGAACCACTGACTGATTATTGTCTTAACATATTGCACAACACACCACCAGGGCTATCGTCTTGATTAATCTCTGTGCTGAAGGGAGAATTGTGAGGATACCAAAAGGGACAGGAAGGATGAAGCGTTGAGTTGTGAATCAAGTGAGTGGTATTTAAATAGGGGAGAGGGAGAGAGGTGAGCACCAAGGCCCGGGGCAGGAGAATGCAGTTTGGCCACAGAGCAAGAACCAAGTGATTAGCCCCCAGCACTTTGTGATTGGGTCACATGGGAGAGATGACGGGTATTAGAAGTCCTGAGGTTTCGGGAAGGGTGGGTTCAGTGTAGATTGTGGACTCAGCCCTGGCTGAAGAGTAGGACTCAGTTCTGCAGTCTGTAACAGATGGCATCATCAGATACTTAAAGGCGGAAGGTAAGTAAATTGTGTGCAGGATACAGACAAAAGGACTTGGGAACCAGCTGGAGACTAGTTAGTGGGATTGGTATAAAGGAGTAAAAAAATGGTTTCAAGATACCACATCTGGGGCACTGCATGGATAGTAGTCACAGGGGCCAAGTCAGGAACCTAGGTATGTAGACAAAATATTTAACAGCTGCCATAAACTGTATTTAAGTGACACATAATAAGCTGAATACCAAAGGCTTGGACCCAGTTCCTGTGGTGCTCACACCCATCACCCATCTCTTTAAAAAGAGTGTTAAAGATTTTAAAATTAAGGGTGTTTAAAGTGTCACATTTGGTTTGGCAGCTGGGACCACTTTCTCCAACATTAGCGAGGTTGAAACCATACGTAATATGAGGAAGATTGAACTGCTGTCCAGCAGCTCATCTATAAAAACCTGCTGTACCGAAGTGCAGGAGGAGTAAGTGCCAGCTGATTGGCTTATGTTAAGAATCAGGTGATATATATACAGTCACTTTTTTCCTATTTTTGTTTCATTCTGACCAGTTTTACTTTGTGAAAGTTCCTGAATCCTGCAATTAGTTAGACAATTATTTGTCTCCCTTCACCCTAAACCCATTGGACATATTTATATGATTGTTTATCACTTAAGTTATCTTGTGCTGTAAAACTGAAATGTTACAGATGATGTAATTCACGAAACACAAATAACACCTAAATTGTGTTGCTTATTTATTAAAAGATTGTTAATCAGACAGCTAGGCTTTCCCTCCTCCCTACATTGTGCTAAAACTGAAGGCTGTTTATATAGTGGAATGGAAAATGTGGGATTTTATAATGTTTTATTTAGGAAGAAATAAATTTTTATTACCCAAATGATTAAGGTATTGCAAATACCCTTTTATGGTTTTAACCTTTAGATGAGTATTGATTGTAACACAGTTGTCCCCCAAAAAATCTTATACTTTAAAAAGTTGAAAATAACTAGTAATTACACACTATCAACAAAATTTTCTAAAAATATAGATGCTCCATATTTCTTCACCATTATTTTTTTCTCTTTTTTTTTTAAACTGGAGATTTCACTTGTGACTGGAGATTGTAATTCTCATTTTATATTTTTTGAAAGGAGTTGAGTAACAGAAATGAAAGTAAAATATAGTGTTAGAAACATGAAGCATTGTAAAGGGAGTTTTAACAAAATGAGTTTTTGAAGGGTGTACCTGTTTGAAACTGTCTTATTTTAAAGTTATTTTCAGTGAAGCGTTATGGAAGAGTTTCATTTTTCATTTTCGTTCATTCGTTGGAATGAACACCGTCTTTGGGCTGGTGTAAAAATGGCATTGAGTTGGCATTATTGCTGTTGAAACAGAAATGATAGATTACTTACGTCTATTGTGATATGTAACATTGTTGGCTGGATGTAGTGTGGCTTGTTTCTAACTTTACTTGTTAGGCTGCCCTCTAGCGTTATGCACTCTCAATAGTCACTTTGTTTGCATCTCTTGGAAGAAAAACAGCCTTGCTAGAATGTTCAATCCCTATTTAGTCAGCAGCTAGCCCAGCATAACCTACATACAAGGGTTTTCCTACATACAAGGGTTAAGAAGTTTATTACACATGGCTTGAAAAGTCATGAACCAAGTAAAATCTTCCCATCAGCAATATTCTTGATGGCATAGATGTTGATGAATGTGGGTTAAAGTCCAGTTCTAACTATGGAGAGGCAAAATCTGATTAGGATATTTTAGGAGTATCTCACCAAACTCACTTAAGTTTTCATTTTGTGTGTGTGCTAAAGAGCAATTAAAAAAAAATAGGTTCTGTCTAAATAAATCTGATAAGTTTAAATAAAAACTAGAAGGATAAAGAACAAAGGGTCTACAGCATTGAGTAGAAGTTGTTTTACTCACTATCCTCAAAAATTATAGTATAATTAGCCCTCAGAGAAAAGTTCTCAAACATTAACGCACCTTTTTTTTTATACCAAACCTTCAAAGAGTAAATTCAAGCACTTTAAAGATTATTCTCTGAAGATATAGAGAAGCAAGCATTGTAACCTATACTGTGGTGTTAAGTACTTTCTGAGAGTGGTGCCAACTCTCCTTTTTCTTGGATGAAGAGTAAGTATACTCCAGAGTCTGCAATAAGTGGAGAGAATAGATACAGTAGGTTTTTTGTTAGCGTTCTCTGTGGGTTTTCGAAGGTGATGTTACAGCCTTCCAGATACACCAGCTAATAACAACGTGACTGAAATGCATTCAGTAAAAACAGTTACATATAATGATGATATACCTGAAGTTTTGAGACTAAGCTCAATATGAACAACTGAGTATCAGTGCCAATGCACAAAAGGAAGCTGAAAGTGGTGATTATACTTGGGAACCAGCTTCTTCTGGAGAGGGGAAGTGATGGAGTAGTAGGGTGTCTGAGCTCTGGAGATTGCTGTTATGTTGACTCTGAATGTTACTTCGCTTCTCTATGCCTTGCTGTCCTGGTCTGTAAAATAAGCATAATAATAGTGCCTATCATAACATAGGGAACACTGGTGCCTTGGTGGTTAAGAATTTCACTGCCAACACAAAGGCAAGTGGTTCGACTCCACCACCTACTCCGTAGGGAAGAAGATAGGCAGTCTCTTCCTATGCAGTTTACAGCCTCCGAAAACCCACCTGTCAGTCAGCTGTCAGTTTGTTCTGACACAACAGCACATAACAACATTATACTGAAGTTATTGTGATGATTAAAGGAGACATGAAGCAGAATAATATCCAACACATAGAAAACACTTAAGTGGCTGAGTGCTTAACCACTGTACCACCAAGGCCTTATCCATGGAAAGGAGCTGTCATTATTTAGTGCTAAGCTTTCCTAGCAGAATTAACGGAATTCAGTAGTTTATATCACCAGCAGGGGATGAGTTCTTATTGGCATAGAAGTTAAAATGTAAATGACAAGATGATGGTGCCCAGATGAAGCTCTCTGTTGCCACTGTCTTTGCCTCTTTCTCTGTATTCTTGTGGTTAGAACATGGTTTAAAATAATTGATTGATTAGCCATTCATTATTTAATTTAAAAAATATGTGCTTATGGGTCCCAAGAGCTGTGTTAGGGCCTATTGGGTAACTCCAAAATATTAAATATAGATGGTAGAGGTGAGGTAGCCAAGTCTTACTAGTTTTTATGTGCCTTTGTTGTCCGGTCTCAGTAGGAACCTGTGTTTATCAGACTCAGGTTGGATGCTTTGAGTGGCAGCCTTTCTCTTCTATGTGAATAAACCAGAACCAAATAACCAGTGTTATTAGTTGGCTCTGACTCCTGGTGACACTTTATGTTTCAAAGTGGAGCTGCACATTTATCACAGGGTACAAAGTTGAGGGTTCTTAGGAGCAGGTTGTCAGCTATTCTGAGATGCCCTTGGGGGGGGGTTAGAACCACCAACCTTGCCGTTAATAGCGCAAAACTTATTCACTTGATCCATCCAGTTCCATTATGGGAACAGAGGATATAGAATCTCAAGGTAAGCCAGTGGATGAGTTTTATGTCTACAGTGTTTAGGATTCAGGTAATGTTCTAATTAAAACCACAATATGGAGTTTCATTCACTAAAAGAGGCTAATGGTCTCTGTTGATTTAATTTTCACTCATAATCTGGTAAAAATACAAATTTGTTCTGTACAGCAAAACTTGTAGTTTTATGTGACACGGATGACTTATATCAGCAAATGGACGTTGCAAGTTGACTTACTGGCTTTAAATATTTATCATTCTCTCAAAAATAGAATGCTTATCTGAACTACTTGACAGTAAAGTAGATAGATTAGCAAATAATTCCGGCTTTAACCCCTTTATTCTTTGAGGTGGTGTGAAGATGCAAGGAAAATGTTTGGGGGATAGTAGTCCACAACTACTTCCTACTTTGGAAAGTGGTGACTGGGGTCTCAAAAGCTTTTCAGTTGCCATTGAAGAAGAAACCATTGGTCTCTCCCATCCAGAGCAAATTAGAATCAAGAAACACTCCAAAGGACTGACAGACTGCTTGAGCCTCTGCCTCTTTGAGACTAGAAGAACTAGATGGTGCCCAGCTACCACTGCTGACTGCTCGGAAGAGCCTTGGAGCCAGGGGCCTGGGGAGAGTGGAAGACAAATCGGGAATGAAACTCAAATTCATAAAACAAAACAACCAACCAGCCTTACTTTTCTAATAAAAACCAGTGGAAACCCCAAGACCTCAAGTTCAGTCTAAAACTGAACCCATTCTTGTGGCTTGACTTTCAGCCTGACAGGGGACAGGCCTGTAAGATGAACAGTAACGTCAGGGTAACCTTAAGAGAGCAAAAGGACAGTATTTACATAGAAATAAAGCTCAAAAGGCAGGAAATTAAAGAAAAAGATGACTTAAAATAGTAAACACGAGGAGGGAGTGAAAAGAATGCTATCTGAGTATTGAAATGAGTATGAGTGTGCAACCAATGTATAAATTGTGTATCAGTGTGTAGATTATGTGTACAAATTGCTAAATGGAAAACCAGTTTGCTCTGTAAACTTTTGTTCAGATCACAGTAAAACCCATAAGTTAAAATGAAAGCAATAAATAATGGGGTGGTTGAAGAAGAAAAATGTTCCAAACTAATTATTAGCTCTCAAATAAACAGGAGCTACTTCTGATTTTATTCTAATTATTTAGTAGATTAGGCAAAAGCTAATTCACAAAAATGAGAAAGTGAGATGTCTGGGGTTTGGGGAATGTGCCGGCAGGAGCCTGGAGATTGGTTGTTTTTGGAGGTGCCCCTGGAGCTTGCTGGTGTTGAGAGTGAGACTCTCCTCGCTCTCAGTAGTGGGAATTGTGTGTGTTTGGTATTCACCCCAAGTCAGAGCCATTGGACAGCTGTTTGATACTTCTTGTGAAATGGTCTTGAGCTCTGGACAGATGCTGGTGGACAGATGTTCATGATACAAAACCCATCATCAAAATAGCTACTAATTGACACTCTACTAATGATGTCAACAAATAAGGCAGAAATGGGGGTGACGCTCCACGCTCGAGCAAGCTCACCTCCTTTTATCTAGGTCCTAGGTCCTGGAGGAAAACAACTTTCCCTAGAGTCGGGGTTTTATTTTTACTTTTTTCTTTTTGGGCTACTTTGCATATAGTCTCAAAGGTATATTAGTATTTGTTTTTTTGTATGTGTAAATGTGTATTGATTCAACAATGAATTTCCCTTTAGTGCCCTTCTCAGGAAAGTAGCAACTTGGAATACAATCTGGCATAGCCAAGGTCTTCTGGAGAGGGGGCACTTTGTCCTTTCTGCCTGCCATTGGCTGCCTACACACATACCAAAACTCCTTAATAAGTATCCTTTTCCCAGCCATATACTAATGTTGTGAAAAAAATAAAAAAAGAAAAAAAAATAAAAAAACAATGAATTTCAAGAAGGTGGGCAAGTCAAGGGATTGTTTGAACTTCACCACCCACCTCTCACTAAGGCAAGTCTGAAAATGCAGAATTTTATCTACAAATTTGGCTCCTGTATTACTGAATAACTACTTCATAAAAATTAATACATCTTACCTTCATGTGAGCCCAGAAAATAAAGTGTTTGCACTTCATTCCATACCTTTGCTTATAGTCCATTGATACCAGCTGCAATACAATTGTGTTCAAATAATTCCACTAGAAAAAAAAAGCACTACAAACCAACACACCATCAACAAACTGAATTAGCTCAGAAAGGCTGTTTCAGAACCAAACTGGTTTGACAATAGCACATTAATAATTAGATGGGCTTGCTCCTGCTTGTATCTGTTGCAATGAACTGACTTTGATTTCAGCTTTGAAACTGTCTTCTCAGTCTCTGGGGACTTTTTTTGAGGGGGAGATATCCCTTATTATTTCCTTTCAGTTCTGCAGGTGGCAAACACATGCCAACTCCAGCCATATTGCTCATGAAGTTGGCTGCTGGTGGTTGTGTACCACAGAATCAATTACTACTCAGCGACTCTTCTATAAATGAATGGTAATTTTTCCTTGCAAGGCAGAACACAGTTTTATAACATGTAATTGGAACATTTTTACTGATTGTTACTCATACTCACTTTTTTCAAGGACTCAGATCTTGTCCAGAATAGAAAACAGGCTAGAGATGCTTTCTCTGGCTCCCTAGATTACCTGCCTCTTTGCATCACCCCCCTACGTGTCCCTAGTCTCTGAAGTCTCTTTGTCCTCTTCTCTTGCCAGAGGTACAACTCTGAGGAAGATTTGTCCTCCACTCCAAGTCTTTCCAAAATATCATCTATATGAGCCTAGCTAAAAGATGGGGCAGAGAGCGCTGTGGTGCAGTCCAGAGGGATTGTGCTTCTGACTGCCAGGCTGCACCTTCTGGTGTTCCAAGTCACCAGCGGCTCTGTAGAAGAATGCTGGACAGTCTTCTCCTGTGTGATTTACACACTCAGAAACCCAGCAATGGGTCAGCTATGAGTTCTGACTCGATAGCAGTAAAAGGGAAAGAAAGGCTGGACGTATTTGACTGAAATACGCATTTTGTTGTCGTGTACTGTAGTGTTGGGACCAACCCATAGCTGATCCTCTGGCAGGTTTGCAGAGTCATTTAATTACACAAGAGGAGATGGCCCATCTTTCTCCTGTGGAGCAGCTGGTAGATTCAAACCATGTGCCTTTGGGTTGACAACACAACTCCTGACCACTAAAATCACCAGAGCTCCCTGTAATGTGCATAGTTAGTTATAAGAAAATGATTATAAACTTGGTTGAAATTCCGTTTTATTGATTGGCATTCACGCTGGTTAAATGTTTTGCTACTTTTTCCGCTAACATCTTGCTATCGTGATTTCTGTGAATGGGTAATACCCCTCCTTTTTTTTTCTTTTCTATAGTGAAGCTTCTTCTCCTTTGAATGAAAGGCTGCTCCCACTAAAAGAGCTAGAATGTGCTCAGTAGCCAGTATTGGGTGCTGATGAGTCTTTTGTTTGTCCTAAGCACGGTGGAGCTGACTCCTTTTAGAGCAAGCACACTGTATTCTAGGAATTCCTCTTCATCAGTTCAGCAGACCTTTCCCAAGGCCTTCCTGTTTCCCTATTTGCTGCTGTCACAGGCAATGCCATGCAGTCCTGAGGCAGGCAATTAGAATTCACTTCTCTCCCTGGCTGGCTCTCCCCATTTGCAAGGGACCACAAGGCATCAGCTGCCATATTAAGTAGATGCTAATGACACTGCATAATCACCCAAAGCAGATGTGGTGGTGTGTTTAAGATTTAATCCCACTGAGGGACTAAACTTGGAGTTTCAGAGGTAATCTCAATATAGTGCATACACTGAGGTTTATGAGAAATAGCGCTAAAATTATACTGGATATAATTTGAAGTACTTAAATGTAAATGAAAGAAATAGGTATGTGCTTGGAGCTTTTCTGTTGTTTTATAGCAATATTTTCAACAGATACTATTTCTCTGTTTGTTGTGAATATATCTAGCACACAACTTTTGACACTTGAACTTTGTACAGCTGTAAAGCATATTGACAGAAATTACAGCACATCATTGAATATACAACCTTATCTTTGGTCAGTGTGAATTTTCCACCACCATTAATCCCTGCCCCTCCTTCCCACCCTTGTTGTTGTTATGTGCTGTCGAGCCGCTTGCGACTCATAGCAACCCTGTGTACAACAACCCTAAACTCTGTTCTGTCCTGTGCCAGTCGCACTGTCTCTGACACTCCCATCCGTATTGTCCCAGTCACTGAATCAATCCACCTCATAGAGGGCCTTCCCCTCCTGCACTGTCCCTCCACCCTCCCAAGCATGATGTCCTTCTCCAAGGACCGGTCTCTCCTTACAGCATGTCCAAAGTATGTTAGATGGAGCCTCAGAATCCTTGCCTCCAAGGAGCCACCCGGTTTAACCCTTTCCAGGATGAATCTGTTTGTTTTCCCAGCAGTCCATGGTACTCTCAATACTCTTCTCCAGCACCACAGCTCAAAGGCATCAATTCTCCTTCTATCCTCCCTGGTCATTGTCCAACTCTCTGATGCATAACAAGTGATAGCAAAGACCATGGCCTGTATCAGACGCACCTTAGTCTCCAGAGAGACACCATTGCTCTTCAGTACTTTGGAGAGGTCCCTAACAGCAGACTTTCCCATGGCAATGTGCCTTTTAATTTCCTGGCTACTGGTGCCAAGAGTGTTGACTGTGGAGCCAAGCAAACTAAAGCTGTGAACAATCTCAATCTCTTCACCATCCATCCTGATGCTGCCCCTTGGCCCAGTGGGGAGAATCTTTGTCCTCTTGACATTGAGCCTCAGTCCATATCGGAGATGGGAGATAGATGTGAAGGAAGTGGGTAGAAGTGGATGGGGATCCTGGTGGATGGTGGAGCAGGGAAATAAGTGGGTAAAGACACATGTACCAGCACTGATACTAATGATTAACTCCACAATAAGGGATATGCCTTTGACTTTTTCTATAAAATGCTGATCTGTCCGATACTTCTCTAAATCTGGACATTCAGACTAAGACAGACTAGGAAGAAGGATTTGCCATCCACTTCTGAAATAGCAGGCCTCTGAAAACTCTGTGTACAACAGAACACATGTACATAACAGAAAGGGCAACTGAGGTTGAGCTTTCAAGTATAGGAATACAAAGGAAGAGGAAGAGTTGTAAGCAGACACTAGTGATTGGGACATGGACTGTGAGAACCATGAATGTAGGAAAATTAGATATTGTTAAGGAAGAAATGGAACGCATAAACATTGACATACTAGGCATTGGCGAGATGAAATGGACTGGCATGGGGCATTTTGAGTCGGATGATCATATATTACTCTGGAGATGGAAAGGTGAAAAAAATGGAGTTGCTTTCATAGTTAAAAAAGTCATTGCTAGATCCCACCCTTGGTAACTACTAATAAATTTTGATCTATACATGGACTGCTAGGAAAACAAACAGATTTGTCCTGGAAAGGGTTAAACTGGGTGGCTCCTTGGAGGCAAGGATTCTGAGGCTTCGTCTAACATACTTTGGACATGTTGTGAAGAGAGACTGGGCCTTGGAGAAGGACATTATGCTTGGGAGGGTGGAGGGACGGCGCAGGAGAGGAAGGCCCTCTATGAGGTGGATTGATTCAGTGACTGGGATAATCGGGATGGGAGTGTCAGAGACAGTGCGATTGGCACAGGACAGAGTGGAGTTTAGGGCTGTTGTACATAGGGTCGCTATGAGTCGCAGGCGACTCGACGGTACATAACAACAACAACAACATATACATTTGCTGGAGAGAGGATGAAAGGCACCCAAGCGTTGAGGACTCTCCTTGATAGGGTCGCTATGAGTTGCTTGCGACTCGCCGTCACTTAACAACAACAACAACATATACATTTGGCTTTTCTTGTCTTTTTATCTCAGGAGGTAGAGGTCATAGAATATATGTGCTTTTGTGATGGGCTTATTTCATTCAGTTCCATCTATATAATTACCTTTTTGATAGATATATAGATACATAGATATATACATAGATAGGTATAACTACCTTTTAGATAGATAGATAGATAGACAGACAGACAGATAGATAGATAGATAGATAGATAGATAGATAGCTATTCCTCAACATAAAAAAATAATGGGTCTTCTACGAAGTTGTGGGCTGTATTATTAGAATGTGCACCAATCACTTCATAGCAGTTTGGTAACTTGTGAGGCTGTCTCTGTTCTTTCTCTGGAGAAGCTGTTTGATGCCCCATGAGGATTTTTGAGAATGAATGAATGGTCTCTAGAACACAGGCAGCTCCACTTGAATCCTGTTCTGTGTATGGAGACACTTAGAGCTCATGAATGTATCTTTCTTCTCAGGATGCATATATTATACCTGGTTTTTAAAACTCTCCAGTATATTTGAGCGCTCTGGTGGCCTACTGGGTTAAAAGTTACACTTCCAATTCAAAGGCAAGTGGTTCAAATCCACCGGCTGCTCCAAGGAAGGAAGAGGGACAGTCTCCTCCCATGCAGTTTACAGCTTCTGAAAACCTGCTGGAGGGCCACTGTGAGTGGTTTGGTTCTGACTCCTCGTTCTGTAATGAATTTTGCTGCTGTTGTTGTTTTCACTGCTGAGTCAGAGCTGACTCAAGGCTGATCTCCCATGAGTTTTCAGGGGAAGTAAGTGATATGGGAAGGAGATTGTTCATCTTTCCCCCGTAGAGCAGTTGTTGGCTTCAAACCATGAGCCTTTGGGTTAACAGTGCAACTTCATACCACTAAGCTAGTTGAGTCCAGTATATTTTGGCAATGACTGAATGAAATCTCTTTCATTTTTGCCACATCTGAGAATGTTTAAAACTACTGATGAAATGATTTTATGGTGGGTTTATAAAGTTAATTCCATTGGGAACACTGCCCTGTGTGTGTGAGTACGTGTACCTGTCAGCAAGTCCGGAGAGAATATCAAGCCTGCACTTGGCTGCGTTCTCATGTTTCACATAGTCTTACCTTCTGATTTCTCACGACTCTGGCTACATTGCTCTGGGGTGGGGGTGGGGGGCTTGCCCAGCTGTGCTGAGGCAGGGAAGAGCATCATCCAAATAAACCCAGCCTTGGAAGCGTTTACTTAGTACCAAGCCATTTACTGACCCAGTAAGTAACCAAAGGGCTTATTGGTTGTTGCGAGGCTTATTTTCCTCAAAACTTGTGTGTACCATCATAGTTAATTCTCACAACTCTCTGCGGTATGTGTATTTGTGATGGTTGGAAACTAAAAAGAAATTATCTTGACTGGAATAAGTCAAGGAGTTGCCATCAAATCAGTTTCAACTCCTGGGAACTCCACGGTGTCAGAGTACAGCTGTAGAGAGTAGAGGGTTTATTTTTCAGAATCAGATCACCACCTTCCAAAATGTGAACTTAGAACCCCCCCACCCTCCTTTTGGTTGGTAAGCTGAGCGCCTTACCTGGTTGCTGCACCCAGAGATTCTTAGTCAGTTGCAATGTAAAGTTATGGATATTTTTTTATCATTTTGCCCAAATCATGTGCTTTGTGATAATCCTTTTGGAAAAATTGCACTGCCATATGGAGAAGGACAGTTGGCCACAAGATACCACTCTTAAAAAAAAAAAAAATTAACATACGAGCAATGCCGTAGACCACTGCTGTACTGTTGGCACCATCTGGTTAATTGTAACTCATAACAACCTTATGTTGACAGAGTGCATCTCCTCTGTAGGGTTTTTTTTAGGTTGTACTCCTTTCAGAGTAAATTTCCAGATATTTCTCTCGTGTATCATGGGTAGTTCGAACCACCAACCTTTCAGCTAGTTGCCTAGTGCTTAATTGACCACCAGGCAGTGTTCCCTTAGGCAATAAAACCCACTCCCACCATTTCAGTTCTGCCTTTTATTGACTCTCTGCAGAAGAGATTAGAACTGCCCTGTGGGGTCCCCAACACTGCAAATCTTTACTGAAGCAGACCGCCTCATCTCCCCTGAGGAGTGCTGGTAGACTCAAATGGACAACCTTTATTCAACAACCCAATTCTACATAGGCTGAGAAATTTTAAAGAGAGGAGCAAAAATCATAGCTAAACTTCCAGTGCTTTCCACTTTAGACAGTAATTCTTAGACTATCCTCAGTGATACCTTGTGGATAGTGGTTGTCATGCCTACATTTTCTTGTTGTCACTGTTTCTTCAGGTTAATGTAGATGACTTCAGACCCATGTGTCTGACTCAGGAGAGCCTTTGTGGCAAACATCAGACAGTTATTTTTAACAACCCTACCCTGTCTGTCAGAAAGTTGATGGCTCCTGATACTTGAGATTGTCAGCCAGTCATACTAATTCCTTGGTGGGATTATTGGTGTCATTGTTGTAGCATGTCTGTGTTTAATTGCAAACAAGAAGCCGATGGAGCAAGTTGGTTGTGAATCTCTGAAAAAAACCCTATGGTATCTGAAATCAGTATTCAGGTCAGAACTTAGGTGCAGGTGGGAGGTAAACAGTTTCAGCAAACCATGTGCTTGAGAGGAGAGAAGCAGTGTGTTGGCATTTTATCTGTGCAGAGGCAGGCACTTGGGCTCACGTCCAAAGTCTGCTACTCACTAGCTGTGTGACCTCAGACAAACAGCTTAACCTCCCTGTGCTTCAGAGTTCTCCTTGGTTAAACAGACTATTAAGAGCATCTCTGTCTCATAGGATTGCTGTGAGAATGAAATCAGTATATGTTATGTGCTTTAAACAGGGCCTGTAACATAGTAAACTGGATAGGTGTTTCCTGTTTGTATTCCCCTTTCCAAAACCTTCTGTTTACAGAAACGTTTGTGTAAACATGCCAGTGAGGTATGGGTGAGTTGCCAAGAGATTTCTGGCTTGTGCATGAGAGAGAATATTACCAGAAGCTAGGCTACACTTGAGTTATAGCACGAGCATGGTTGACATGTTTATTTACCTCATTCCTTGTCCCTACTCTCAAAACCACTCTGTCCCTCTTTCTTCCTTCCGATCGATCCTCCGACTCACAATCTCATCTTTTTGTATCTCACGTCATGGCAGTTGAATTTCATAAAGTCACCCACCTCTGGTGATCCCAAGAACAGAGGCTGTAGACCAAACTAATCTTTTTTGGTTTTGAATGTGCTAATGAATGCTAATATGGGAGCTAACATGAGAGCTTCCTTTGACAGTGTTGGATACCTGTCCTTAATGATGTTAGGCACAGACAGGGCTACATGGGGTTCAGGGTTACCACAGAATCTCCAAGGCTGAGGCAGGGGAATCCTAAGATCCAAATGTCCCTTGGGTGACTGTGATGAACTTGTGAGGTTGGGGAACTTCTGGCATAATTAACCTCCCTGAGACTCTTTTCTTTTGTGAGTTGATTAGAGAGAGGTGTGCCTTCCTCTTAAGATTTTGATGTGGACCAAATGACGCTATGTCTGTGTTTAGGTAGTGTAAAACCCAAGTAAACACAAAGCACCGTGACTAGTGTTCGGGGTGGGGCTTGTCAGCGTGTGGAGGGCTTGCGGACCACAGAGGGTACAGAAACTACATGCTGGTAGGTCTGTTGGAATCTGTCCTTGGAGAAGAGGATTAGATGAGCATTTCTGAGAGGGGGGGGAAAAAATCTCTCCTTTGCCTTTTCCATTGTTCAGTAAAGCCAGAAGACAGTAAGATTTCAGGTCTGTGGAGCCTGCCATTGGGTTCTCTGTATCATTAGGTATCGTTAACATTAGCACTTTTTAGAGTATTATTTCACGGATCTGGTTTCAAGTTCAAACTAAAAGGTGGATTAATGGTGTCCGATATCCTTAGATAGTATCATTCTCTTGGTAATCTCTCGTGTCTTAAAATAATCTAGACATTGCTGACAATGAAATTTGTGACTAACCTTCAGTTACTGTTGTTAGTTGCCATTATGTTGGCTGCAACTCTACCTCACGCATAACAGAACTAAAACTTAACCAATCCTGTTCCATCCTCACAATTTCTCTTGTTCTTGATTAAGAGCATTGTTCCAGTCACTGTGATAGTCCATTTTCTTGAGGATCATCCCCTCCTTCCCCGACCCTCTATTTTCCAAGCATTGTGCCTCTTTCTTCAGGGACTCCGCCTCTCAGTAATATGCCAAGAGCGTGTGAGACAAAAATCAACATCTTTGTGTCTAAGGAGGAGTCTGGCTTTGCTTGCTCAAGAACAGATTTGTTGACTCTTTGGGTAGTCCATGGTATAGTCAATATTCTTTGCCAACGCCACAATTAAAAGGCATCAATTCTTTGGTCTTCTTTTATCACATTCTAATTTCACATGTGTATGAAGTGACTGTAAACACCATGGGCTGTTCCAGGCTTCTTTTAGTCTTTGAAAGAACATCTTTGATTTTTAGCATTTCCTTGACAAGAGATTTGCCAGTGGGATACGTCTTTGGATTTCTCTAATACAGCTCCCTTGGGTGCTGGTTGTAGAACCAAGTAAAACAAAGTCTTTGACAACATCAGTCTTTTCTCCATTTATCATGATGTTGCTGATTGGCCCACTTGTAAGGATTTTTGTTTTCTTTATATCTACTAAAGACTATATCCTTTTCTCTTTTTCAGTAAGTTTCATTCACTTCTAAAATAGAAGTCAAGGAAATATACAATAGTCATAAAGGTAATAGAGTGAAAATTGATAATATGAGATAACTGAAGGAAGAGCATAGCATGCTTTAAAATGACAATGAGAAGTTAGTGACTTAAAAAAAGAAACTCTTTAACCATCAACTCTTTTTCACTCAAACTCTGAAGAGACACAGTTCTTTATTTTCTGTTTGTGTAGAAGTCAAGCCCCATTACTCACACTCACAAGGTTCTAGACCCTTCACTCACTCATGCTCACATCGTTCTAGAGGGCCCTTGAGCAATGAAACCATATCCTGGGTCACAATTAATTGCATTGAATGTGTGCTGTAATCAGCCACTCAGGCAGGGCTCTACTTTGGTGTTTATATTGGTGGAACATTCTGATTATTGTTTGCATACTATTAAATGCTCCAGAAACGTGTTATGATTCATATATATGGTGTGAATGATATGGGGACAACTACCTTGTGACTTTTGTATAAATGGTACATTTCATTCTGTTCCTGAAAAAGTTCCCACATGGTACATTGTGTGGTTATATTCCTCCTTAGAGGAGGAAGGTATCATTTCTCACATATTAAAAGTGAAATACAAGCATTCATGTCTACATTTCTAACGGTTTCATTTTTCTGGTCAGTGTGGGCAAGGATGAGAAGTCAAAGTTGCTTTCACCACCCAGATAAGGCGTTGGCAGCCTGGGACAGTGGTGTTTCTAACCAGCACTTTCCCCATGGATGCTCTCCACCCTTTTCCTCCCTTTCTTAGTACCAGCTAGGTCTTCTGGTAATTGAGTCTCCTCTAGAAGATAAATGCACTCATCAAGATCCTTCTGCTGCTTCTCCTTCTTCAGTAAGAAAAGGGGTTACCAGGCAGTATCTGACATATACTAATACTCAAGGGGATGATAAGAAACAGGAAAACCTCCCATTGTTATGACTAACTCCTCATACTGTCCCAGAAGTTTTCATTTCCTGATTTAGTCCTTCAAATGGTACAGGCTTATCTTATCAACATCTATAAAGTAAGTCGCATCTCAGTTGCCTTCTTCGCTATAAGAAAGAAGCTAATTTAGTTTGTTTTTAAAATTTTCAAGACATATAAAAGCTGATTATCATCAGGGTCATCTTACTGTTTGTGATGATTTTTATTTTTAGTTGATTAGTGAGCATAAAAAGTGCCTATTTGGTCTGCCCGTCAGCTTGACTGAGGACCTTTAAATTAGTAGTTTAGAGGACTGTATCTACAAGATCATGCTTCACTCACTGCACACACCCTTCTTGCAAGGACCAGAAATTGCAGACACGGAAGGCTGGGCCTGGCTTATTATTCTTTTCATTTCCAAGATAGCATTCAAATGTAAGGATAGAGTTTAAAATGCTTTTTAAGGGTGAGAAAACCCTTTTTGCACAGCCATCATTGTTACATAATGGAACTGTGAAAAGAAAAATGTTTTAAGGTGACAGAAAGTATACAATTTGTTGCGCTTTATATGTTCTGTTGATTTAGTAGTATCAGTGGGCCTGCTTATCTATTCTCTCTTCTCTGTTTTCTCACTGAAATGGGCATATTTGAAAACATTTAAAAATTCGTCACCTAAAAAAACCATTTCAATAAACAGTGACTTCTTGTTGTCATGTGTCGTCGAGTCACCTGTGACTCATAGCAACCCTTAGTTAGGTGCAAGAACTTTTTCATGGTGTATACACATTTTGCAGACTATCAGGTGATAAGTGCTTTGAATGGAATGTCAGGAAGTCAGTTTTATAATTCATATTAAGAAAGGTGAGATGTGGTAGCAGCCCATGGTGATCCTCTGTGCAGAATGACAAGCACACTTTGCGTCCTCCACAGCAAGAGTTTGAAACTTCCCTCCCACGCCATCTCAAAGCAAGTCTTCTCCGTCAGGGTGACGGGTGTGACACAGGCTGTTTTCAGGTTACCAGTCAGCAGACTTTATGCACTTGAATGTTCTATAACTTTGCCCTCACTTTGAAACAGTTGAGCCATGCCCCGTCCCCATCAAATTCTTTATGACCATCACCTTCGCTTGTTTACATGTCACGTTTAAATCCTTTAAGAAAGGCTTTGAGCCTTTTATTCTGCTACCTGTTGCCGTCAAGTCAGTTCTGAGTCTTTGTAACCCTCTAGGGCAGAAGGAAATGGCTTCTCAGGCTTCCCAACACCATTGTGGTAACAGCAGCCATCTGCCACATCTTTTTCTCTTGAAGCAGCAGGTGGGCTTGAAGCGCCAACCTTTTGGTTAAGAGCTGAGCACTTAACTATTATGCCAGTAGAGTTCCTTTTCTTACATTCAAGTAAGGCTTGGTAGGAACTCTATGCATCTATGCCAACTCATCTACAGGCGCTCTTAAAGACAGTTAGGAACAGATCTTGTTCTTAACTCCAGATAGCCTATATTCTCAAAAACACTCCATAAACTCCAAGAATCATTGTTCAGTCAACGTGGACATGACAGTTAAATGGACAGTATCAGGAGTTTGCCAGTCTTCCCTGGAAGAAGAAGAAGAAAGGCCCATAAATCAACTGTCGAGTGAGGGAATAAAGAGCTGTCAGTGGGGACAAAGGCATTATAAACCAGCCTTGCTCTTCCGAGTGTCCAGCTGTGCTGATACCCACAGAGCTTTGGAGTCACTTCAAGACAGATCAGCCACCTTCCCCCGAACTGGACAATTCCATAGCTGCCAGACTGTAGGTGTGAATGCTAGTGCTAGGTCTTGCCCAATAACCCTGAGAACTGGAGCCAGTCCCCCAGCATGGAAGGCATGCCCAGGGATAAGGTTTAGCTTTCAGAAATGGCATTAATTTGCAGCCTATAAAACCACTTTAGTTCCTCTCAAAGAGTAGCTTACATATTGCAAGTTTCTGGGAATAATATACCTTAATTAATAGCGCTGATCATGTTTCCTCCTTATTTGTATAATGCTTTACATTCATCAGTGTTGACTCAGAGGATCATTAAGCTTCTTTTATTAAGTATCACATGTACAGTAGTTTACATCATTGGATTTTCTCCTCTGGTTGGGATCCAAAGACATTTAGCCAGTCTTAATGCCTGCTTCTTAGTAACACTGCTATGAAGTAACAGTGAGCGTCTGTTGTCAAAGCTGCCTTAATAGATATAACAGAGGTCCTTTCTTAATCAGTGCCCCCCTTAAGAGAATGTTATCAAATAGTTAATTAATGGGGAGGGGGGAAGGTGAATATGTCTTAAAACCAAGCCCTTTCCACCTTCAGCTCACTGTTGGTGAGTCGTATTCCACTCTTGGCAACCCTCCGTGGGTTTCCCAGGCTGTAACTCTTAATGTGAGGAGGCGACCTCATTGTGAATGACAGGTGGCCTCGAACTAGCAACCTTTCAGTAAGAATATTTCAGAGGAAATGCCGGATCCATTCTTCTAAAAGGGCAAATTTACAGAAAGTTACTTTGTAGATTGAAATATTGCAAAAGAAACAAATGCAAATATGGTGTAACTCCTTTAGGAAGATTTGGCACAAAGGAGGACCTGGGAAAAAAGGATAAAAGCAGACATTTACATGTACAGAGTTTCCCCCCTCAGTGTCAGTGCTGTTCCTTTTCAGGACCCTTGGTCCATGGGCTAGGGTATCATCACCCTTCCTTTAATTCCTCTACAGTTAAAAAGGTAGCTTGTCCTAAAAGCTGGTGGACTTTCCCCCTCCCTCTTTTTCCTCCAAATTTTTTCTAAAGTAGCAGGGAAAAATTGATGCAAAGGCAAACAAGATGACTTAATGGAAATCAGGCCACAAGCCTAAGGAAAAAAACCAGGTTTGAAACCTAAAATAAATTGAATATATAACACCTTTCCATTTGATTCTTTTGTGTGTGTGTTTTCATGAAAATCTCTATCTGTGGAAAAGTCTGTTGATTACTTATCAGGCTGAAGCTTGTGTTTGCTCGGACTAGTGATAATGAGCAATAAAAAGAGGTGGGGGTGGCTAACGTACAGGGGGCGGGACCAGGGGAGGGGAGTGGGCTCAGCCTAGTTCCTGGGCTCTAATGAGGATTTTCTACTCTTTGAATCTCCCTGGTGCTGTTACATTAATTGCAAGGGGTTTAGGAGAGGATCTGTGTAATGAATATGGGGGCTTTCCTGCTGGCTCCAGGAAAAAGCTTCCACTAATTACCTCCTTACGTCCCTGTGGCCTGGTTGACAAGTGATCTAAAGCCCTTCAGTCCTCACAGTATGGTCCCAGGACTAGCAATATTAGCATCTCCTGAGAACTTGCTAGATAGAGATGCACGTCCTTGGGCCCCATTCAGGGGTTCCCCACTGAAGAAGAACGTTTACAAGATGTTCAGGTGATCATCATATGTGGTCAAATTTGAGAAGTGTTCATGGTAAGGATACAGGGACAGGAGCTATGAGGACACATAGTGTGACATGTGAAAGGGTCTAGAGAAGAAGGAACAGAACAGGGTCAGTTGGTGGCTGTCTAGTTTTTGCCTGGCTAGTCAACTCCATTGTTAGGAAGGGCCAGTCCTTGGATAAAGGCATCACGCTAGGGAAGGTCAAAGGCCAGCAAAAAAGAGGACGATCCAATGAGATGAATTGACCCAGGGACTAACCATAGGCTTGACCACAATGGAGATAAGTGATCATGGCCCAAAATACTTAGTATAAGGTTCTGAGCTGTTCGTAGGATTGCTGTGGTGACCTGGAGGTAAGAATTGTGCTGCCAAGCCAGAGACAAATCTACCAGCTGCTCCGTGGGAGAAAGATTGACAATTTACGTCTGTGTCATTTACTGCCTCTGAAGACCCACTGGAGGGTGGGCTATAAGTTGGTTCCAGCTCCACAGTATACAACAACAGTGAGTTATAGTCAACCCAAAGGAACTCAAAACAGAAACAATCAACTGCATTCGGAGATGTGATGGTACCTGTGAAAACTCTCTCTTTGATTATGTGAATCCTTGTGTGTTAGGGACATTATTGCCTGGACGTTTTCATGCTTATTTGGCCTTTGATGGCACAGGAGTGGCATTTATCTAGTGATCCCATGGGCATGGAGCTGAGGTCTGTAATCTCAGTGGCCTTTAAGATTATGGTGATTGCCACGTTGTAGGCCTTTGACTCCAGTAAACCAAGTCTCTGCCCTTAATGCACGCTTACATGCTTATTATTGAGATGACTAATCATTTTATTGAAGCTTCTTGCTTTCAAGATGCTTTATAGCCCTTTTAAAAAAAATTCCAAGTCATCAAAATAGCTTCATGAGGTAGCTCAGTGCTGGTTCTTAGATGTTTCTAAAAGGCAAAGGAAGGTTCCTCCAAGGAGCATTCTGGCTACACCTTCTTCCAGCCATGTCTGTTCTTTTGGCAGTCTCTGGGATATTCAGTACTCTTGTCCAGCACAACAGCTCAAAGATAACAATTCATCTCATGTCATCCTTATTTATTCCCCAGCTTTCAGATCATAGCAAGTAATTAGAAAACCCTTCAATTAGGCACACGTTAGTCTTCAAAATGGTATCATTGCTCCTCAGTAGTCTGGCAAAGTCCCTGACAGCAGATTTTCCCAGTGTGACTTATCTTTTTATTATGGATCCAAGTAAGATGAATTATTGACCATTTCAATCTTTTATTCAGCTTTTATGATTTTGCCTGTTGACTTAGTGGTGAGGATTTTTGTTTCTTTGATGTTGAAATGCAGTCCATATTGAAGGCTGTAGTATTTGATCTTCTGCAGGAAGCATTCAAATCCTCCTGTCTTTCAGCAGCGTCACCTCCATAATGCAGATTGTTGGTGAGTCATTTTTTCAATCCTGATGCCACATTCTTCTTCACAGAGTTCAGCTTCTAGATTTGTTCAGCATACCAACTGGGTATGGAGAAAAAGATACAACCCTGATGCACACCTTTCCTGAGTTTAGCTGAGTTTAAATCATTTGTGCCACCGGGTGATATGATTATCACCAAAGCAACAACCAAGGATGCTTGATGACTCTCTCCTGACATAGTTTGCAAAGCACTGAAGAGTGAGGTTGCAGACCTTGGCACTACACTCTTCACACCAAACTCCAAAAGCAAAATAATAGCAAGCTAGAGAAACATTGACTAGAAATGGTGATGTCATAGTAATTACAGGTCTGTCTTTGTCCTTGCAACTTTTGATTTAATGATCTCAGTCCTCTTTGGCAGGCAGAATCTATTCTCAGTCATGTGAGGTCTTTCTTAAGGACAAATACACGGAGAAGCTGCAAACTGCATTGAAACCCTCTGACTGTGCCCCACCCTAGCCTTGAGCAAGAGGATTGGAGGAGATTCTACAGTGATCCTCAGAATTGGCTGTAGCAAGGATAGGCCACCCATAGTGACAGCAGTTTCCAGATTCTTGGAAACAGTAACAAACCAGAAATATAAATATGTTGTTAAAGAAAAGACTAGAGTCTATTCCCAGTTTTTTTTCTTGGAAACACTAGGGACCAGAGAGAATTCTTTTTCCAAGGGGGATTAAATTTGCCTGAGAAATGCAGCAAAGAACATTACCATGTTAACGGCAAGATCTTCCACATGTGTTTTGAGAGCTTCCCAAAAGATTGGAAGAACTCAGTGGAGAAATGAAGGAGAGGGAACCTGCAAAGCCTACTGTGAAAAAATGCAAAGACCTGGTTTTAGTGAACAGATGAGGAGAACCAAGACTTAACCATTCATTCTGCCCTGACACATCTGTGTCCCTTATCACGCCAGCCCATTTACTTCTCTTCTGCCAGCACAAACTCACGTCAGGGTATGGGAGGGGTGTTTCTGTCAGCTAATCTGGGTTAAACAACCCTGGCATGCCAGGAAATTAGCCAGATTATAAACCTTTGGAGAAGATAAAAATAGTTATTCTGTGTTAGTCAGTCAACCACTGCAAGAACTAAAAAATTAAGTTCTTACCCTTCTTCTAAAAGTGTAAGGAGTCTACCTGTTAAAGGTAAGCTTTTTATTGTTTCTTTATATATATATAAAATGCCAGCAAATATGACTAATTTGTCCCCTAAGTTCCAAGTATTATTATTACTTAAGGAAGAAATTAATAGGAGAAAATCTGTGCTTTTGCAGGATCTCTCAGAAAAGGTGAGAGTAGAGGGTCTTTTTGGATGAGAGCTTTGCCTGAGCCGACTTACTTTGTTGATAAAGCTAAGTGAGGGAGTATGGGATGTGTGTGTGTGTGTGTGTGTGTGTGTGTGTGTGTGTGTGTTGGGGACGTGGGTGTCACTGAACCAAGGATTGTTTCTAAGAGAATTCTGTTCACATTATACTGGTAAAATTTAATTAGCTATTACATAGAAAGGCAGCACTTCTGTGACTTATAGGAATCCAATTAGTCATAACTTAGGCAAACTGCTCTGCCCTCTCAACATAGTGGGGAGATAATATTGCCATTATCTTCAAAGAGAAAAAAATCTAGTGCTGAGCTAAAATCAATCCAAACTAGACTCCTTGCCAGAAAGTCAGTTTTGACTCAGAGACTGTGAAGGTTTCTAAGATGATGATCTTGACAAAAGCCACCAGGTTCTTCTCTCATGGACCCACTAGGTGAGTTCGAACCACTAACCATTTGGTTATCAGCTAAGTGCTTACCCACTGCATCACCAAGACTCCTTTGACTGGGTTGGTCATAGCTGGGGGGGGGAGGTGCAGCATATTGGACAGCTAATGGAAAGTTATCAGTTCAAATCCACCAGCTGCTCCTCTCATAAGGATTCAGCGGAAGGTCCCTATGAGTCAGAACAGACTCCAGGACAGAGGGTAGGGAGGGGTGTAGGGAAATGTGAAGGCTACAACATACATCTTTGTCTGTATGAGGATGGAAAGAGATCTAGATTCATAAAAACTGAGCATTATAAACAGGAACTAATGATGCTATTTCTAAAATGGCATTTTGAAAAGAGCGTGGAGGAGAGACTCCAAGTGTGGCTGAAGCAGCAGCCTCTGAATGTAAAGAAAGTAGTTATTTAGCATCCTTTCTCCTAAGAAATGAGAATATGAGCTGTAATGCAGTCACAAATAGAAGAGACTCAACTGCCCTCACTTACTTGCCCGTCGTGTGATTCTGCCACACTCTCCCTGCCTCTGGAAACCCCTGTGACTTCCATGCCCAATCCTGTATTCTCTCCTGTCACGACTTCTGTCTGTAACAGGTCAAATCCATAGCCCTTTCTGGAATCCTAGTGTGCCATTTAAGTTTGAAAAACCAGCAAACAAAAACCAAAAATCCTGGCTTCTTTGATAGACTGCTGTAGGTGTGGTAGACTTTTAAATTCTCTGCTTATCAAGTGTATGAGAGGAGAAGAAAACAGACTTTTTCTGGACTCTGCATAATGATTTATAAAGGGACAGTCAGGGGCCTTTAAAGAAACTATTAAAAATCATACCTCTGTATAAAGAGGTGTACAGGGGCCCAGTGGGAAGACATAAAACTCAATAGAGTGATGACATGGAAAAGATCAACGATGAGTGTCCTTTAGAAGGTACTTTATTTCTCAAAGGAATGACACACATTCTGATTCATACACATTAGAATATTGGTAACAAGTTTTGACCTGTGATTCCTAAACTGTGATTCAGTTCAGCTCGACTCACACACACTGAGCTGGCTCCACCTTGGAGTTATTCTCCACTGGGTTTCTGAGGCAGTGAGTTGTGACTGGAGGAGACTGACCATCTTTCTCCTTCAGAGGCTCTGGTAGAGTCAGCTCCCTGGAGACGCAAGGGTTTGGGTTAGCAGCGCAACCCACTATGGACTATGTCTCCAGAGCTACCCTAAAGCTTAGCAGATAAACAACTATTGAAGCTGAAAGGAATCTAAGATAGGGTTATCTCCGACACCCCATTAAAAGTCTTCGGAAGTCTGCAACACCATTCCTTCCAAGTCGAATGTACAGGAAATGCACATAGACGCTAAATCCTTGATGGCTCTCTACAACACCCTCCCTGGTTGCAGCAGGATGCGGTCCTCGGAAAAGAGGGAGAAGAAAAATCTGTGGACAGCTGTGGTGTGTATGCCAAGATAGACCTTGTGAGACGTCTTAACTGGATAGGAAAAGCATCTATTTAAGAACTTAAGGGTTTCTTCTGCCCTAGATATCCATCCATGTGTAAGATGTTACAAGTTCACTCTAACTGTTAATTATCGTTTGAACTTAAAATGACAATAAACGCGAGGGAGCTTAGGACTGGCAGGATGAATTTGCGTGGGTGGCCTCTCTGCGCAGGGCCACAAACAGTAATTAACCCTTCACGTAGTCACGGCTCTCCTGGATTTGCTGCTGCGTTGCTGCCTTTTCGCTATATTGCTTTCCAGTGTCCTTGAATGCTGGTTGTTACGAGGGACCATTGAATTGTCTCCGACTCGTAGCAACACTGTGTACAACAGAAGGAAGCCCTACCTGATCCCGTGCCATTCTCTGAATGTCTGCTGTGCTCAAGCCTGCTGTCGCAGTCACTGTCGATCTATGTCACTAACAGCTGCCCCCTTTCCCTGATTCTCTCTTAGTCATCATAAAAAAAAAATGTAATTGTAGTAGTTTTGTTGTTGCTATCTCCTTCTCAAAGAGATGAAAAGAAAATTTCTAAAGACTAGCACAATAGGTGTAGGTAGAAGACCTGTGGTGTTGATTTGGATTCTGCCAAAAGTCAAATGTTTATAATATGCACTGGGCCTGTTGATTATCACCCATTACCAGTTTGTGTGAGCCAGGCCAGCAGGTTATTTGACTGCTTTTGTGTTCACCCTTCACCCGTGCCACGCTTCGCTGCTGGTCTCCGTGAATGTTATCAAGTGTTTGCAGCCTGAGAAAGACACGAGCCAGATTTGGCTCTTCTGTCTTGCCCCAAATGGTATCGAGTGGGGCAGGATTATCTGTAAGCCGTGTACATTGTCATGACAGCATTATCACCGTTGTAAATTTTATTGTCTTGGGATATTCTGAGAGGTATGACATCAGTTCAGTGTTGCTAATGGAAAATATTTACACAAGACTTTTTTCCCTGTCTGCGTTCAGCCATGTAGAAATATCCTGTCATCTTCGTGCCAAAAGATGCTGATCCAAAGTGGAAGTTGGTGGCTGGAATTGGGGCCAGTCAGATGAGAATAAACTGCCAAGGAAGTCAGTGGGATAAGAAATGATGTGTTTGGGGTAAAGGTTTCCCTTTTCTTTGCTCTTGAAATTAGATGCCTAGACCCTGCATACACATCTAGGTGAAACCCAAGGGAATAGGTGATTTCAGGCAACAAGAGAAACTGTGGCAAAACTCTGAGGCATTCATGCTTTACCCCCTTATAATACTGAGACAGTGAGAATAAAAGGGATGTGTGCCAACGACTTCAAGAGAGAAAGATGTGTCGTCTCCCCCCAATGCAATTTACAGCCTTCTGAAAACCTGCTGGAGAGTTAACTATGAGTCAGTTCCAGCATAGCACCAAAAGGGTTTTGAAGATTTTTTTATTCCTCGCAGTATGGCAGATGGGCTGATTCTCTGAGAAGGTGGGACTTGAAATAGGAGTTATCAGAGAATGCTTATGAATGTGTTGAATCTAGAGTTATCTAGGAATAGAGATTTCCAATATGATTTGAACATGCACAGAGAACAGAAAACGGCTTCCCATTCAGCTCCCATGGAAGTTTGTAATGGTGATATAGTTAATGTGACCTGCATTTCACTCAAAACTCATTGCCTTTGAGCTAGAACCAACTCATAGCTCAAGTTCCTGTGGGTTTCTGAGACTGTATAGTGCATAGAAGTGCCCATCTTTCTTCCAGGGAGCCCCTGATGGATCATGTTAGGTTTGTATCTAATGTAGATGTAGGAAGCTCTGGTGGTTTAGTAGTATAGAGTTGTGCTGCCATCCCAGAGTTGCATAGTTCAAAGCCACCAGTTCCCCTGCAGGAGAAAGATAAACGATCTCTTCCTGTATGATTTACTATCTCTGAAAACCCACTGGAGGGTCAGCTATGAGTTCATTTTGACTTGATAGTACATAACCACATGACAACAACAATTTAAATACAGGGCACTTTGGTGGCCTCGTTGTGCTGTCAACTCAAAGGGTTCAATCCACCAGCTACTCTGCAGGAGAAGGATAGACTTTGTGTAAGATATAGCCTCTGAAAACCACTGGAGGGTAGGCTATGAGTCAGCTCAGACTCAATGGCACATAATAAGAACAGTTAAATACAATATTTGAAATGATTGTGAATCAGAGCATGGATATGAAAAATAAATAATTTTCTCAAATAAATGCATAGACAGAGCGAGCTACAATAACTACATTTATTGTTGGATAAATACCAGTATGTAAAAACAAAAAATAAAAGTAACTGCATTCAAACCTAAAATTAAGTCAGGATTGATTCAGTGGCAGTGAGATCTGAATAAAATATCAGACCGAGTAGAGAAGGCAGCAGGTATTGAGGTTAGATGCTGTTGAGTCAGTTTTGGCTCATTAAGGCCCATGGGCTTAAGTACAGCGGGGAGTGTGAAGATGGGACAGGATCAGGCCACATTTTGATCTGGTTTTCTAGGGTTGTTGAGTCTGAGTCTGAGTAGATGATAGCACCTAATAACATGCTAAAACAGTCAAAAGGTTGTAGATGTACATTAAAGAGACTTTGAAAAACTATAGTTTAATACCAGAAAAAGAAGTAAGAAGAAGTGCATTTATGGACAGTAAGAATAACAGAAAAAACAGATCAGAAAGATACTAAAAAATACTAACCAACTAAAAAATTAATCTGAAAAAACAATATAATGCATCTTTATATATTCTAGTCAAAATCCATAGGGAAGAACAGTTAAAGTGACTGATGACCTAAATAATTTAAAAGTTACTTAAAACCAAGAGGTTAAAGTCCAGGAAATAAAGTAAAAGAATAGCTAAAATATGAGGTATCTGACTTTCAGAGACCAACTAAATCATTTTAACTGTGCACCTATCATTGATGGAAAAGGGTGCTGAAATTCTATTGGTGAAAATCAAATCATCAAAAGAAATCCATCAGTTATTTTATGTTTCTGTGTGATGTGGAGGAGATTAAACAGGCACAAAAAGAACCCTGGTGGCTCAATAATTAAGCGCTTGGCTGTTAATCAAAAGGTCAGTAGTTCAAACTCATCAGCTGCTCTGTGGGAGACTGATGCGACAGTCCACTTCCATAAAGATTTTAGCCTAGGAAGCCCTGTGAGACAGCATTCTGCTCTGCCTTGTGCAGCCATAATCAACTTGACAGCAATGGGTTTTTTTAAGCAGGCACAAATTAATGAAAGGTCATGCACATCAATGTTCAAAGAATTATGAAAATGTATTTGCAACAAGGACATAAAGTTACTAGACTGTGTACCAGTGCTTTTGGTATATGATCTGAGAGTATCTAAGGTGTAGCATTTAAGGGCAAGAAGGATTCCTATAAGGAATGACTGTAATTGGTTTGATTCTCAGATTGCAAAACAAAGACTATACTTTAATCACATCAGGTTCAAGTGCACATCCAGCCACATAGACACGTCAACGTCAGGAAGTAGAACTTCTGTGTCATGCTTACCCAGATGATCCCTGTTAACATTTGAAAGTTTGCCTAGTTCATTTACTGCAGAAGAAATAAATGATGTTTGTTGTCACTTTGGTACATGAAGATATGGCATGGATATTTAAAGAACGCTTTATATATGCAATGAAGAAAAAATTGCTTTCACAGTTGAAAATGCTATTTTGTTAGTCACCATGAATAATTTCCAACCAAAAATATGCCCAACTATAAGAATATAGTTGCAGAAAGATACTGGTTAAACAAACATGCTGCTGTTTCTATTGCTAAATGCCATTGAGTAGGAATTGACTCATAGCTGACCCTCTAGCATGATTTCAGAAGCTGTAGATAGCAAAACTGAGGTTCACCGATACAGGCCATAACCTTCTCAATCATCTGCTATGCTTCAGAGAGCAGCATAATGAATAACGATGATAGAAGAAGAATTGACGCCTTTGAGTTGTAGTGCCAGAGAAGAGTACTGCATATCCCATGGACTGTCAAAAGAACAAACAAGTATGTCTTGGAAAAAGTGCAGCCAGAGCTTGCTCCTTGGAGGCAAAGATGGCAAAGCTACGTCTTTCGTGCTTTGGTTATGTAGCTAGGCGAGGTTATTCGTTGGGAAGAGACATCATGCTTGGAAAGTTGGAACATCAGAGAAAGAGAGGAAGACCCCTGATGAGATGGATTGACATAGTGACTTCAGCAGTGGGCTCTAGTCAATGAGTATGGTGCAGCATGGGGCAGAGTTCAGTTCAGCTTTTCATAGGGTCACTATGAGGTGTACTTGACTCAGCAGCACCTCAAAACAATAACGAATTGCACGGGAGAAATTTGCTCCTCTTTTTTTTTTTAGAGAAGGTCATAGATTCACACTGCCTGCCTTTATTTTGGAAGCTTGACTCCCTATCCATAGGCTTACAAGAGCATCCTAAACAGAGAGAGAAGGAAAAAGAAAACTCTAGGAGATATACAGGTCACAACATGACAGCTGGGTACTTGGAAACAGAGTAGGCTGCGAGTGTTGTTGAGTCACAGAGTTTGAGATGGGGTCAACAGTCAAATGGGACATTCGTTTCATAACATTTGCTTTTTATTTTTTTGCCATGAGATCATCCTGTATTATTTGTATAAGTAATATAAATAGTTGTAAACCAGCTATTAAGTATATTCTGACAGATGCATAACCTGTTAAATAAGATAACAGACAAAAATAAAAAATCTGTTATGGGGGGGAAATAAAACCACCACATCTAACAGCAGTTCCTAAAAATCTGTTCCTCTGAACAGAACAATTGTGAGAATCCATGTGAAATGCTCGGCTGGAAACACATTGGAAAACATGGGATGAGGTTACCCAATAACGAAGGTTCAACTCACATTTCTGGGTTCCGCATGTCAGGAGAGCCTTGTGTCTTGACCAGACAAGTCAGTGCTACAGGAAACACAATTGAATTAATACATGAAGACACCCACAGATCATCAGGCAAAAACCCCAAAGTACCCAGCAGGAAACAGTTTGAAGGACAAGGATCAACAAATGCCTTTTGGTTGTAGGAAGCTTTAGTGTCATAATCTGTAGAGAACTGAGCTGCTGATTCAAAGGCCACATCTCTCTGGTAGTTCAAATCCTCCAGTGGATCCAAGGAAGAAGGATGGACAGTGTCCCCCAGTGCACTTTACAGCCTTGGAAGCCCAGTGAAGGATCAGCTGTGAATCAGTTCCGATTCAATGACAGTGAGTTTTTGAGAGTATGGTTGTTAGATACTATCATGTCCACTCTAACACACAGTAACTACATGTACAACAGATAGAAACGTGCCTGACTCTGTGTCATCACCACAATCTCTGCTGCTCTCCAGTCCATTGTTGCAGTCATTGTGTCAGTCCATATCATTAGGGGTCTTCCTCTCCTTAACTGACCCTCTATTTTCCAAGCATGATATCCCCTTCCAAGGACTGGCCCCTCTTAACAGCACACCCCCAAAAGCTCAAACCGTTGAGTGTATCTGGTGAGCTAGATGTTTAATATTCATGTGTGAAGGCTATAGATTGTTATTTTCATAAAGCATTTGGCCAGAACTTTAAGAACAGATCAAGCAATGACACTTTTGTTTGTGTGACAGGCATACGTTTATTTCCCACATGCTTATTTATATCCCCATGTGGTTACTCTCTACATTCTGTCACCAAGAATCAGAATTGACGACTTTGTGGGAACTGGCATTTATTCACTTAATCCTAACGGTGTTACTCTTTGCAGCAGTCTTCAAGGCAGTTTCTCTTTTCCCCATTTTGGGGTTACATCAGTTGAAATTCTGAAGGGCAAAGTAAATTTCTTCCTTGCTCACACAACTGGAAAATAACAGTGTGTGTGTGTGTGTGTGTGTGTGTGTGTGTGTTGGGGGGTGTTCAGACACAAACTGGGCTGATGCCAGTCTAGGATCCTTGTCCCCAGTGTCTACTGGCCTCACACATGAGAGACGGCAAGGAGAATGGCTGTACCATGACACCTCTCCCAGGTGATAATAGTCCTGAGTCTTTGGGCAAGTCATCTATCTATACCTTCTGTCTTCATCTTGTAGAGTTTTAGGATCAGATGCTCTCAGGATCTGCCTTGCTCTGAGTCAGCTTCAATTTTCTTTTATGGCCTTACTCTCAAGAAATGTCTTTATACTGAATAAATGCTTTATTTTTCTACTGATAGAGCTGGGTGCTGAGCTCGCACATGCGTGTGTGTGTGTGTGTGTGTGTGTGTGTGTGTGTGTGTGAATGTTGCCAAAAGACTTTCATCAAAACCACACAAGAGTCAAAATACTCACCTTCTAATTGCTGCAGGGGCCATTTCTGGCTAGGTAGGTGTTCCCAACACCAGGCTGCTCTTACTGCAGACTTGATTTTAAGGAACGCCTGTTCTTTTTTTCCACACATGCTAATACATTGTTCATCTTGCCTCTCCTAATAGCCTGTGAGTCTTGAACTTGGAGCCAGCAAAGTGCTGCCTTTGTAAAGCACAAAAGAACACCAGTTTGGGTGGTTTTTTTCCCCTTCAAATCACACACGAGGCCTGAATGAAAAGCCCTTGCACCATTCAGAGGCGGCTTGCATTGTGCAGCTGTTCCTTGACTGCTGAGAACATCTAGCCGCTGACAATGCAGTACCTGAAGGAAACACTGCACACAGAGCTATTCAGGACTTGCGGAACCTGGGCCCTTTGCCAATGTCCTCAATGGAAGATTGGGGTCCTTTTTTCTTTGCCAAACCCTGATAAGCATATTGCACTTTGGTGGTGGTGGTGGTGGTTTTCGTTGTTTGCCTGCCAGCGTTTGTTTCACAGTTTTATTGCAATGATGTCTTTCCAGCATGCTGACACTTGGGGACTTCGCTTCCCCCTGTTTTGCCCCATCTCCGTGAAATGTACAGTGAGGCTTTGATTGGTCATAGTCCACTCTCAGTTCACAGGACATCGCTGGGTGGCTTGGGTTCCCATGACTCTGGCTCCCTAGCACAATGTCTCTTTCTTTACCAGGCTGATGGTAAATATCTGGTCAGCTTGATCTATTTAAAACCAGCCAAGCAGGAATCCTACCACTGGGAAGAGGCATCTTTTGTTTGTTTGTAAGTAAACAATGGACTCAGCACTTCCTAACTAAAATGAAATTCCAGTTACTCTTAAAAGAAAGCTAAAGGTCCAGTCGGGTTCCACCACCGAGTGGGTCTCAGGGAGGATAAAGGCAGACTTTCTGTGGCTGGATTGTTGTTTTACCTGTGCTGCCTGTTGACATAACTGGTGGTTCTTGGGGGAACTCTCCATGGAAAAGAAATTCTGTTATTTTCAGATAGACAGCTGAACGAATGAGTCAGGTAAACATCTTCATCTGAAAGCACTTCTTGACTAAATAAAATAGAATTGGTTGAGTTATTAGGGACTGGCATTTCATTTCATTTCTTTAATTTTTCAGAAAAGTGCCTTGAAAACGGAAAGGCCGTGCAAAATGGCTAGATACAGTCTTGCTTTCGAACACCATAGAAGGCCTTTGTTAAATCTCTGTGTGTGAAAATCTGGATTGATGAGAAATCCAGGGAGTGGTGCCATGTGTTTTCCAAAATAATTCAGAGGCTCCTCTTAAGCAGAAGCTCCATTCCTGAAGTAATAGATGGACTTCGTTGAAACATTTGTTGGAAGGTGCTACATATTTCCAGCCGCCTCCTCAGCTGTGCCCAGCTCTGTGGTTCAGGGTTTGTCAGAATTCCCCACAATGGCTCTCATTCAGTCCTGGCCGACTGACTGTTGCTAATTGCCCTACTGGTGTTGAGACTGCCTTCTTTCACTCTTACTCCTAGTTGTCGTTCAGTCAGCGCTGACTCGTGGGGACCCCATGTGTGTCCAGCAGAGCTGTCCTTCATAGATTTCAAGCACTGATGTTTCTGTAGTTCACTAGGTCTTTCTTCCAAGCTGCCTCATGGTGATCGTGAACTTCCAAACCCTGAGTTAACAGCTAAGTATGTTAGCTGCTTGCATCACCCCACAACTCATTTCATCTCTGTTCACCTTTTGAAATGTCAGCAGCCCACTCACCCTTCTTTCTGATTGGAGACAAAGTCAGGAAACCTCAGATACTGTACTAATCACTATTTCTGCTTGTTCCAAATCCAGAATCTTCCGAGAGACTTGGGTGGCTTACTCATTAACAGCCACGACCACCTCTCTCCACCTCCTTGCCATTTGCACATCCTTACAGTTTCTATTCCTTTCCACCCAGTGCTTTCTCTTCCCATTGGCACCTGTGAAGCCAGCTTTGCCTCTCTGCAGTTCCGCATCGTACTTTCTAAACAGCTTCACCCTGGTTTTGACCAAGTTAGTGACGTTCTCATTTGGTCTAACATTAGCCTTCCCTGTCTGGGTAAAAGAACTCTTCTCTCCAGCTCCATCACCTGCTTATTTCTCCTTTCAGGTTCTTGCCACTCATATTCCTTTTCCTCTCACTTGAGCTAGCAGCAGTTCTGTCAACAAGCCACACTCCTTCCTTGCTTCAGGCCACCCTTAGTCACTACTCTCAGTACAATGTATGCATGTGCTTCTCTGTATTTGTTTATAAAATGATGTGTATTTATATTATGCTAAGTGCTTTGCTTCAGAGTGGCTGATTAACGTATATGTGAGAATAAATTAAAGCACTCCAAATGCTAGAAACCTTAAAATTTTAGTTTCTCCAATTACTGTTGATTATTTCCCTGGATTTATGTGGATGTATAAAGTCTTCATCTGTTCATTTAGTCAATAACTGTGTGCCAGATGCTGGTCTAAGAATAAGATGGGTAATGGTGAACAAAAAAGACATGACCTAAGAATTTATGTGTCTCAGAGACTAAAACCAAAACCCAAACACTTTGCCTTCAAAGCCAGACATTTCAACACATGGCAATCTCTTGTGTTACAGAGTAGAATTGAGCTATGTAGGTTTTTCTTGGCAGTAGTCTTTACCACATTAGGAAAATTTGTTGTCAAGGACCTCTCCAAAGTTCTAAAGAGCAAGGATGTAAGTTTAAAGACTAAGGTCTACCTGATCCAATCCTTGGTCTTTTTAATTATTTGTTACACATTTGAAAGTTGACAGTGAGTAAGGATGATAGAAAAAGAGTCAATGCTTCTGAGTTGTGGTGTTGTAGATGAGTACTGAATATCCCACAAATTGTCAAAAAAGCAAACATAAGTCTTGGAAGAAATGCAACCAGGGTGCTCCTTAGTGGGAAGGATGGTAAAACTTCCCCTCACATATTTTGGACATGTTGTTAGAAAGGGCTAGTGCTTGGAAAAAGATATTTACCCTTCCCAGACACCTAATTGGAGGAAAAGGTAAAAATCTAGTAATTAAATCAGCATGCATGAAGTACATTAACCATTACAGTGTGTAGTCTTTATTACAAAGGGGAAGACTGAGATAAAGAAATGATCATATGTCAGCTGGGATCGATGGTGGAGAGGGGATGTCAGAAACATATACAGATAGGTGTACACAGATCTTTCCAGAGGGCACCACTTAAGCTAAGATCTGAAAGATGATTTGGAGGCAGCCACGAGAAGTCCTGGGGGGATGCTCTAGAGATAGAGGAGAGCAGCAAGCAAGAAAAAAAGAGAAGAAAAACCAAACTCAAAAGAGGCTCCAATTGCCTTTGAATGATCATCTTTAAGATTCTAATTGAGTGTGATATTAATGATATTGTTGGACAGTTTTTGCATCTTATTTGATTTTCTTTGTTTGGACCAGCACAAACATGGATCTCTTCCAGGTGACCAGGTATCTGGCTTCCAGGCATAGACATCTGAGTCCAGAGCTGCACCTGTTTGCTGAAACCCCTCAATTGGCCTTCTGTCAATTCCTGTGAGAGCCCTAAAGACAGTTTGGTGGGAAAGTAGCCAGCCAGGGGGTTGGGACTACAGGAGCCCTGATGCAGGCCTTGCTAGGGAGTTTCCTTGTTTTGAGTGCTGTGGGAAGCACTGAAAAAGAGTTGACAAGATCTGGCTTATGTACCTCAGCAAAATTCAGCAAAATGAAATTTTGGCAGGAAGATGGAGAGAAAAAGTGTAATGCTAACTTTCTTTAGGAAGACTCCACAAGGATTGCCGAGATAAAGCTCTTAGATCCACAGTTGCAAGTCATTATGACCTTTGTCAGAATGTTTAAAAGGAGTCATTTTGGTGGAAAGAAAAAGATCTGGGTGCAGTGTGAATGAGAAGGGAGAACCAGTCAAGGTACGCTGAATCTTCCCTTGAAAGGTATTTGATAATGAGGGAAAAGACATATAAGTGGCTTGGGAGAAACCACAACATCCCGAGAAAGGGCAGAGGGATGGGGCGACCTGGAGAGCGTGAACTTGGAGCACACATGGAAGAGGGACTAGCTTTGGACTCGGGAGCCTGGAAAGACTAAAGGAGGGATTATCTCTTTCCTTCATTGCTATGGAGTCAGAACTGACTCATAACTGACCTTCTAGCAGGTTTTCTGAAGCTGTAAATTATACGAAAGGAGATTGCCTTTCTCCTGAGGAGCCATTGTTAGATTGGAAGCACCAGAGAGGTGCCACCTCTGGGTCAGTGTCACAGCTTGCATGGGACTCCGCCACCATCACACCCCCAGAGCTACCCCAGAAGGGGAGAAAGGAAAATGGGGCTCATGGCTGGTGTCCTTGGCTTAATCCTTTTGGTTGTTGTCATTGCTGCTGTTAGATACCATAGAGTTGGCTATGACATACAGTGATCCCATGAACAGCAGACCTGACTCTTGCTCTATCCTGTACCATCCTCACCATCTCTGATAAGCTCAAGTTCATTGTTACAGTTGTTCATTGTTAGGGTTGTTGTTGTGTACCTTTGAGGTGGAACTGACCCGTAGCTGACCCTCCATTGGATTTTCACACAGCAGGAGATTGCCCATCTTTCTTCCACGGAACAGCTGGTGGATTGGAACCATGTGCCTTTGGGATTGTAGCACAACTTTTTGCCACAAGACCACCAGAAGCTGGTAAAGCCTCTGGGGTCAGAAGGATTTGGAAGAAAGTAGAAGTCTAGATGGCACAAATGATCAACATGCTTAGTCACTTACCATGAGGTTGGAGGCTTGAGTCTACCTAGAAATCCCTCAGAAGAAAACTTCATTGTTCTCCTGAAAATCAGGCATCAGAAACCTAACAAGGCAGTTCTATGCTGACACGCCTGTGGTCACCCTGGGTTGGAGCGAGTGTACAGATTAGTAGTAATGGTCTTGAATACAAGTTGTCGCAGGAAACTTGAGAAAGGGCTGCTTTCCAGCAAGTGAAAGAACTGATAAGCTTTTAGCAGCTTTGTGAGGTCTGAACCACAGCCCTTCCAAATACTTATGTATGCATTTTCTCCAGCCTTACTCCAGAGAAAAGCGTGCTGATATGCATTGGAAAGATTTCCAATAACAAGGGCTTCCTAAATAACTTTCAGTGCAACTAGGAAATTTTTCAGCCACAAACCCCTTCCTTCAAGTATTTTACTTAACCACAGTTTTACAGAGATATGTCAGTGTTGGGGGAAAAAATGTAGACAGTAGTTAAGTAGACTCAACTAAAAATGCATCAGAATTCCTGTGGCTGAGCCCAAAGCAGAGGACAATTACCCAGCAAATAAGGCAAGCACTGGCTCTCTTGTGTTTACTTCCTTACAAATTGTTCACTATAGTTGGTGAGCACAGTAAACCATTACTTACTGTCAGGAATTGTCAATTTGAAGAGGCTTTGAGTATGTAGGAAGGTGCTGAGAACTTGAGGGGGAGAGAAAGAGATGCCAGCCATACCTAGAAGCAGAATCTTTGAAGAGGTGAGGAAATGTGAACTTGACCACTGCAGATCAGTAAGTAAGCACAAGTAAGCCCATGTTTACCTTGCTCATTGGGTAATCTGAAACTGGCCCAAGAGTTAACAATGGTGGGTCTCTTCAGCAGCTAGTCACTTCTCATCTGTCATCATGAATGCATGGGATGATTGAAGGCAGAACAATGAAGGAAATGTATAGCACAGGGAAGGGCAGTGCATTCAGAATGTTCCAAGGCGCTGTTGCTTATTTAGTTTGACTTGGCATCTGGAAATGTCGATTTAAAAATTAAGGAACAGCTTTATGGAAGTTGTAGTAGTATTTAAAAGGATTCCCATGGTCAGAAACTTTACCAAATCCATGCCTAATAGGATTTACCTAAAACTTCCCTGTGAGAATTTACACAGTGCACACATAGGATACATTTGTTAGCTATTGGCAGAGGGAGTGGAGAAACCCGATCCTACACCTTGTAAATTATAAACTGTTTACACATGTCATCTCTGTCTGCGGTTCCTACTAATAATAGTTAAACAATTGGTTTATGTGTGGCAGAATGCTAAGAGCCAGCTCTTCCAAAGCAGCCACATCCAAAGACATTGCTGTTGACATTCTTTGGAATATGAGGGGGAAAAAATAAAAAAAGGTGCTGGAGCAATAGGGATTGGTGTGTCGGAATTAGTGAGACTGGCTTAGGACAGGGCAGGGTTCAGAGCTACTGCACATAGGGTCACTATGGGTCGCAGGCCACTCGATGGCACATAACGACGACAACAACAACAACATGGCATATGAAGAGGTTTTAACATTGGGTTTTGGATGTTTCTAGAAAGATAGCCCTATGGAATGTTCCCAACCAGAAAGTTGGCAATGATGGTGTCGTCCATAAGAAATTGTATTGCTAACAGAAAAGCCTAGCTTCTCTGAAGGTTCAAATCCACCCGAAAGGGCTCCACAGGTGGGAAATGGTCAGTCTTCTCCTATATGATTTATATCCTCAGAAATTCAGTGGATGATCAGTTATGCATTGGTTCTTATTTGATAACCACGGGAAAGACAGAAAGACCTTTAAAAAAGGCAGATGGGGCCTAGGCAACCAGGTTATACCATGTAGAAGGATCCAGTGCATCTGAGGCTCACAACTGGGAAAACCAGAAAAGAGCAGGATTGACCTGCTATATTTGTTCATCCATGTATTTCTGATATACGAGACGGTGGCAGGGGTCGTGCTTTTTTTCTTTTTGCTAAAAGAAAACATAGTGCCCCCTCTTCTAACACTCCAGGCTGCCCTCATGTACACGCACACAACTCTTTGCTGACCTGAAGAAGACAAACCAAACCTACCGACTGCTCAGTGGGAGATGTGTGTGTTCCTCCTGTAAAGACTACAGCTGTGGAAACAGTATGTGGCAGTTCTCTTCCGTCTCGGAGGGTCATTGTGACTCTGAATCCGCTCCAGTGCACACAACAAGCACCACTGGGTGAAGTCATGATATAGAGGAAGCTACACCTAAAGCGATGATATAGATGATGGCTGAGTGTGTAGACTTTGGAGTCAGCTTTTTCAGAGTTCAGATCTCTGCTCCCGCATTTACGGGCTTGGGAAATTTACTGAACCATTCCATCCTCAGTTTCCTCATCTGTAAAATGGGAATAATAATAATAGCATGTATCTCAAAATGGTGTGAAGAGTAAAGGTGTCATTCACATTAAAAAGCTAGAGCTGAATCTGAATGAAGCATTATCAACTTGCAGTAAAATGGTATTTTATTATTATTATTTTATAAAAGCAAATTCTTCTGGTGAGGAAGTGTCCTTCTGAAAACTAACACCCAAAATAAAGGCAAACAAGTATGTTTCTGTTTCTCATTAATGGTTTTTCAACTTCTGCATTTTCGGTAGCTTGTTTTTAAAACCAAAATATTGCTTTTGAGAAATTGAGTTTTTAACCCCACAAAAGGCTAAACAGTGTAAGCTTCCAAATCACATAAATACAATTTTATTTAAAAATAACCAAAGTTAAACAAATAAAAATATGTCAACTTAAAGATCTCTTAAATGTCTGAAATAATTTTTCTCTTTAAAAAAAAAGCACTTTCTGGATTCCATTTCTGTTTTGGAACAAATTCATATTTGAATTGCCAAATTTTATATTTAATACAGTATGGGACAACTGAGTTGTCAGTTTTAACTTCCCCCAAAACACAGATTTGTGATGGGAACATGGGGGGAAACATTTCTCTTTCAACGGAATAAAAATGAAATCCATAATATTCTAACGGACAAATTCATCTCACCATCATCATCTCATTGCCACTGAGCTGGTTCTGACTCATAGCTGACCTTCCAACAGATTCCCCAGGCCATAAATCACTTGAAAGGAGACTGCCTCTCCTTCTCTAGAAAACTAATTACGAATACTTATTAAAAATTAAGGCTATGGGTAACAAGGAGTATCTACGCAGCTGTAACATTGGACTTTGTAACAATTCCATTTTTACCCTAGCCTACAGATGATAATTCTCATTACTTATTATTAAGGAGCCCTATTACCTCATAGCACATAAGGTATTGAGCTGCCAACCAAAAGACTGATGGTTCAAATCCACCAGCTGCTCCGTGGGAAAGAGATGAACATTCTCCTCCCAGCAAGATAAACTCTATAGGCTCAAGAACCCAGTGGAGGCAACACGTTGGCTGTCGGATTGGTTTACCGAAAGTTGGAAGCCCTTTGTATTCTGTTACATTTTATTGGTTTATGTATAATCATTCATACAATTGGTTTGCATTCACATACATTGTTTTATACAGTGAGTATAAATAGAAATAATATTTGTATTATAAATATAATTATAAAATTTAAATGATAATGAATAAAATATATATAAATATAAACATTAAAATGTCGTCTTTTATCGTCAATTACTGTTGGTCTATGCCTATTACACCTTTTCTCTTCAAGTCCTCATAGAATCTTTCATATTTCTTCACCTCCTCCCCACTATCCTCTGCTGTCCTAGTGATTTTCCTCTTCCCCTTTTTTTGTCTCCTTTCCCCATCCCCCACCCTTGTGAATATTTATACATATGTTGCTCCGCTCTCCTATTTTCACAACAGTGATATTATCTAGTATTTGACCTTATGTGACTGAGTTATTTCACTCAGCATTTGGTGGCCTGTTATTGTTATGTGCCATCAAATCACATGCGATTTATAGCAATCCTATATACATTAGCTCTGAAACCTGCCCTATCCTGAGAGCAATCTCACCATCTCTCACCATCTCCGACAGATCTCATCTCATTCCTGCAGTCACTGAGTCAATCTAATGGTAAGAAATTGTGCTGCTGACCCAAAGACATGAAGTTCGAATCCTCTACCAGATCTGTGGGAGAAAGATGGACATTCTCTTCCCCTG
The DNA here is from genome assembly GCF_000299155.1 of Elephantulus edwardii. Lineage (NCBI taxonomy): Eukaryota > Metazoa > Chordata > Mammalia > Macroscelidea > Macroscelididae > Elephantulus > Elephantulus edwardii. Next base: position 7,260,825 of record NW_006399800.1, read on the forward strand.
TGATTCACAGCCTCTGAAAACCTGATGGAAGGTCAACTATGAGACAGTTCAGATTTAACAGATATGTAACAACAGTGTAATAGAATGAAAGTAATGTAAGCAATCCTTGTTTTCATTCTAATACGCTTAAGATTTACAATGTCACAAATGAGTGTTTTTTATAATCATATTGATTATATATATTGTTGTTGATAGGTGACTCAACTACAATTCCTAGTGACTCCATTTGAGCAATGCCTTATCTTGTGTCATCCTTGTAATCTCTGATATGTTTGAGACCATTGTTAGTTACCCCTGTATCAGTTAATATTACTGAGGATCTTGCTCTCTGACTGTCCACCTTTCCTACTATGAGAGCTTTTTCCAGAGACTGGCCCCTTCTGACAACATACCCAGAGTATGTACAACAAAGTCTCTGCAGAGCACCCTGGATACACTTCCTCCAAGACAGACTTGTTCATACTTTTGATACTTCATACTTTTGATGCTTCATGATTTGTTCAGTACTCTTTGCCAGCACCACATTTCAGAGGCATCCATTCTTGTCTTCTTTATTCGTAGATGCATAAGAAACAATTGAAAATAATCATAACTTGGATCAAACTCATGTTAGTCATTAAACTGACATCCTGAATCTTTAAGACTTTGGAGTGATCCTTATCAGCAGATTTCACCAGTGCGAGACGTCCTTTGATTTCTTGACTTCTGCTCCTCCGAATGTTGATTATGGGCCCAAGTAAAATGAAATCGTTAATAATTTCAACCTTTTCTCCATCTATCATGATGTTGCCTATTGGTCCAGCGGTGAGGATTGAGGATTTTTGTTTTCTTAATGCTGAGATGTAGCCCATGGTGAGGACTGTGGTCTCCGGAGTGCTCCAAGTCTCCTTCACTGTCTTCAGTCAAGGTTGTGCCACCTGTATAATACAGGTTGTTGATAAGTCCAATCCTAATGCCACTTTCTTCTTTCTATAGTCTAGCCTCTCAAATAATTTGCTGACAATACAGATTGAATAGGTATGGAAAAAGGGATACAAGTCTAAAACACACTTTTCCTGATTTTAAATTACTGAATATTTGAAATATTTGACGATTATTTAAAATAATTGAATTATAATAACTTCCTGATTGTGAAAGCACATCAACCAAAAGAAAAAGTAGGGGGGAATCTGAATTGAAATTGCACCTAGTTTTATACCATACAATAGCTCTTTTATGTTTCTTTGCCTAAAGATGGTTGGCAGGTAAAATATTTAGTCATTCTTGGCATTAAACAACTAAGTAGATTCTTGATTATTTTTGGGTTTGTTGGTGTTTTGTTTTAGTGCCTGAAGTTAATGGCCTCTTTGGAGACTTGTCTAAATGTCCACTCATTGTCCTGAGAGCTTTGCCTCATGATTGTGCAAGGAGGATTCATTTGTTAATTTAACAGTCTGAGAAAAACTCATTTGTCTCCTTCAGAGTACATCACAGTTAAAGTGACCCCGGGTCAGTCACCAGTACCTGGTGGAGGAGGACAGTGAAATTAAAGTCCCTGGGTACCAGCCGTTCACAGTGGTAGAATGGATGATTATCAGCCGGGTATAATTATAGAGATGCAGCAAACCCCCCCCACCGCCACCCCCCAAATCCACACTGGCTGGCTGCCGAGCACAGTGGTTTAGATCATTAATTTGTTGTTGGCGAGGATATTTAAGAAGTCGCTGTGTATTTTTGTGTCCCATCAATCACAACCTTAGATAGGCAGGTCGGCTGTTAAGCCTCTTTTAGGGCAGGAAGATAGGATCCAGGGCTGAGGAACAGCTTCCAGTGGCAGAATGATGACACTTCTACCAGAGTCCTATTGCAGACTCATTAGCTGAGTGGCTATCTGAGCCTAATTCATTACCAAAGTATACATACATACAAAGGCGTCTGTTTCATTAAGTTAATTTACCTGAGCTGGCTTTCCGATAATCAGGGGCTTCCTAGTATCAGTTTAATGCAGTAAAGACAGAGAGGGTGGACTAAGAAGGACCTGTCAGTTAGCATGGGGGTAGGACCCTGTGTGGTTGTGTTTTAGTTGAGTACTTTCTGAAATACACGTTATATTTCCAAGAGAGAAAAGTAGAAATTTCAGTGAGGCTTCATTAGTATTATTCTTATTCATTTTTGCCCCAAACATTAGAAAATGAGAAAGAAATAATGTGCTGTGTTAATCACTTTAAGATATTTTTCCACTGACGTGGTAACTGCACCGTTGGGTTTGAGCGTGATGGGAGGTGTTGAGGATGGCGCAGGATAGGACAAGGTTCGAGCTGTTGTTGTTCATAGGACCGTGAGCCATGACTCATGGTCCACAAACAACAGGCATGGATATGAGACAAAGGAAATAATGAAGGAAAAAGGAAATGAAGAATGAAAAATACAGTGAATTTGTTGGTTAGAATTGCAAATAGTTTTACAACTAGATTCCCTTAAATAATAAACTCTAAAGGAAATTGTATCTGAAATTTATATCCTACAAGAAGTTGTTAATTAAGGGGGGGGTGGAAATTCTGTATTTTTGCACCCTCCCTTCCTTTTTTGTTCTATAAATTGCATCTTTGTTACTCTTTTAATAAGCTTTGCTCTGTCCTATTTAGAGTTGAATGTTGTAAATTAATGACACTCAAATTGGACTTCAGCCTGTTAGATGGATTAGTTGAGAGTTGTTTGGATGTTAAAATCTAATCTTATCAGATGTTTTGTGTATCTGGGGTTGACTTTTAACTGAAAGTTGTTATAAATTTCAGGCCATTCTGTTAGCTCTGCCTGCTAAGGCCAGTAATTAGACTTCATTAGCCCCAACTGGTTTGACAAGAGGAATAAAACAGTTGTTGAACCACTACCAACAATGTGTTAGAAAAACATTTCTAAAAATTTGATGTTAATAGTACCCTTTTCTCTTAAATAACTAGAACATCAGCTCACAGAAGGAAAATGAGTAAGAATTCAAATGACAAAGGCACACATAACGGCACGCAACAATGAAAACAATTTTATTTCTATTTTCACTCTTATGTGGCTTGTTCAGTGTATAAGATCACTTTCTGATAATACTTAGGATAAGCTATATTTCCATAGAAGTTAAAAAAAAGGCCCCAAGTCCGGTGTTTCTTTAATTAGAGTTTGTTGTTGGTATGTACCATCAAGTCAGTACTGACTCTTAAGTAACCCTCCAGCAGGTTTTCAGTGGCAGTAAATCATACTGGAGACTGCAACTTGCTCCTACTGCATTAGAGTTTATTTTTAGAAAGCACTACGTCCTTTTATATGCTCTGTTAGTCTAATGGATAAAGAAGGGCATGGGATTTGAAGCCACCAGCTGCTCCATGGGAGAAAGAGGGGCAGGTCTCCTCCTGTGCAGTTTATTTTGTTTCTTGCTGGAAGATCAGCAAGGAGTCATTCCAAATCAATGGCACACAACAACAACAACATTCTTTTATTTAATTTGGCAATTTTCTTTAGAGCTGTGTTCAATTTGCTTTATTCAACATGTTGGACAGTTCAGCTTCACCCATGTTCAGGACAGAAATGGCAAATTGCCTTTTCTTATCTTTTTGTTTTGTGTCATCGTTTTGCTTTTGAAGAAAAATATGTCAGGTATGATTGTGAAGAATTAAGCCCTGCTTGAAGCTTGAATTAATGAATTGGTTTGTGGTTGTGGTTTGTTTTTTTTTTTGTGTGTGTGTGTGTTTGGTTTTTTGTGGTGGGTTTTTTTTTGGGGGGGTAGGAACTTTAACACTTTAAACTTCATTGTCAGAAGTAGATAAAATAAATATCATCAATTCTGTGCACCCAGGAGAGTCTGGGCCAGCTACAGCTCTCTCAGTTCTTATTTTATTGTCCAGTGTAATTGAATAAAATATCTGCTCTAATGCAATATTAACGTCACAGATTTAATAATACAGAACTTAGGGAATGCAAAATTTACTTTTCTCAAGATAACAGTTTCTTCCTTGTGCTGGGCATTCTGTGCACTTGAGCTAAGCTCTCAGCAATATAACTAGGTCAGAGATTTCATAGAGTGTGGCGGTGATCGGTGAATGTGCTACTGTAAGAATACCAGTGCCTCACATGTCATACATATTACAAAAGCAGACATTTGCATATAAAAATACAAATCCTCAGTTTCAGGCTGAGATGTGTTACTAGAGCAGGCATGAAGGGATTCTGGAGCTAACGAGTAGGAAAAGATTCTAAAAAGAAAGTATGGTGCAATGTGAAGTAACTTCTGTGCATTGTAGAATAATTCAAATAATTTAATCTAAACCTTTATGAAAACATTTCAAACATACACAAGATTTGTCTTTCATTTATATTACTACTTCATTTTATAGTTTGTGTTATGCCTGTCTCTCCCATAAATCATAAACCTTATGAGGACAAGAATTGTGTAGTAGATTATTCGCTCATCGATTATTTATTAGCTCATCAGACATTTTTATCACTTGCAAAGTTTGCTGTCTCACTGTTTGGCCATACTAGGAAACCAGTAGGGTCATTTCGAGCATTATGATGACTCTCTTTCAGGTACTATAGAAGAAATGAAAGAGGCATTAGTGATTGATTGTCAGTAGGAATCAGAGACGACTTCACAGAGGAGGTGACGTTTGATGTGTCTTGAGGGGAGGGTAGGAATTCTGAAGGTAGGGAAGAGGATAGGATGCAGAAGTGGGTTGAGGCAATAGGAAATACATGGGACCGGGGAAGAGTAGTACAAAGGATCAAAAGGAGGGAAGCCAAGATTCATCCTAACAGCAACACCCAACAAGTCCCTCCTGTTCAATTGTGAGAAATTTGCAATTCACAAACATTTTCATTAGGAAATACTTCTGTTAAACACTGGCATATGGATAAGCCGGAAAAAGTCAAGACATTAGGACATGACGGCTCACCCAAGACTGTTAATTGAGAAGAGTCCAGAGAAATTCCTAAGTGTTGCCCATGGAGCCTCCTTCCCTGCACCTTAGCAGTACGTTGTCCTTATCGTGACTGCAGACCTAAGACCAACACCTTGTTGGTTGTGTCTCATAATGACGCCTCTAAACTCATTTCTGAGGTCACACATCAAAGGTGGGGGAGACTACCTGTCTCCCAAGGAGTGGCTGGTGGGTTCAAATCTCAGTTTGGGTTAGCAACTCACCAGTGGGCTGCTCCTCCGGAGTTCTCTTGCTCTTACATCTCAACAATTTCATGGCTGTCAAGTCAAAACCAACTCTTAGGTGACCCTCCAGTGGGTTTTCAGAGGCTGTAAATGGCCCTATAGGAGATTGCCTTCATTCCCTTGCGGAGCCACTGTGGAATCCAGCTACCAGAGGAACTCCAGACTTCACCACCAGAGCTCCCCTCCTCATAAATACAGACAATAAAGAATTTCTGAGTTCAGTTTGCCAAGAATATTACTAAACCCCTTTACATTATTATGATAAGGAGAGATCTAATTGTCAAAGACACAATGACCAACACCAGTGTCAACAGGCAAAATCTGTCATAAAAAGTGCGGTCACCAGCTTCTAACACACCCACACTCATACCCACGCCCACAACCACAGAGAGCAATTCAAATTTCCATTAAATTTTGGTGAAGGATCTATCTACAGTCAATGTCTTCTGAGAGTGGCAATTGTGTATAAGTGAAATAAAACATGTACAGCTCTCATTGAAGACACAGAAGGCTGTGGTCGGGAATATTTTGGCAAAGGAGAAAACAGATACAGAAATTACAGTATATTTCAAAATTACAAAAGCCTAGTGCAGCACTCAGTAGTGGTATACCAAATTCAAAATGAGGAAAGGGGAGGGTAATTTCCAAGAGCCAATGCTAAGACAAAGGAAATTGAGAGGAAACGGGAAACTTCTTGTTAAACACTGCCTTATGGGTCAGCAGCTTTCTATTTTAGTGACAACCTTTTGAAGGGAAGACATAATTGTCTCGATTTTACACACAAGAGATCAAAGATCTAGAAAGAGTATAGTCCCAATAGACTAGAAGCACCCCAAGAAAGGGGGAATGCTAAGTGCCTAGAAGATGCCTGGCATATGATAGATGCACAATAAGTATTTTCTGAAGCAAACTAGACTTGAAAGTCTGAGTTTACAATGTGGTCAGGGTCCAGTTAATCATGGAGAAAGTTAAAACTTTTTTGTACCAGCTCCTAGGATCAAGAATGCTCTAGATGGGCAAGTAGAGTTTCTGTTGGAATAAACAGCACACAGTGAAAAAAGATAAAGATGATGAAAAGTTACATTGTCTAGCTGTTTACCCAGAATAGAGTTCCCAGCCCTCCCTTCTTTCTGATGCTGGTGGGAAAATAGTCTTTGTTGTTGAAACAATAGCTAAAACAAAGCTGTAGAACATTTTATGCATAAAGAAAAAATAACTTCTAAGAGTTGACACATACTCTCCCCCCCCTTGTCTGTCAGTCAGTCAGTCAGTGTGTGTGTGTGTGTGTGTGTGTGTGTGTGTGTGTGTGTGT
>NW_006399800.1:7267424-7277356 GCF_000299155.1 Elephantulus edwardii
TGTGTGTGTGTGTGTGTGTGTGTGTGTGTCTGTGTGTGTACACCTAACACATTCTATAGGAGGTTAGGAACCTGTGAAAACAAATGTGTATGCTGAAAGACGTGTTTAACCTTAACTGTAGCATTTGCTTGTGAAAACTGGGTAATTACTGTTGGTGGTGACTGTTGGTGATTTTTTCCCTCCCCCAAAGTCTGACAGCTGCCCGCTTGATATTTATGTGTTTCTTGCTAGGGAGCCCAAGATTCACCACTCTGAGCTTGTAATGAGGCAAAGTAGACAATACAAATAACATGAAATGAAATATGAATAGGATATCACCAGAGAGACAAATCACATATTCTGTGCTGCTTTAATTGGAAAACTGCTCTTTGATGGGGTTACTTTCCCTTCAGCCGAGATAATTAAGCCCAAACTGACACTGGTGACCAGCTACTAATGATATATGGTCAGTTACTAACAATGCAGCAATCAGTAATCAAAATTTATATGTCCCAGGTTACCAGGGCACTGTTGACGAGAAAAGCTGTTTTGATAAAGGCTAGTTGATGGGCTTCCTACCCCAGTATTCACATGACTTCCACTCCATAGCATCTGGGTAGGTTAATTAGGTCTGCTTTATTTCAACCCTGTCACAAAAGCGAGTATACCTATTGTCTGTTTATCTTAGAAACATTTTACTAGGCACAAGCTGGAAAAGAAGTTTCTAATGGTCACCTGTAAATCTTAATGGATTGAACGATATTTTTTAAGTGGTTTGGCATGAGGGAAGGTGGGCACAAAGTAAATTCAGGTATTTTAAAAGTGGCTCCATACAGCTGACACCATGATAGGTTTTTGAATCGTGAGTAATTATCCCTGGCTGTTGCTGAAGGTATTAAATGGAAAGAATTCAGTACCATTTGTGTTTATACTCAAATCCAAACTCAGCCCACTTCCATCCAGTCAATTGTGATGGCAATCCTAAAAGGCAGGAGAGAACTACCCCATAAGTCTTTTCAAGGCTGTGTATGCATTGTTACAGAAGCAGATTGCTTTATCTTATTCCTGTAGAGCTGCAAAGTGGGTTTGAACTACTGACATTTCAGTGGATCGCCAAGTGCTTAACTACTGTGCCACTAGGGTTCCTGTGTTTATATCACTGGTACCCAACACGTCTGCACAGAATCACCTGGGAATCTACTAAAAAGTCGCAAGTCCAAGACACATCCCAAGACCAATTAAGACATAGCCTTGTCATTCTAGTTTTTTAAAGGATTATGGTGTAGTATTTTAACTGGAGCAGTGGTGTCTCTCTGGAGACCAAGGTGCATCTGATATAGGCCATGGTCATTGCAATCCCTCGTTATCCATCAGAGAGTTGGACAATGACTAGGGAGGATAGAAGGAGAATTTATGCCTTTGAGCTATGGTGCTGGAGAAGAGTATTGAGGGTACCATGGACTGCTAGGAAAACAAACAGATTCATCCTGGAGAGGGTTAAACCAGGCTAATCCTTGGAGACAAGTGTTCTGAGGCTTCGTCTGACATACTTTGACATGTTGTAAGGAGGGACTGGTCCTTGGAGAGGGACATCATGCTTGGGATGGTGGAGGGACAGCACAGGAGGAGAAGGCCCTCTATGAGGTGGACTGATTCAGTGACTGGGATAGTCAGGATGGGTGTGTCGGAGACAGCTAGATTGGCACAGGACAAAGCAGATTTTAGGGCTGTTGTACATAGGGTCGCTATGAGTCACAAGCAACTCAACGGCACATAACAACAACAACAGATTCACACCATTGCTTTTTTTTTTTAACTTGTGGTTCTAGACAGAGAAGCACGTACTAGTCTTATGTTACGTGTCATCTATATGGCTCCATATCTTGGACCCTCTATGTACACTAGACCAAAACCCTGCCCAGTGGTGCCATTCTATTGGAATGAAGGCCCATCAACTACCTATGCGCAGCACTTACCTCCAAGGTTTATGTTGGTGTTGTAATTAGAATCAGAAACGAGCGTCTCACACCACCATGAAACAATTTAAGAACTGCAATAAGGAGTATGTGACCCATGAGGGCTAGAGAAGCAACTTCAAAGTGGTGGAAATGGACATGGCTCTGGAGATGGGAAGGAAGGGGAAAAAGCCATTGCTTCTGCACCTCATTCAGTGTTTGTTGAATGAGGGAGTGATAATAACAAAGGAAGCATTTCTTTGTAGTTCATTTGCTGGAAAGGAGCAATGGGAGAGTATATTTATGTCCCTGTCGAATCATCACAAGGAGTCCTGGTAGACTGCTAACTGAGGTGGCTGGAACCCACCCAGTGATGACTGGAGGTAGCCTAGTAATCTGCTTCCACAGAGATCACAGCCTAGAAAACCCTCTGGGGGAAGGTCTGCTCTGCTACTCTCGGTCTCTACAAGTTGGATTTGATGGTCCAACAAAAACAACATCTCTACACCATCGACATCTCTCCTCATTGCCCTCTTTGTTCTCCTGATGATGTCTTTTTTCCCTCTGTAGTTTAGCCAATCTCCTCTGTTCTCAGGAAACAGTTGAGCAACTACATCAAAGAAAAACATTCTTTCTGCTTCTGAAAAATTGAGCATCTTTGGAGATGCTCCAGAAGCAGTGTTTGGTCTGATTTTGCCATGAAGATTGATCAGACAGACAGAAAGGGCAGTGAAGTCCGAGGACGTGGAGGCAGGAGCTTTCCCAGAAATGAGCATGCAAATAGAAGAAAAGTGTTTCCATATTCACTATTGGAATCCTGTTTATGAAAAAATAAAAACAGGGAAGATACTTGATTTGGACTCATCTGATTCTTTGTAGTTGACTACACTGTGTCTTGCCTTTCTGAGTCGGCTATATTTTTATTAGAATGCTAATAAATTAGACAGCAGTTTGGTTCATCTGCAATACAGATAGACTGGAGAGAGTCATCACTACAGACATAATGACACCATAAACTTCCCTCATCTCATTCAGGATTCCAGAGCATTACTACTAGCTGAACATAGTATGAAGATTTGGGGTCTGGGTAAAAACTGTGCGAATTGGCAGGCATCAATGTGTCAGAGATACAGACTTGCCTCTAGAGACAGATTAAAAAAAGAAGAACTAGTGTTTTGTTCTACAAAAGAAACATACACACAAGACAGATGTTTCGAGAGGTAAGACCCTTAGAGTACAACATGAATAGTTTCTTTCCCACATCTGACCTCAAGTCCTCATTCCTGAGAGACTGTCACTGTGACAAGTTCCTTAGAAGCTACAATGAAAGATGAATACACTTTTTAAAAATAAATCTTGCTTTGTATTTTAATTTTCATTAACAAAAAGATCCCCTTTTGCATTTACCATAAGACTCTGTGATCCGTTATTTAAAAATATTAAAAACTACTTGAATCATTTAACAACTACCCTCTTTGTAAGAAGACATGGTGGCACATTGGTTAAACCCTTCTTCTGCTAATCAGAGGGTTGGAGGTTTGAATCCACTGGCAGCTCCATGAGAGAAAACAGTGACAGTTGGCATCCATAAGGAGTCCTGCCCTGCCCTTATGGTTGCTATGAATTGGAATCAACTCAACAACAGCAGAGGATATCTTTAATGTGCAAGATGTTGCCTAAGCAAGACATTTATAATGAAGTTTTTACACATATGCATTTAATATTTTTTCTGATGTTTAATCATCTTAACTAAATTTGTGTTACCGGATGGCAAATCATTCATCTTTCTTTGTTTTAAATGCATTTCTCAGAAACAAAGACAACCCCTTTCTGGTTCACCCATCCTTCATGGTTTCTAATTTCTCAGCCTTTTACACACTTTCTCATGTGAGATCTGTTTCCAGCCCAGACATCTGGGTGGGTTGTATGTTCTAGCCAGCATACTATCTCCCATACCTTCTCCAGATGGACTGGCTCAAAGACCTAACATTCCTCCAAGAAAAAAACCTCTCCAAGTGACAGATGAAGAGGAGCTGCAGCCACTCACTATCTGCTCTACGGCACATATGTGTTGAAGGATAAGAGATGGTCATGACAGAGTGGAATCCCCACCCACTATGTGTCTGCACAGGGAGAAACACCCACACCCTGGGATTCCGGGCTGATTGTCCCATATCTCCCTCAAACTCTAGCCAGTAACATCTGTGTGTCCTCTTTCCAGCTGGCTGCCCCAGCTGTTCTGGGGCAGGAGAAAGTTATGAGTCACTGGGAAGAGCTTTAAGATGAGTGGAGTTAAATCATCCCTTGGGATCTGTTTGTCGTTGGCAATTGAACTTAATAACAAGCCAGTAGATGACATTCATCCTCAAGAAGACCGCATAGCCAAAACTCAAGGTCTTTACGTTTATTAACAGTTCGAGGTGGGTGATAGGGATAATGTATGTCCATAATCCAGAAAACCCTCTAGTTAGTGCCATGAAGTGCCCGAGGTTGGGATGTAGATGCTTTTTGGCTATATTCATATACAGGGCTAGTCCAGCTGGTAGTCTGAATAAGACCCAGCCAAAGCCTGAAGATTTCTCCTTGGGCTTTTAATTCCATGCACATGAGTTCATCCAGAGAGTTCTGTGGGCAGCTGCCAGCAAGAGCTGAGTCCACAGCAGAATTTTGCTGGACCATCTGTGGCTTCCTGCTCTAAGCAGTACTTCCTCAGTACGTGGGAGAGAGGACCTGTCAGAAGATGCAAGGCCCAGCCTCTCTGTTGGGCCCTTACAGTTGTCTAGCCTACTTCCACATCCAATGTTTGATTCCCCTGGGCAACATATCTTCCCACCCTAGCACTCATCCAGCTTCCCTGTCAAACTCCTGTTTGAGTTATTAGGACTGCTAGAAAGTACGTTCTCTATTTTGAGCAGTAATCATCTATATTTTCTGCTCATTGATCATAGTTCCACCCTCCCACTGAATCTCTCTTAGAGTACATTTATTCATTATTAAGTATATATTTGTCGGGAGTTTATATTGCACCAACTATGCTGTAGAGTTCCCGGACATGGTGAGTAGCAGGACATAGTTGCCCACACAAGTAAATGTGTCCTCATAGTGGAGAGCAGAGATGGAGACTAAGGTGAAAAAGGCAGGCTCTGGATTGTTCAGGGGGTCAGGGAAGACTTACTTGAGAGGGTGACCTTTTAGCTGAGTCCTGAATAACAGCTGTATGAAGACGGGTGTGGGAGAAAAGTACACGTTAAGCAGAAGGAACCGCAAATCTGTAAAGCAGTGATGCGAGCCTTATGTGGGTGCAGTGGAATAAGGTGTGTTCAGGGAGGTACCTGGGGCTGGTGCCCAGTTAGGCAACTTTTGTTGTTAATGCGGCCAGAAGTCACTGAAGAGATTTTATGCGGGAGAGGACATGATCCAGTCTGTGTTTATAAAAGTTTCTGTGGGAGGGTCAACATTAAATTGAGGAAGGAAGCCACAACAAGAGTCTGAGCAGGAACTGTTAGTGGATCGGATGAAGGTGATTATAGGAAAAAATGGAGAGAAGTCGATAGATGCAGCATGTGTTGTGAGACCAGAATCAATAGCCTGTTGCTGTCAAGTCTATTTTAACTCATAGCAACTTTGTGTGTTACAGAATAGAACGGCTCCATAGGATTTCGTGGCTGTAATCTGTCAAGAAAACAGATTTGTAGGCCTTTATTCTAAAGCAGCTGACTTGAACTGCCATCTGTTGGATTAGCAGTCCGTCGCCAACTGCTTGCCTCACCCAGGCAGGCCCTTCTAGGTATCAGGATGTTACCTCTTCCCCCTCTGAAAGCTCATGCTTTTTATATAGAGAGAGCTTTCTGCTTTGTTATGACTTGTTCTGTGCTCTCTCAGAGGCCTAGATACCACTGTGTATTCCCTTGGTGTCCTGTGACTTCAGTGTTCCCCAGTGTCACCCTTGTTAGAAACTCAAACATCTGTAGAATGAATGACTGCGGGATGAACCAATGCCTGAAGGTGAACCATTAACAAAATTATATCTGTATTTCATTGATCATCCAAAAGAAATTCCTCACCATTTCTCAGTGCCTACACCCGTGGTTGGTATTTTCTCATATCTCCTTCTTGCTGGTAATTTCCAAAACATTAAGGAATGAGTCCATGAGGTGCAAAAGAATCCCTTCTTTGGAATAAAACCACTTTCAAAAGACGTGATAAATTATTGATAGCATCTCTCATTAACCATCGTAATGGACCCTTTGTGCGGTAGAAGGTGAGGTATCCTGTTCATCACTTTTGCGATGCAGAAGCTATGCCCCAGCATGGGTCATCTTGCTCAGACTCTGTCCAGCACCTTGCCTGAGCCTTATTAAAGATACTGGAGGAAATTCAGCCTTAGTGCTGCTGGCAAGGGCTGATTAAGTAGATATGCGGAGAACACATCTGCCTATTCTTGTATAATACTTAAGAATGTCTCTCTCTCTTTTTTTTTTTAAGCTGTTGGAGAGATGAAACTATGTTAACTGAACAGGAAGAATACAGCCACTTGAGAAGAAAATCATTCTGCCTTGGTCTTTTAGTTATTCAAAGTGAACCTGGGGAATCTCTTTCGAAAAGAAGTTCATGCATTATTCCCTCTCCATGTATTCCAGAGCTGAGCCTTTTCCGTCTCACTGCTCAAACCCTCATACTGTTATCACTGAGAGTGTGGATGACCCAGGTGCACCTCTAGCCAGTATCCAGGGGATGAGTAGCTTTCAGAGTCATTTATCCATCCATCGCCAGCGCCTTCAGTTCCTCCGTGAGAAAGGCGGGGAACTGCGTGCAGGGAATCCTTGCACTCTCCTGGTTGACCAGCTCCTACACTCGCTGCTGGGCTGGATAGACGCCTCATAATTACTTTCTCTCTGATTTACCTCTTTTGTCTGACCCTCAGCTCTTTAATACGGTTTCTGCATGTCACACTCAAGCTTATTGAATAATTTCACTCTTCCTCCTGATTCTGGTCTCCCTCACAGAAATTGTAATTAGAGCGAGTGTTTGCTGTGCTATTAATTATGAGAATTCCTCCCCCCCCCCCAGATCAAGGGGTTAATTGGTGATAGCCATGTGCTGTTTTCCCTCCAGATAATTTGGATTGCAGTAATTAACCTCATGTTCAGGTTATCAGAAAGTAACCACTTACCTCCATTTTATTTCAGCCTTAGACTTGATTACCACTGTTCGTAATGCGCCATTTTCTAAGAATGAAGGGACAGCCAGTGGAGAGAACCCCCCTCAGAGGGCAAGGGGAAAGCGTGTGTTTCTCCTCTGCGCCACACCCATCTCACAGAACCATTGTCCTCTTAAGACACTGGTGAAATTTAGTTTCTTTATTTTGTTAATGAATCCGTAAACCTTTTGGTGTTATTTGTAAGAAAGAACGTTGCTGATATTTTAAAATTAAAGGCAGGTTCATCTATCAAAGGCAAGAGCAAATACTGCCAGCTGACAATTCCCTCTGATTATAGGGATTGCAAAAGGTCATTACCAGGGCCATTCTATGTGGGAGAGAAAGATGACAGGCTGCAGACATTATGGGCAATCCTTTGGGAAGCTACCACCAACTACACAAAACAATCTGCAAAGTCTATCCATTTAATAGAGAGAAGAGGCATACTGGACTGCCCCCAGTCGGCTGTCAGATGGGAGGGAAAATGCAGCTCATCCAGGAGGGGGGTTGCTGAGCCTGGTGAGGTTTGTCCCTTCGGCTTTGGCAGGATGTCATTTCTGACAAGGGGGTTTGAGACCCTCTTTACCATGATTACATCAGCTTCGTAAGCGTCACTCATTTTGCTGTCTCGTCAGTTCCCTGTTTGCAGAGGAGCCTGGAAACCTGTCATTAGGAGCTCAAAACAGGAGATTAAATACAGGTAACTCAGTCAGCAATTCCTAACCACTGAATTGTTCTTCAAAGTGTACCATGCAAAAGATTATTTTAAAAAAATAGAATAAATAGCATTAGATTATTTCTTTTAAATTTTGTGAGAGGTTCATACTGTATTGTGGAATAATTAGAGAGGTCCTGGGTTTATTAAAACCAAATGGTGGAAATTCAACTGTAAAGGAGTTCCTTTTTCTTTCTCTTTTAATCTTGTTTGTAATCTCTTCAGAGAAAAAAGGAATACACTTCCATAGTCTCTGGTTTTTTGAAGTCTTAGAGCAAGTGTGTCTCAGGATTTTAAGTTTTTCAGAGTTTGATAAAGGAAAATAGCACCTAATCCTCTAATAGGACTTAAGGTAATATCCAGTGATCAGATCTTTTACTTGGTTTGCAGTGATGTAATAAATGTTTAAGCCGTGTGAAGACACAGTTTTAGGGAGTTGTATTGCTGACTCAGTGATGGTTCTAGCACCTTCCTAGGACAGAGATAGGCATTCTCCTCCTGAGCTAGTTGCACCCCCTGAAGACCCACTGGATGGTCCAGCTATGAGTTGATTCCAACTCTGTCAATGAGTTTGAGTTGCGGGTATTTGGGTTGGTTTTGGTTTTTTTTTTTCCTCCTTCAATTTTTGATCTTCTATTAATTCAAATAAAGTTTTTTCAAATAGGACAATCTTCTGAACTTTAGCAATATTTTTGGATTGGATGATGGCACAATATACCTCTATTTTCAGAACCAACCTATCTCACTGGATCTCTCTAAAAAGAGAACACAAATATCATTTAAAACATAAGAAGAAATTGAAGTTCACTCTCGTGGAGTCAGTTCCTACTTGTAGAGACCCTCTACAGGATATCATAGGCAGTAAATGCCAAGAAGAGTGCCCTTCTGTCCTCATTAGCTGCTGGAGAATTTGAACCACTGGAGCCTCGATCTGCAGCACACAACTTGCTGAGAATGCCACCGGCACAGCGCTCCCCAAGCTTAAAGGAGAGTTAGACAGATTGAAAGACAGCATAGAATGAGTTAATTTATCTCCATATACGCAGTCATTTCCTAATGAACAAGACATTAAATGCTGTTTCTCTGTTAAATCTGTTGCCACTCTATAGGACAGACCACCTCATAGGGATTGGAGACTTTACTGAGACAGACTGCCACGTCTGTGTCTGGCTGAATCTCACCTCCTTTCTATTTCGCGGGTTAGTGTTTCACCACTGTGCCACCAGGGCTGCTGACGTCTATGTACTTAGTGACCCATAAAAGGCACCTGCGTAAAGAACTAAGTAAGTGATGCAGACATTTAAATAAACGCACAATTTCCTGGAATTTTTCTCTCATTGGCCTTCGTAAAGTGTATTTACAGGATGTTTGGAAATTATTGTTAATTTTTGAGGGTAGAATTTCAGACTGAGAAAACAAATGAAGGTTTTTGGAAGCGTGTCTTATATTTGACTCTTATTGGAAAGCGGCTCCAGTAAAATGGTGTCTCTAACCCTTAAAGCTGAGCTGAGCTCGGTTTACATCGATAAGTACCTTTGGAAAACATCTACAGTATTTTTCTCAAAGTAAACCAAAGCAGCTTAATATGTTACCCTTTATGAGTAAGAAAACATGAACAAGTTCAATAAAGATGTTGCTAACCTCAAAGAAGCTTGGCAAAGATACCAAATTCAGTCACTGGTGGGTTTTTTTGTTGTTGTTTTTTAAATTTTATTATTTTTGTGTGCGTGTACCGTCAAATCAGATCTGACTGGTACAGGAGGAGATTGTCCTTCCTTCCCCGGTAGAGCTCAGTCACTGGTTTTAAAACATTGGGTTTGCAAGTTTTCACCCAGCTTAATGAGACATAAAGCAGGTATTTTATTTTTTCTGAAGTAGAGGGGAAATAAATGAAATTCATTCCCTAAAGAGAACAAGAAAACTCTAAATTTCAGGAGATGATGCGCGAATCTCATTTTTGTTCTGGATGTGTTTAGGACTTCATAGCTAGGTCATTGTGTGTATATAAATATGCTTTAGTTAGCAGTCTTATATTTTGCTACAGAGCTGGTCCTGAAGTGATATGTTTGCTTGCTTTTCTCCC
>NW_006399800.1:7277456-7308223 GCF_000299155.1 Elephantulus edwardii
AGTATACTGTCTAATTAGAAGCTTGTAGACAAATAACAAGCTGTCTTTGGCCTCCAGGGTCCTGGGAAAGCATGGGCGCTCATTGAAAGAGACAAGGAATACAATGGAAGAATATATGCAGGGAGCCTGGGTTGAAAGTTTCTTAGAGGAAATGTGTGGGGTTTTGTTAGGTTCTTCTTCCTCACTACACACACTTTTTTCCTGAACTTGAGACTATTGTTGCTACTACTGCTGCTCTGGTGGTGTGCTGTCAAGTCAGAACTGACTCTCCAGTGGGTTTTCAGAGGCAGTCAATCACAGTGAAGGAGACTGACCATCTTTCTTCTGAGGAGCAACTGGTGGATTTGAACCACGTGCCTTTGGGATTGTATTGCCGAGACTCTGTGAGTGACACAACATAATTGAGCAATCCTGCGCCATCCTCACGGCGCTGCTGTTTCCAGCACATTGCTGCAGCTGCTGTGCCAGTCCATCTTGTTGAGACTTCTCCTCTATTTTACGGACCCTCTTACCAGGTATGATGTGGTTCCAGGGACCAGCCCCTCCTCATAACACACGTCCAAAGAGTGTGAGACACTCTTCCAAGATCTTTATTCACTCACTCATTATTCAGGGGTCAGAACTGACTTATCGCTGACCCACCAATCGAGGTTGTAAATCACATGGGAAGAGCTGGTCCAGCTTTCTCCCACAGAGCCCCTAGTGGATTTAAACTGGCAGAGAAGTGGCACTTTTAGGTAAGCAGCACAACTCAATAGACCACATCATCAGAGCTTCCTGAGAAGGTTTATCAGAAACTTCTATAAGTCAGAAAACAATAAAGCTCTG
Source organism: Elephantulus edwardii (assembly GCF_000299155.1). Classification (NCBI taxonomy): domain Eukaryota; kingdom Metazoa; phylum Chordata; class Mammalia; order Macroscelidea; family Macroscelididae; genus Elephantulus; species Elephantulus edwardii. The sequence goes on from NW_006399800.1 coordinate 7,278,285, forward strand.
CAGGTTCTAGGTTTTAATCACCTGTGATGGTGACATTCTGATTCTAGATTGTTCGTCAGTGCTCCAAGGAGTGATGTGCATGTTGTTTTTTTTTTCTGCTCAAACTAGGCTTGTGGTAGACTCCACTCTGAGTAGGGGAAGAAGACATCCCTATAGCTGGCAGCTCTGAGCACTTGAGGGCAGAGGGAGGCTCAGGGAAGTGGGAGATGTGGCTGGGAAGTCCTGTTCTCTTATTGAAAAGACTAAGAAGAAACAGAGGGGAAATAGGGAGAATTGTGCTATCAAAGGGCAAGGATTTAAAAAAAAAAAAAAGAACAAGGATTGCTTCATTTTGGTTTGAATCAACTCAGGAGTTGGCCAGTGGTTTCTGGAAACATCTAGTCATTCATATCTCCAGTTTACTCCCTTTCAAGATGTTCTACAGATATCTTAAGTGCTGGAGAGGAAAGTACCTTTAATTCAGACATGTTATTTTTGTCCTCTTGAGGTTTGGTGGCCTAGTGGGAAGGAAGTTTTACTGCCAACCCCAAGTCAGGAAGGTTGAATCCATCAGCTGCTCCATGAGAGAAAGGTAAACTGTCTCCTTCCGATCAATTTACAGCCTCTGAAAACCTGCTGGAGGGTCCATTGTGAGTTTATTCTGACCCAATGGCTCTTAACAACAGTAACAACAGCGTGATTCTTAAAACTAACTTTGAGTAAAGTTTTTAAAAGTCCAGTGAAATGGTCTGATTTGAAGATGTAGTGGAAAGTTAAACAGCATGAAATTATGTATTTGAATCACTCTTCCTGTTTGACCTGGTCTTGCCCTTGTTCCTACCTGCTGCTGCTTCTCATTCATCATCCATAGCAAATGGTTACATATCCCATTGGAGGTATCCTCAGAAAGAAGCCTTTGTTGGTTACCCCACCACTATAACTCTTTACACACCACCTTCCCTTTTAAGATAGCATTCTTTGATTTTTCATTTCTTTTTTGAAAAAGAATTGTTGTTTCTTCAGCATTGTGTTTGGGGATAACACACACACACACACACACACACACAGCAGTCAAGGTCCTGGGAGAGCAACGGCTTTTTCCATCTTTATCTGTGTTAGCATCTAACACAGACTTGGCTCCCAGTAGAAATCAGAGAGTCAGGAAGATGGAAATCAGGCAATGGAAGTAATGAACATCAGGCAGCAAGCCAAGGAGAAATGAATGAATCTTGGCTTCCTTTCCGAAAGCAACATAATGTAGGCAGAGAGCTTGCTGGAGGAGCCGGGAGTCCTCGGCTGCAGCGCAGCTTTGTTATTTTGAGCCCTCACCACCTTTGGCAAGATGCCTCTTTCAGGGTCTCAGTGAGCCTAACAATAAAAGGAAGGGGATGTTTGTTTCTGCTTCTGGGGAAAACGTTTGAGTTTAGCAATACTATAAAAAGTTTTAAAAGAGCAGTATCGATGCCTTCAAATTGTAGTGCTGGAGAAAAGTCTTAAACTTATGATGGACTGCCAAGAAAACAGGTAGGTCTGTCTTGGAGATGGTGAAATCAGGTTTCTCCTTGGAGACTATGATTTTGAAGTTCTGGTCTCACTTACTTTGGACACATGGCCAGGAGAGACCAGTCCTTGGAGAAGGACATTATGCTCAGAAGGGTGGAGGGACAGCACAAGAGAGGAAGACCCCAATGAGATGGGTTGATCCAGTAACTGGGACAGTGCAGTTGGTGTGTTGGAATTAGTGAGGCTGGATCAGGACGGGGCAGTGTTCAGAGCTGCTGTACATAGGATCACTGTGGGTCGCAGGCAACTCAGTGGAACATAACAACAACAGTGGCAAAAAGTTGCATGTGACATGGATAAACATGGTTGAAGCCTTGGAAAATTTTGGAGGTGGAGACAGTTTGATACGATGCTGTCAGATATGCTGAGTTCATGACTAGTAACTCGTGCTGTAGTCTGTAGGTTGTTGCACCGTTAACCAAAAAGGTTCATCTGCAGGGGTTCAAATCCACCAGCTGCTCTGAGGGCAGTCTCCTTTGTTAAGATTTACAGCTTCAGAAACCTGATGCAGGGGCACTAAAAGTTGGAACCAACTTAATAGCGATGAGTGGAGTTCATGACTATAGCCGCAGAGTCCAAAGGAGTCATTAGATTGATTGTAACTAAAACATCCAAGCACAGTGCATTAAATGTGTTGGCTCAGGTGTATATGAATAGGAGTGTGGACTGGGCGTGGAAGATGTGGACCAAAAGAAAACTGTCATAATAGTGAATTACTTGAAAGACAAGGTTTGCCTTGAAAGATAGTAAGTATACAACCAGCTTTTACTTTTCCAAAGGAAACCGTTTTCTAGAAGGACTTCTGAATTCATAGCTCCTCTCTGATAGTGGCTTCAGGTCTAAAATGGGACATCTGTTATGCAAAGTCAATATTTATTATTGTACTCCATTGAATGCCATCATCCTTCCTCAAGACATGTTGAAGGTAGGTCTGTGGCATTTCCCTTTTCTCCACAGTGTATGCTTTTATAAGTCTGTTAAGGAGTGAGAAGAGGAGGAAAGAATAACCAGATGTTTTATTAAGAGGCTAGAGCGATTTTTCTCATTTGCATGCATCTTATATCTGAATGCAAATATCACTGACATCATCCCTGAAGATGTTGTATAGTAAAGACTTCAACCAGGATCTCTGAACTTGAGCTGCTTCTAATTCCAATTGGGAAACACTCTCATTTGATCTGGGGATACATCCTGTGAACAGCAGTGCTCTTGAAGCTGTGCAGCACTTGAAACAATGCTGTCCGGGTCAAGTAAGAGCATCACTATTTAAACATTCATTTATGCTTTCCATTTTCCCCTCATGCAAGATCAGCATTCAGGTCTCTGTTAGATATGTCTCCAGCGCTCAACAAGCTGGATTTTCTGCACAAAGGCCTACTTTTTCCATTCTGTCCTTTACTTAGACTCAGGGATGACTTATCTGTTTATCTTATCAGTCATTGGAACAGACATCCCTGCTCTTTATCTTTCATAACAGACACTGTTCTTGATGGTGTACTGGCTTTAAAACACCACTAGTGAACAAGGCAAGTGGTTCCACTTAACACTGCTGTGTCACAGGGTAATCAATTCCTTCTAAAACTGTAGTGAAGAATAATTAGCATCTTTCGATCACGTAAGCCTACAATAACAGGGTCGTAAAGTGGAGCCTTTGCAAGCCTCCATGGTTGGAAACAACTGTGTACTCTTTTTATAGATGTTTATTACTGAATCCATTAGGGACTTTCAGCTACTCTGTCCACATAAGTATAGATGCATCAACCTGTATTCAACTATTATCTTAAGTGCACTTTCCATTTATGCCTCTGTCTCTCTTCCCAGCCTCCTGCGGGTTCCCCTTTCTCCAGTGTCCTCAGGATGACACACTTTTGGCATCACACAGACATGAGTTTGAATCCTGGCTGTCCCTCCTTTTACTAAATGTGCTTCCTGAACATGTTGCTTAACCTCTCTGTTCTCTCACAAGTACAAAGGGGAGAATAAAGCCCATCTGCTGTGGTTTCTGTGTTGATTAAATAAAAAAAAATGTGGACTAGACACCCAGATGTTCAATAAGCATCTATCCCATCCTATCCTTTCCCCGTTTTCAATGTTATTATTTTCCTTCTCACCACTGTGTGTACCATGGTTTACATAAAAATGAAAAATAAAATCACAGGCTATGAATCATTGCTCTCCCAGAAGGGCCGTGCTGCATCCCCCAGGTGCCCACCTATGAGAGAGGAAGCTAGTGACCTGAGGGAAGGTGTGGGGGCTCCCTTCCCACTGAGGCAGGAAAGCACCAGGAGCTAACCTGGGAGCTCCCTGAGAATTTCTTAGGGAGTTCCCGGAAAAACTTTAAAGAGACACTATTAAGAGCATCTCAACTATGGAATGAACAAACATTTGCTGGGGCTAGACTTTTTATGTGTATAAGGACACGTAATCCTTTGAACAAGACGTCGTGCTAGGAAAGATCAGTGAGAGGAAGTCCCTCAGTGAGATGGAGTGACATAGTGCCTGTAACAGTGGGTTTGAGGATGGCGCGGGAGAGGGCAAGGTTCTGACCTGCTTGCTGTTCATAAGGTAGCTGTGAGTTGTAGCCAACGCAGTGGCACCTAACAACAGTTAACCTTTACAATACACTCTAAAGCTAGAGAAACTGAGATTCTGAGAGCTTAAGCATCTTGCCAAAGATGACTCTCTCCCACTGCCATCATGTTGACCCATGTGCGTCGGAGCAGAACAGCGTTCCCCTAGGCTTTCCACTTTTGAGTTTTCAGAAGTAGATCACTTGGCCTTTCTTTGGGGGCGTTTCGAGGTGAATTCAAACCTCTAGCCTTTTGGTTTTCAACCCAGTGTGCTCAGTGTTTTAATCATTTAACCAGCCAGAGTGCTCCTAGAAAGTGAGACAGGGGGATTTAAATCCTGCATTTGCTTTGTGTCCCCATATTGTTAGCAAGTGTTTTGATGTGTATAGAGCATGGAGTCTTTTAAAATGAATTGCAGTGTGGATATTTTTTTTTTAAAGCAACATTCTAAAGATAAAGATGAAATGAAAAGAAAGCTGAGGTAATAAGAAGAAAAGATTACACTTCAGTGAGAAACACAACTAAATGCCAAGAAGGATTAAATAGTAACAACAGCAATCACCTTGGCCAGTTTTATGACTACTTGTTAGATATGCATTTTGTCCTGACACTGAAACTAGGCCATATAACACGCCATCAACCCGTTGCTGTTCTGTGAACTTTCATGTTGAGCCCACTGCAGTTCCCTCAGAGACACATTGAAGACGATTAGCTCCCTCCTCCTGGTTGTCACGCGCCACACTGCACAATGGTGCACTGATTACCTCTAGAATGTTCAAACGGTGCACAGATTATACACAGTTCATAACAGTGTGGAAGCAAGTGAATCCTGAACTCTTCAGAGAGAGTTCTGGCCCACGGGTGGGGAGCGTTTCTCTCCAACTTCTCATGAGTACAGAGTGTCTGGCACTCCAATAGCCAAAGCACAACTCTGCTTCCCACTACTTTTTGTGGCGAAGAAACACAATCCAGAGAAAGTGGCTGGAGTTCCAGGACCCACCCTAATTTACTCTGGGCAGCCTTAGTCTTCCCCGCATTCCTACCCCACCCCACCATCTCCTGTCCTTGGCCTTGGAAATGTGTTTCCGTGGAGTGTCCTGATAGATTGGCCTCGCTCAGATTGTCCTCCCTAACTCCTGTCACACTTCCACCCACCCTCTTCATTGGACAGAGCCGCCCAGAATAGTTACAGTTCTCCAAGCCTGGAGGAGTTTTTATAGACCAGCACATCGCATGTCCTTTAATTTTACAGAGCCAGAGCCAGAGAGGCTACGTGACTTGCCCTGGGTCACACAGGGTGACCTTCCTTCTCTTAATGAGAAAGTGAATTATTGATTATCTTTAAAAAGTTTCTATAATATATGTAGGAAATGTGCTTTTTAAAGGACTTCATAAATGTGACTGTAAAATTACTTTCCTTGGGACAAGAAGTGTCATTAACTATCATTTACTCTATTTTGAGACCATACATAGAGTTTACAAGTTATGAGAAATCTTTTTCTCTCAGTGTTATCACGTATTATTAGAATATTCATTAGATAGCAATGTAGGCACCAAATTAGACACAAATTATAGTCATAAGGCCATGTCTGTTGATGCATTCAGTGGACATGCAGACAGGGCATGGAGCTGGTCATTTTTGTATGTGGACATGAATGTCATTAGGTCATTTGCTAAACATGGCACACAAGAATTTAACCTCATGCAGCAGTGAGGATGTCCTTTACCTGGGTGGCATAGAGGTCACCTCCAAGCCTTCAAAAATTAAACAGGGTGAGGGAAGCTTCATAAGACAGTGGGAAGTGGTGGGATGTTTCCACCAGGACAAGGCAGGCCTGCTCTATCTTGGACAGCCACACCCAAGTTTCACCCTCTAGGAAGTGGATCACCAAAGCCAGATTTCTGATAATTTTTCATTTTTAGTTTGTAGGAAGCCAGAAATCTGGAGTCATATGCTCTGTGTCCTACTTCTTTTCTAAATATTGAAAACTAATTCAGTTTTGCCTCCAAGTCTCTGTCCCATATGCTAGGAGTGTGGAACCCTGGTCAAATTTTCTGGGACAAATTTAGGGGACATAGTTGAACAGTGGGATAGAACTTGGGATGGGCAAGTCTAGCTGGGTAAGTTTGTTATCATGCTTTCCTAACTCTCGTTGTTCTTATGAAATTATTCTGATTAATCAGAAGGAGGATGTGGTGCCAGAGGACCTCCTTCTCCAGCTTTCACTGTCCTCAGTATCATTGCTGTTCACTTGTTGACTTACTGACCCGGGGCTTGGCAAGTGAAGAAGGATGATTGTCCCAGATAAAGGAGGGATTGGCTATTAAACACACAGACACAGCACAGATGCGTTCACGGGATTTTCAGACAGATCTCTTGTGTTTGGTCCTTACTCTGAACACCTTACGGCATAACCAAGTAGCCTGTTGCAGAAGGATTTGTTTGATTCATGGCAGCCAGCAGCCATGGCATTAGCAGCTCACCACAGTTCTGTTATTCAGTTTGGTCTTAAAAACTTTAGGAAAGTTAGAGTAAAGAATATTTTGGGGCTCAAGTTTCATGGAGAATCAACAAAGGCTTTTCACATCTGACTTACAATAAAATTATATAGTTAATTTTAGATGAACCTAAACAGACCTAATACTTTCACCAAGCAATGCATGTTAAAAGTAAGAAGTTTCCTGAGATTTTCCTTCAATCTTGTGGGTTAAGACACAAAGTGAGATTTAAACTTTATAAGAATAATGTATTTTATTTTACAAAGGCTGTTTCTACTCAGGGTAAGAAAAGAAGAATGTTGAGTCAATTACAGGCACATTCAGGCATAAGAGGAAGGAAGTAAATGTTTTTGTTTAAACTCCTTCATATTGGTAGTCTTTCCTTATAGAATTTTCTGGATAGCTACTTAAGTTGAAGCCAAATTTAGCCTATATAAGCAGAGCCACAGACAGGGAAATCGACACGTCTGCAGTTACCTATAAATATGTTATATGTGGGTAGCAATATTCAGGGGTTTGAAAATTACTTTAACAACCTCTTTAATTGCCACAGCTGAGCTATCTCTAAATTTTGAAACTCAGTTGTTGGTGGTGGTGTTAGGGGCCATTAAGTCGCCTGTGACTCATAGTGACCCTATGTAAAGCAGCTCTGAAGGCTGCCTTGTCCTGAGCCAGTCTCACTGATCCTGAAACTCAGTGGAAAGTTCTATTTTGTTTTGCTTTCCTATGCTGATGCAAGTCTGTATTCCTGTGCTCTAAGGGAGAGAAACCCTGCCCTTCGTCTTTAGGATAGGAAATGTTCAGCCTTGGGAAATCATCACAGAGGAAGCATTTCAACAAGAAAACATACTATGTATTTATAAGGGTTCCGGCCCAAGGCTGAGTCCTAGGAAGGGGATTAAGACATCAGGTGAAGAAAATTTTGAAGTATTGTTGTGGACAGGCCAGAATTAGTCAGTACTCATAATGATTTCAGTCACAGTATAGGCATGTTAATCTGATGATCTGATGATAGAAACATATATGCAACAGCCTTTTTTCCTGGCTTGGAGTCCTACTGTAAACCTGGAGACATTTGAATGGCCCATCTCTGCCATCGACCTTACTGTACATAAGGGTTTAAAGAAGCTATTTGATTACATGATATGCTTCTTCTGTAGACATTCTCTTTCTCCTGGCTACTATGGTTGTGAATTTTGCCTGTGGCCCACACAATCCTAAAAGGAAAGCATGAAAAGTTAGGGAAATGATAAACTAGCAAGACTTTGTCTTGTTGACCTGTAGGATGCTTGTACAAAGATGAACATATTTGTGAATGGATGGAGGCTCGTTTTTAGTCAAGAAGATGTACTTAGTCTGTTAGGGTCATAGTGGGCATTGTCCGGTGGCAATTGGTTTTACGAGACGCAATGAGTGCAGTCGTCAGAACAGTGCATGGAGACATTACATGGTTCAAAATCAAGAAGGGGGTCCATCAGGGATGTATTTTGTCTCTATACCTTTTCAATCATATGCAGAACAGATCATCCGAGATGCTGGGCTGTAAGAGGAGGAATGTGACATCAGGATTGGTGGAAGGGTCATCAACAACATGCGTTATGCAGATGACACAGCCCTGCTTGCTGAAAGTGAGGAGGACCTGAAGCGCTTGCTGCAGAAGGTCAGGGACCACAGCCTTCAATACAGATTGAAGCTCAACATCAAGAAAACAAAGCTTCTCACCCCTGGGCCAATTGGCAGCATCAGTACGTTTACTTGGTTCCACAGTAAACACAGTAAACACTCTTGGTACCAGCAGCCAGGAAATCAGGAGACAAATTGCACTGGGAAAGTCATCTGTGAGGGACCTCTCAAGAGTACTGAAGAGCAGTGACATCAGGCTGGAGACTAAGGCGTGCCTGATCCAGGCTATAGTCTTCACAATTACATGCTATGCATCAGAGAGTTGGACAGTGACTAGGGATGATAGAAAGAAAATTGATGCCTTTGAGCTGTGGTGCTGGAGAAGAGTGCTGAATATACCATGTACTGCTAGAACAAACAGTTTTGTCTTGGAGAGGGTGAAGCCAGAATGCTCCTTGGAGTCAGGGATTCTGAAGCTTCATCTGACATACTTTGGGCATGTTGCAAGGAGGGAACAGTCCTTGGAGAGGGACATCATGTTTGGTAGAGTAGAAGGGACAGTGCAGGAGAGGAAGACCCTCAATGAGATGGATCAATTCTCTGAGTGGAGTGGTGGGAATGAGTGTGTTTGAGACAGTGAGGTTGGCACAGGATAGAACGGCATTTGGGGCTCTTGTACATAGGGTCACTATGAGTCGCACGTGACTCGACGGCACATAACAACAAGTGGAAGCAATTGTAAGAAAAAGCATGTGAATGAGTGATAGTGTGAAACACTGTACACAAAGTTTATGTGCACATCATCAATATAAAGTAGAAAGTTTTAAAAATTGGAGTTAATAAAAGAAGAAAACGTTGTCTTTGCAAGTGTGCATTTCCAAAGATTCCTAAAGGAATGAGAACTAAACTCAAATATCTTTTCTTTTTCTCCTATGTTGCAGACTCTCCATGTCATTATACTTCTTTGTAATACTCCAGTGCTGCAGTTGGAAACTGATAAATGTCACGGATTCTTCCATTCCCCTCTACATTTTCTTATTTAAGATGTTGATTGGTGTCTGGTGACTGTTTTACTTACTGTTGTTATTGATTCCTTCTTTTCAATGTTATACTGAACAGGAGGTATGAGACGCAAACACAGACACTTACTGCCTTTTTCTGTGGGGTTCAGATTCTCCATAATAATGGAGAACTGACAAATAGTGAATGAAAATACTGTTGCACTTAGCCTGTGCATAGATACAGATGTTTATGTCTCTTGGTAATGGACTGCCCTTGTGAACAAGTAACCATTTAAAGTTTAATTTTAATCTACACATCAGAGATGGAGATATGGAATTATTTAAGGCTTTTCTCTCAACCTCTCTCCCTCTTTGATTTTCAAGATAAAGCAAATTAATTAATGTGCACTTTTCAATTGAAGAAATGATTAAGACCCAGCTGTGTCTGTGAAATTATAAGTTGCAATGCAGCACTCGGGACTTGTTAATGCTTTTTTTGGCATGAAGAAGAAAGACATAGGTATTTAATATTAAGCGGTGTTCTAAAAAGCACAAGTTAGTCGTTTGTTTGCTAAATTAACTTTCAAAGACATGTAGGTTACCACATTTGACTTTTCTACACACAAATCTTCAATGATTGATGGACCACCATAAAACAGCTTTGTTTTAAAAAAAGAAGATAATCTTTGGCAGGCTGCTTCAAAGGCTTTATTATTACTCTGGAAAGATGAAAAGATAGCTCCATTTTCCATTAATTTTCTTGATAGATCAACACTTACTCAAAATGTGCCTGAAAATTATGCTCTGTTTACTGTATTATTAGTCTTCTTCCACTATATCGGGCAGCCCCACATGGGATTGTTTTTATTTCCAAGATATAGGATAGTTTTTTCTGTGTATATAAAAAGTATCTTTAGAAAATTCAGATGGATACAATATTACATTCTGGCATTTTTATTCACTACTCTTTCATTGCAAGGTAGTAACTGAGACTAAAGTGTATATGGGTATAGTTTTTTAGAATCAACAGTACCATTGCAGGATGTGGTTTCAGATTTTCTCGAGGATATTCTTCACAGGGTCTGAAAGGATTCATTTACTTCCTTTTTAAATGTAGAAAGTATAATGGATTTTTTTATGGCCAAGGTCGCTGTGGGACTATGCTATCCAGGGGACAGAATCTCTAGACAGGGAGGGAAGTAGTTCATGAAAATGAAAGAACAAAAACAGTTTTCTGGGTGAACTTGCAGTGTGTCTGTGTGTCTGAGAGAGAGAGAGAGTGTTTGTGTGTCAGCCTGAGGAGGACCCATTCTGAGGGGGTAGGGTTATGGTAATTTTTGTAGGATTCTTAGTACAACAGGTATTCTGTTAACGGAAGGAAGTTGGAAATCTTTAATTATTATCAGAAATCTCCTGATTTCCCAAAATTGGTCACTACACATCTTTGAAAGATCATGCTTGGGCTTGCCAAACAGAACAGACTTGAGGGATGGCTGCTCTAAGGGAAAGAAAGGAGAACTTGTTCAGTTGTCTACCATTTTTGGAATGTAGAGCATCTTAATTGTGGATTAGCACCCACAATGGCCTGGAAGGTGGCTCAGGATGAAGACTCGGAGTCTCAGGTTGGGGAGAAACTTTGCTAAAGGGCTCAGGTTCCTAGAGAAGGCAATGCAGTGGACAGTACAGGTTCCCTGCGTCAAAAACTGCAATCAGCGTGTTCACAATTGAAAAAACGGGAAGCAGCAGCCTCTTCGCTGCGAAATTTATCTTCAAGATCATTTCATTTTATGGAGTTGAATAAAGCTGACTTGCATAAAAAATAAAATAATCCCTTTTCTGATCTTTGGCAGGGTGAAGTAGAGAAGTAAAGTCTCCCCGCTGAACTACTATGAGGTCAGAAGCCTTGCTGCTATATTTCACACTGCTACACTTTGCTGGGGCTGGTTTCCCAGAAGATTCTGAGCCAATCAGTATTTCGCATGGCAACTGTGAGTACCCACAATGTCACTCTGGTTCTTTCTCTTTGTGAATCTTGTAGCTGGCATCAGTGAGTAAATAGTGAAAAATAAAATAAGAATGAAATATAACCTATTTCTATTTTTAAAAAATCACCTATGTAAGACCAAACAATTGTTTTAACACAAAGATGAGAATGTAAAGGGGCATGGAACTAGAGCAATAGGAACAGAATCATTGTTGTTAGTACTGTCGAGCCTCATGCGACTCATAGTGACCCTGTGTACAATAGCTCTGAACCCTGCTCTATCCTGAGCCAATGTCACTGTCTCTGACACACCCACCCTCATTACCCATTACTGTGTCAATCCATCCCATCTGGGGTATTTTTCTCATCCACCCTTCCAAGCGTGATTACCTTCTCCAGTGACTGGGTTACATGCCCAAAGTAGGTGAGATGGAGTCTCAAAATCCTTGCCTCCAAGAATAAAAATAGAATATTTTGTGTATTGTGAAGAATATACACAATGTGATTGAACAGCTTATGTAGAAATCATTGAATGCATACCCTAACTACTGTTTAAACCTTCACCCTAGTCACAAAAGACTAATAGTAATTTTTAAAAAAATATTTTTTATACTGGTTTAGTTACAACATTTGTATGCACTGTTTTTCACGCTGGATTTTTCCTGTTTCCTTTACCCACCCCTCCCTCTACCCATAACCCTATTACCCCCCTTTTGTAAAAAGTATATACTTGCGATTTCTTGATTATTTTCACCTGAATGGGTGACAAAACTGGATAATAAAGTTTCATCAAATGACTGGTATGATTTGGTTGTAGAAATAGGTCTGGATAGAATTTGGTAGTTGGGTTTTTTTTAATTATTAAATTTTATTAATTTTTATGAACATTTACAGAGATTTTGGGTTTTCATTCATTCATTGTGGTAGTTTTTTCTTAATATTTTCCAAACAAATCTCAGCTACCACATGGAGACTATGATCCTGGCCCATGTGTCAGAAGTTACCAGCATTTGTATATTGCCAGTGATACACATTTGTACATGTAACTGTATATGGACATTGATTGTTAGAAGACATGAACAGATAATAATGAGTGTTTTTGAGTCAGATTCTTAAAAAGTATTTTTAGTCTTAGAAGTTATAATTTGTGAGACATGAGTAGAAAGTGATTTTGAATTCAACGAAGACTTATTGTAACTAGTTACAGATGTTTTGAAGTACTTCTACCCTGCTGTCTGAGGTAGATAACCAATATGATTAATTATTCATCTGTCTCTCCAGAAGAGGAAAGTCCTACTTGTGTTTTGGACAAAAGAGCCAATTTAACTACTTTTTTCTCCTACCTCAAAAAGACTGTTTTAGCATATTAAAGATATAAGAGAGCTTTTGCTCCAAATACATATCTATTTTTTAATAAGTGTTTCAAACAAAAACCTGACAAAAGATACTTAACATTAATATGGGGCACTAACAATCCCTTCAGTGCCCAACTCTGCTGCCAGACATTATAGATTTAAAAGGGAGAAGTTTTTCATTAAAATAAGGAGACACAACTGAAAAAGCAATTGTTGTTAAGTGCCGTCGAGTCGTAGACGACTCATAGTGAACGACCCTGTGAATGAAAGACCTGAACATACGTATATCTTTCATCATTTCTCCAAGTTCATAGTTTCCAGAGGCAAGCAAAAAGACCATGGGCATAATAAAGGATCAAATTAAGTGTTTGAGTTCATGACTCTCAAAGTAGCAGTGTCCGCTTAACTTTAGGCACAACACCTTAAAAAATCTAATTACATCCATTCAGAAAAATTTTCTGTCTTTGATGCTACAGTACCTACCATATGTAGACTTCTCAGCCTCAGTTTGCTGTAGAAAACTGTAATTAAAAATCACTGAAAGCTATGGTAGTAGTGAGACATATGCATTATTTTGTCAAGCTCGTGGCATATAGGTAAAGGACGTTTCAGGGGAGTGGAAAGAAAAGCACAACCTAATCCCATACCAAGCTTGATTGCAAATAGAATATGCTGGGAGGGAGCTCTGGTAGCCTAGTGACAATAAGCTGCGCTGTGCAAGCCTGAAGGCATGCAGTTTGAATCCACCAGATGCTCCGCTGGAGAAGGAGGGGAAATCTCCTCTGCTGGTCAGGTCCCATTCAATGGTACACAACAAGAAAAACAAAAGAAAAAATAATATGCTGGGGACTCTCTAATAAGACACCCACTCTGAGTAATGCTCCAGTTCTAGAGGGGTTGAAAGTGTAAGGGTCTGAGTATTAATCTGAGAATAGTTTTCTATTCATTATTTACATCCCTGGAAAACAACTGCTTTTTAAATGTGACTCATCTTTCTTTTCTCCTTAGCTTCTTTGGAAGATTGCCAGAATTCTGGAGATTGTAGGTTTAAAAGCAGAGAGATATTGAGATGTAGGTACTTTGAAAGGTCAGATATTATTACAAATTGTCTCTTCCCCACCAAAGAGAACTGTAGGAAAAGAAGAATATGTTCATTGACTGTCCAAGGCAGGAAAATTTCCAGATCCACCCGACTGGCTACACTCAGTTTGACCCTGTCCTGTCAAAGCCCCAGTTTCTGTGAGATTAGCCAATTGCTCAACTCGAGTGAACTTCCCACAGTTCCTCGAATGCCAACCAACCTAATGGTGCTGCCTTCAATAGTGGATTATTCCAACTGGACGCCTGTGGAGACTATTTTTCTCCTGGCTCCTGGGTGAAGGCTCTCGCCTCCAGACCACATTGCCTTTGTGGTGATTGATGGGAAGGCTGCTTTGAAATAGTTTTGTCCCGAGACAAGATCTTTGGCAGACTGCCCCTCAGGCTTAGCACTCTGCCGAAGATGAAAAGAAAACTGGAGAAGAAAAGAGCACCTTCATGTGAAGAGTTCTCGCTAGCACGTTTAACCCTCAGGAAGGGAGACAACTCAGAATCGAGGGCACTGAAAACTTCCAGTTCAGGCAAATTACTTATTTTCATCTGGAAATTTTAACTTGATGAGTCTTAAAGAGTACTTGCTAGCCTCTCATAATCTTTCTGAGAGAAGTGGTCTGGCTGAAACATGACATGTTCTTGTTACCCATTTTCCCACCCCCATTCTATCATTTCTTGGCTTGATTTCTTTTTCCTTCTCTTGCCCCATCTCCTCTTTTCGCAGATACAAAACAGTATCCGGTGTTTGTGGGCCACAAGCCAGGACGGAACACCACACAGAGGCATAGACTGGACATCCAGATGATTCTGATCATGAATAGAACCCTCTACATTGCTGCTAGGTATGTGGCCTTCATCTCTGCTTTTGAGGACGTCTAATGAACCAGAATTTCAGCTACACATCATTTTAGCAGTTTTGAGATTTTTCAGGTTCTCGCACACAGCCTTAATTAATAGGAAGACTATAGTTTATAAAGCCACCATCCTTTCAAAATCCTCGGTGTCTGTTTAGCTTTATAAGGATTTACAAAGAAATAATTGCATATTTTGGAGCTCAAACCCAAATAACCCACTGTTTATCCTGACCATATATGCAAATATTTACTCAGTACCCTGCAGAGTACTTTGCGCTTTGACACTTGTTTGTTAAAGTGAATTGACTGTATAAACATGTATTATAGTGTGTGAGTGTGTAGGTGTGTGGATGTTAAATCTGTATACATTTATGGAGTGAACCGTAGTATATATTGTTAGCAGAAGGGCAATGGCATCCAGTGAGAGCATAAATATAATAAACATGAGGAAAGTTTGTGATTTAGCTCTACTGAAAGACCGCACCTCCCCAGAGGAAATGCCATTTAGAGATGAGCAACCTGTTGCAAATACTGCCTGAACAGGAACCACACAGATCCAGGCTTTTGTTCTCATCTGACCCTTAAATTAGATGGATAACACTTTATCTAGCTGTGAGTGTCCCCAGTTAAATGAGAGGTTGGAGTCTATTATTTTAGTGCAGACCCCAGGGATTCCAAAATCTATGATACTACAACCTTTAGATAAATAGTTGTTTAGAATAGTCACAAATAAACAAGGACTAAGACGCTACCTAAATTAAGGAGCTCCACTGTGGTCTTCACTACGTCTGGAATGATGAATCTTTTTTTTTTCTTTTTGTTCTTGGGAAGAAGTGAGATGTACCTGACTATCAGTGCAGGTACCAAGAGTGAAAGGCAACAGCATTTGATTCCTTTCGAGAGTACACATGATCTGAGATTCAAAAGCTCTGAAACATGAAATTGTAAAAGTCTTTGCCAAACCCTGAGAGTCCTATACATTTGGTCACTGAAATCAGTGCCAAAACAATTTATTTCTATTTCACAAGTTCTTGTATCGAATGTACCAGTTGTATGTGTTGGAGGTACAGTTATAAATTCTTTATAGATATTAATTCATTTATTATTTTGAACAACCCTATGAGAAGCTGCTCTTATCTTGTGCCTTAGTGAAGGAAACTGAGATCCAAAGAGGTTGAATGGCCAACCAGTGTGAACCATATTGGCCTTGCCCTAAAGTGTGTGCTTGCTGTATGTATTTTCTTACCCAATGAGCTGTAGAGATGGTTCTCTTTGCTGGTAATACAGTCTAATAGCTGCTATTTAGAGAAAAGAAGTATTATATTGTTATTCTGTGCCATTGAGTGAACTATGAGACATAACAACCCTTTGCACAATAGCCTTGAACCCTTCTCTATCCTGAGCCAATCTCACTGACTGCAACACACCTACCCACATTACTCCAGTTACTGTGTCAATCCGTCTCATCCAGGGTCTTCCTCTCCTGCGCTTTCCCTCCACCCTTCTAAGCATGATGTCCTTCTCCAAGCACTGGCCCCTCCTGGCAACATGCTCAAAGTATGTGAGATGGAGACTCAAAATCCTTACCTCCAAGGATCAACTTGGTTTCACTTTCTCCAGGACAGACTTTGTTTGACATTCTGTGGTATGGTCGGTACTGTTCTCAGCACAGTGCAAATGCATCAATTCTTTTTCTGTCATCCTTAGTCATTGTCCAGCTCTCTGATGTAAGGAAGTAATTGCAAAGACCATGGCCTGAATCAGGCGCACCTTAATCTCTAGACTCTCATCATTGTTTGTCAGCACTCTGGAGAGGTCCCTGACAGCAGATTTTCCTAATGCAATGTGGCTCTTGATTTCCTGGCTGCTGGTGCCAAGAGCGTTGATTGTGGAGCCGAGCAAGCTGAAATTGTTAACAACCTCAATGGTGCTGCCAGTTGGCTCATTCGGGAGGATCTTTGTTTTCTTAATGTTGAGCTTTAATCTTAATTTAATCTTATACTGAAGAAACCATTGTGAGTGTACATTAAAAAGCATTCCAATAAGGTCCTCTGTTATCCCTTCTCTTGGAAATAATTAACTCCTTTTTAAATGATATTTTTCTTTTTCTAGATAAAGTAGGCCTTGATTACATCTGTACCCAGTTACCTAAAGATGCTTCAAAATAAATGCTCAAACGTTAGACTTGTGAGACGTAGGTTGACCCACAAATCGCCTATGAATTGTTGACTCTGTTGTTGTGTCACTGAAGAGGAGGGGTGGAAGGTGCTTCAAAATAAATGCTCAGACGTTAGACTTGTGAGACGTAGGTTGACCCACAAATCGCCTATGAATTGTTGACTCTGTTGTTGTGTCACAGAAGAGGAGAGGTGGTGGTGTCACAGACCACTTCTGTGCCCTATCATGTGGCAGGAGTGTAGACTAGAGGCAGAATGTGGACTGCAGTGCAGTACCTGCCAGTGAGCAAAGAGCAAGAGGCTATGGAAGAAGCTTAAAGTCACCATTATCCCAGCTCATTAAAGCCAAATGTGTTTTAGCCTCCTTCCTATCCCAAGAAAAAGAAGAAATCCAAGGAAAATGAGAAAGAAGTGTTCATTTTAAACAAAACAAAACCAAAAAAAACCCATCACAACACAAAACAACCCTATAGAACAGAATTGTGTTTGCATAGAGTTCACATCTCTAACACCCTCTCTTTGGCCTGTTGATTTTCACACTGTACTCCGCCAAATTGCCAGTCACTCTGTTCTGACTCACAGTGATCCAGTAGGACAGAATTTCCTGGAGGGTTTCCGGACCTGTTAATCTTTACTAAAGGAGACTCTTTCTCCCCTAGAATCACAGGAGGGTTCTAACACACAATCTTTTGGCTTGTAGTTGGGCATTTAACCACTGTCCCACCGTGTCTCCTATCACCCTCAGCCCCTTCTTCAACTCAGTATTTGCTCTTGGAAAATCCTTCAAACAGCTCTAAGGCCACGATGGTTAGAGCCTATCCTCTCCTTTTAATTTCACATTTCCCAGCCTACCCCTGAAAGATCAAGTTCCTAGGCAGCAAGTAACACGATTTAAAGTTAAATCCTTCCCCCAGTCGCAAACCATGGCAACCCGCAATTCAGTGTTGCTTCATGGAGGTGGGGAAAGAGGAAGTCATGGGATTAAGCAAGTTTGTGTTCAAATAACTTAATTCAGCGAACGTGTGTGCATCCTGGGATCAACACAGGATGCCTGGGAATAACCCTGGCCCTAGTCTTAGGTTTACTCCATAAAGCCCTGTTTCTGTTTGCTGGGGCAATGTGATCTTTTGGATATTGAAAACGATTGTCATTGTCCAAGAAGAGATTGCATTCATGCAATTCTATTTTCAAAAGGCTTCCCAGTTCTTCTAGACAATTGGTGTCAGACATCGGAAGCCAAGTCTCATCCAGAACCAGGGGATTGAGTGAAGCTTGGTGGCAGGAACCCCTTTCAGTTCTGCTTTATTATTATCTACTTTATAAATTATGCCTCTTTTTAAAAAATCGCTAAACTGCTAATTAACATAAGAGCCCATGCCAGAAGGGGCAATCCCAGGGCTTTCTGAGGAGTTGCCAATGCATATTAATCAGTTGTTAATTTACAATTCATATATTCAACTCCTACTTAAGATTTGAGGGGAGACAGGGCAAAGAAAAGCCTAGAGTCATCTCACACCTAAGAGTAAGAGGCAATTCCGTTCCAATCATGAGTCTGACTGCAGTGTTACCAATAAAGTCAAGCAAGTAATAAACAGAAGCAATAAAGCGGTCTTAAAAATCAAAGGGCAGGGTGATTCTGGCATCCTACTCAAGTTTGAAGAAATTTCCTAGATCAGCAACTTGCAGAATTGACTCCCCATTCTCTCCCTCACCTATCTCTCTCTCTCTCTCTCTCTCTCACACACACACACACACACACACACACACACACACACACGCGCGCGCGCGCACGCGCGCACTCACATGCACACTCTCACACACACAATTCCATGGCAGCCGAGGGAGTTCTGTAGGCCAGCTGCCCAGCCCCTCTCTTTCATTTTCACGTGAGAAAGCCTCTTTCCATTTTAATTTCTTTTTCTCCCTCCCCTCAGTTGTGCTTTCCCGAAAGCTGTAGCACACAAAACAGATTTCCCAAGAATTGGAGGCAAAAAGGATAGAGTGGCTAATTTTCTCTTTTCTCCCTCCATTTCTAGTAATGAAGGTGCTTGAAAGTCTGCATCAGAGTCTTGAGGCCCGAGTTTCGAGCTGTGGATAATTTTCCAGCCCCAGGACTTCCTGCATTTTAGAAAAAGTCAATATTATTTCAAGGGAAAATGAACTGTTTTGCTTCCCCTCACTAGCCCCCCATCTCTCCAATTGAGTGTAGGTCTTTTATTTCTTCTGAATTCCAGACAAAAACGCCTTTGTACTCGGCTCACACAGAAGGGGAGGTTTAAATATAGCCCCACACCTGAGCTGCTGATTCTGTTTCTCCCCTTCCAAGGGGAGATTGGCAGCAAATTGTAAAAAGAACCAAATTCTCAGCAAAACAGGAAAGTGAACAGAAGCAAGAAATGTAAACTTTACCTCAAGTACATTTTAGATCTTAATTGACCATCATTGTGTGAAGAAAAGAGTGGCTTCTGGAAATAATTTTCCCTCTATTATCTCTTCTCCCCTTCCATCTTGTCCATCAAATCATCAAAGCTAAGACTGGAAATATATTTTCTCAAGTGATGAAGACAGAGATTAGCTTTTTGTTAACCTCCTTGCTGAACAAATGTGGCACTGTGAATACCAAGTGTTTGGTGCCTGGATTTTAAGACACTTAAAGGGCATGTGAACCCATCTGTTTTTTTTTTTAGTCTTTAGGCCAATTTAAGGTTCAGAGTCCTTTATCCTGCAGTACACAATGCAGGGGCTGTATAGAGAATACTCATTATAGAAATGTTATCCATAAAATGTGTTCTTTAGAGCAAGTTGTTATACTTCATCAAAAGGATGCTCAATAGTATCTAGAATGTCATTTGTTAGTTGAGCTCTTTTTCATACATATGAAAGTTTGATGTTGTTTAGTTTTTAAAATTACCTGAGTATGGATTTATCTGTCTTGAATGAGATACAATTCATTCAGTAGAAAATGAAGTGCCTCGTCTGTTGTGTTTCTCTATGGTGTTTTTGACTTTCTATTTTTCATTGCTTACAGGGACCATATTTATACTCTTGATATAGACACTTCACATGCAGAAGAAATTTACTGTAGCAAAGTAAGTAGTTTGAAGAGCATCTTTTGGAAATAAAGATCTGTATGAAGATTGTTGAATGAATTTTGTATCTTAAAGACATTGACTGAGATGAGTTGGTTAAAAATAACATGGAAAGATCAGCACACATTCTGTGGATCCTGATTGAGTTGTAGAGTCCTTGGGTAATGAAAATCGTTAATACACCCAACTGTTATCTAAAAGGTTGGCGGTTAAGGCCATTCGGTTCAACCAGCGGTGATCTATTTATTACTGACAGAACAGCCAATGGCAATCAGGTGGAGCATGATTTTACTCTGACACACCTGGGGTGGCCGTCCGTTGGAGTCCCTTTGACAGTATGGGGGCTTTAAGTTGGAGTAGGTATAGGTATAGCTTTCAGAAATAGTCATATACTCCATGTGTTATTCATTAAGTATGTGTGCATATAAATTTTGGAGTCTTAGGTGATTTCCAAGTTCCTTTAATAACATATTACCATATATATGCCAGAAAAACACCAATTTCCCTATGTAAAATTTCTCCCTGCAAGTGTACCTTACAAATGTCATGCGTCCATGTCGTAACAGTGTTAAGTTTGAGTTGACTGTTATGGTTCACGGAATATTATCCATTTCAGGCAGACATGAAGTATAACGTCACTTGCCTTGTCACTCCATGTGGGGGTATTTTTGTTCATTAAATCAGCACAAAGAAGTAGGCGATTCCTTCAATCCATTAGCTTACTTGAAGGGAGAATAACTGGAGTGAAATCTCTGTTCACCTAAAGTGAATGTTCCCTTTCTGGATAAGAAAATGACTTTGATATTTTAAGAAAAAAAGCTGCTTGACAAAAATGGTCACTTATCAACTGAAAAGAAAGGGCAGGACATGTCTTTTATCAAAATGAGTATAATGTGGCAAGTTAATTGGGATATTTTTTGTGAAAATTCCACGCTGTTGTTTATTCTCCTTTCTATTTGTCTTTATCTAATCTCAAAGAGAAGACAATCATTTTGTAGTTTAATGAATAGATAGGAGTTCAAAATTAAATGAACATTTCCATCTCTAATCTTTTGTTGTTATGGTCAATTAATCATGGAGAAAGGGTGCAGAAAGCTTTCCATAAATATATGTTCAGCCTCTAGTCTCCCCAAGGGAACTCTTACTTCTAAAATCAAATGCAGCAACCTCTGGGTTCTAATTGATTTCTTTCTTGATCCCGGCAGAAACTGACATGGAAATCTAGACAGGCTGATGTAGACACATGCAGAATGAAGGGAAAACATAAGGTAGGCAATTTTCATTTCTCCTGCAGCTGCCACTTTGGGTTAAGGTTTTGACTGTCAACTCCAGCCGTTGACTGTGATGTGGAATGGATCATGCCATTTACTTTTTCCCCCAGTAATTGCTTTTTCCATCAACTTATTGAAGGCTTTAATTTGCAAAAAGAGTTTGCTTTTAATGTGATGAAACATTACGACAGCTGCTCAGGCGGCATCATGAAGTACTTAGGCACACCAGGGATTATGGGCTTGAAGTTGACTGTCCTGACTCTTGTCTTGAGTGTCCCCTCCCCATAGCCCCACCTCACAGCCCAAGGTCCAGAGGGAGTCAGAGGAAGAGCTCATAAAAGACTGCTGCCGACATGCAAGGTTTTGTGCCTTTGGTCATAAACCAGCATAAAACCCCACTTCTGCCAGGAACCTGGTGTATCAAGGGACCCTGGAGCATCTGGCATTAAAGTTATTATGATGGGAGATTGGCGCTTCCAGGCTTGCCTTTTCCTTATGGTATAAACACACTCTTCCGTTCTGCACCCAGTTTTCATTTGCAGTAGATGAGCAATTGTTCCTCTTAATAGCAGGGGGACATAAAAATGCTATAGCAGAGATTCTCAGTTGCTTTCTTTTTAACCCTCCTGTGAACAGACTGGGAACCCTGGTGGTGCAGAGGTTAATGTTTCAGTTGCTAACAGAAAGCTTAGCAGTTTGAGACCACCGGCTACTCCACAGGTGAAAGGCATGGCTGTCTGCATCTGTAAAGGCTCCAGCCTGGGGACCCCGGTGGGGTACTTTTGCTCTGTCCTCTCGGGTCACAATGAGTCACAACCTCCTTAGCTGAAGTGAGCATGGGTTTGAGTGAGCAGATCATGGTATATATAACATGAAGAATGAGTTTCTATTTTGAAGGGACCAATTAAAAAAAGTTTAATATTTTTTTTTTGTCTTCTACTCTTTTTATTTTTTCCCCCATTAAAAAAAATTGGTTTTCATTAATTCATTCACATTTTTGTTTTATAACATTCATTCTAATTGATCATACCCTTATTGCAGGATGAGTGTCACAACTTTATTAAAGTTCTTCTAAAGAAAAGTGATGACACGTTGTTTGTCTGTGGAACTAATGCCTTCAACCCTTCCTGCAGAAACTATAAGGTATGTGCTCTCTTCTCTGGCTGGACCCACAGGGCAGGAGGTATTTCATAATTTACTGTGATTGTACCTGCAGCAACCTAAGAGGGGTTATTCAACACCACTTGGTTCCTCTCACTTGTTCAACTTAATGTATTGCTCCGCATGAATGACCCTGAGAAGGCTTCTCGGCTTCCTGTATGTTCAGAGTTGATTGACATCTCTTTAAAGAACCTACATGGCAAAGTCAGTTTCTGTCAGACCCTATTCTTCATTGTTTGGAAGAGTGGTGTACTTACCACGTATGCTGTGGGGATTTCCTTTCTTTCTCTTTCTCCTCCTTTACACCCTTTCTGAGCACAGAACCACAAATACTGTGAATGTATCCTGCATCCTGGCTTAAAAAGCATCTCCAAAGCTTGCCATTTGAAACTGTAAAGCTTCCTTCTACGTAAGAGTTTAAAGCTTACGGGAATTTAATTCCATTTTAGCACTCAGAGAAAGTAGCCAACTTTATCATGGCCTTTATGCAGAGAAATTGAAAAAAAAAAAAACATAAAAAAACCCTCCAGAATTCATAAGCGATTAGTCCTGACACAGCTGGCAGAGACGTTGCTGAAGAAGGAAGGAACTGTGTGAGCACTGGAGCGGAGATCTCGAGTCTGGGATCTCCACCTGTGTGTATGCTCCTGTCACTTCTTTCAGCAAGTCTCACTCAACAGGTGCCTGTGGGTTTGCTATAGACAAGTTCTCGGTCTGTTAAAATCAATAGAAGACCTTACTCTTTGGGAAGAAGAATAAGAAGCAAGAATGCGTGGGGTTGCTGTCATAGTGAATTGGAGTATTATAGGAGCTGAGCAAAAGAGTCCTTCACCAAGACTGAGGAAGACTTTGGCAGGAGAATGGGGGCCTCTCCTTCATTGCTACCTTCTGTCCTCACCGAGGGGACACCCCATCGAGTTCATAAGAAGCCAGTCACCTAGCACCTTTTAAGTGTAGAGCACATGTCTGTGCTTGCTCAAAACCTGCTATAATCCCAAGCAGATAGTCTCCATAAATGTTTATGGTATAAATGAGTGACTGTGGTTATGACTAGAATTTCTCAAAAAAAGGGTGAAGTGGACGTCTCAGTCAATGGCAAGAGGAGGTGGCTTCAGATAGAGGGATGGCGTGAACATTGGGGGATGAAAAATGAGGGGTGAGCATGGGAGTGAACAACAGCTGTGGAGGTGGAGACGCTCCCATTTGGTTCTGAAGGACCAGATTATGAAGTGTTAAGCGGCAATGAAGAAAAAGCCAAGGATGAGGGGAAGAAAACATATTTAAGGATAGCATTGAAGTGACAAGACTCAATAGGATTTAGGAATTGGTACCCAGGAGAAGGAGAGAGAGAGAGGAACCAAGAATGACTGCCAGGCTGTCTCTTGGGTGAGTAGATTGATGGGACTGCCACGGACCCAGATAGAGCAGAGAGGAAGAGCGGGTCGGGGGTGGGGGGGAGTGCGTGCTGGTAAGCAGATAGGGAGCTCAGTTTTGAGCATGATGACAATGTCTAGCACTGGATGCCAGTGCCTGTGACACATGAGTAGAGCTCTTTAGCAGCAAGATGAATGAGTATGCCTTGATATATTTAGGAAGATACTTGAGTGGGGAAAGATTTGGGTTCATTAGCACAGAGAGTGGTGAAACTCAGCAAGTGTGGAGCATGAGAAAAGGAGTAATGGGCTGGAACCAGAAGCCGAGGTGTCACCAGCTTTAGGATTGACAGTTTTAAAGGCCCTATGCTCACTCTTTGCCCAGTCATTGAAGGGAGGGTCTCTTTTACCTATATCATCACCCTCCATTAATCTTGCCTTTTAAAATGGGCACCAACAGATCCAGGCATTTGCCTCACGCATAAAATGAAGGGGTTGCCATAAATCTGGTAATCAAGATAAGTTGTATTGTGAATGCATTATTGTTTTTTAATTGAGACCCCCAAAAACCTCCATCAGAAACATGATGGACTGTGAAATAAAGACAGGAACCATCAGCGTGTAGGAGAAGCATTTATTCTAGCATTTACTCTAGCCAGTGACGACAGACAGCTGAAGTCTCAACTTGAAATACTCCACTTAATATTCCATCCCTGTTCATCATTGTTTAGAACTCATTAAGATTAATACTTGTAACAAATCCCAAGGAATTCCCAGCTGGAAAGCTATCTTTTATGACAAATGACAGGTTTTGTTGGCACTGCCATGTGTAGGCTGTACATGGTCCAGCTCATTCTTCCCGCACATGTTCGTTCCCCAGGATGCCTCACCTAGGGTGACACCTTCACCTCTTGCTTGTTCTAGCCATACCTGCTGAGACATGTTCTGTTCCATGAGCCGGTACCTCTTAGAAGCCACAGACAGGATGTTCTTCAAGCTCAGTCCTCATCTAGAAGTGTGTCTCTGTGGATGGCAGTGCAAACATTTGGCAAGGCTCAGAAAAATTCTTAGAGACCCAGAGGACAGACTTTGATGACAAAAGACATGATTTCGGCTTTACGAAGAAAGCTTGCGACAGTGGACTCAAGCATGGCAGTGACTGGAGATGGCACAGAATTGAACAGAGTTTCTGTTTTATTTAAGGTTGCTAGGGTCACGTGCGTCAGAGATGGTGCATTTGGCTCAGGATAGGGCAGGGTTTTTAGAATCATTGTTCATAGGGTCACTATAAGTCTTAGTCGACTCAACAGCACCTAATAACAGTCATTGAAGATTGAACCTTTTACGTGTTTTTATTTATGTAGCTTTTTCCTTTAGGAGAACTCTATAGTTTTAGGCCCTTGAAAAGATCAGTATCAAAGGATTATAGCAAAAACCATGGCCCATTTTCTATTCTAAAACCTACGATTCCTAGCATAAGAGCACCAGGTAAATTAGAGTAACTGAGAGCAATAGGGTAACAAGTTTTCAGTCACAGCCTTTACTGTGCCTTGATGTACACAGTTTGCATAATGGATATGGGCATATGAGTTAGAAAGATGATGTTCCTTAATAAGATTATCTAGGGAGAAATTTTGAATCTAAACCCACACCCCATGCCTTTTCTATCCTGTTTTCTAAACCTTCTGAACTCCTGTGAAGGTGAGTTTGTTACTTTGTATAATTATCTGTACCCTGTGGTGATTTAATTTCCCAGGGGCTCCAGTCTACTACAAGGATTAGTTCTCACTTCAAGGAAAGAGGATTTCACTATGGCATTGTTTTGTCTCAGGATCTTTCCCAACTCAAAAGACAGCACACTCATTCTTTGCCACTTGCTCCCTCTGACTAGCTACAGCTCAAGCCACTTTTTCAGAAGTAGGTACATGAGAAAAACAAAATTCCCCTGGTGTGTTTCCCCACTGCAGGATTACAGCATGCACTGCTTGGGATAAGGGCATTTCCCTTGCATCATTGTGTACTAAGCATCACTTTTGAATCCTTGCCAGACCCACAGACCGCAAAAGTCTGTCACCGCTCAAGCTCTTGTTGGGATACGATATGAAAAAAAAAAAAAAGACTAACAATAAAAATATTCCGCAGGGGAAAAATATTTTAGTTTAACGACTGTCTTGCTTGAACGTCTTCTAAAAACACATTTTTAGCACAACCATTTTATGTGATCATACAGTTAAAAAAAATACAAGGTTGTTTCATTAAGGGCCTTCTCAAAGAGATTATGGATGAAAAGGGTCTGTCACTTTCCGTGAACTGTTTTTGGGGATTTAGCGCCAAAGATAATGTTATGTTTTATCACCAACTGCTGTTCAAGAGAACCTCTCTCTTTCCTCCTGGGCATCAACTCCCAGCATCTTGATTGAGTGCTGAAGGCCTTGAAGGGTCTCTTTTCTCAGCATCAGTGTACCTTAGCTTAAGGCTCTTTCAGTTTTTCATCTCCATCTAAAACTGCCCAACTCCCAAAGGTGTAAACAAAATGCCCTCAAACCAGAAAGAGAATTGAATACACAAAGAGGTGTTAAAAAAATGTGATGATTATGGAGATCATTTTATGGACTCCATGGAACTGAGATTTTACATGGGAGGAAGCTACTGTGGCTTGAAGGAGAGAGATTGGAGTATAAAGCTCGAAGCACTGTATGACTGTTAACGATAGGCCAACCTCTGACTAAACAATAGAGGTCTGTTTCTCACATCACAGGGAAGTGTGTAATGAGAGGGATTCTTTCTTCTAAGAGGTTATTCAGAAGGCCAAGTGCTTTCCTTGTCATAGCTGTGCCATCCCCTAGGATTTGCAGTTTTCACTGGAACCTGTATATCTGGTGAGCAGATATGGTACAAAGTGGAGGATCCCGGGAAATTTTCCTGGAGTAGCAGTAGGAAGTAGCATGTATCACTTGCATTATATTCATGTTACCTTAGTCAGAGATCAGTCATAGGGCTGCGTCAGAGTACAAGGGAAATTGGGAAATGTAGTTTGGTGTGATCACAAGGAAACATCAGTGTTTGAAGACCATTGTTGCAGGTGGTTTGGTAAGAAGAGGCCGGAACTGATTTATTTCCCCCCAAAAAAAAACACCCCAAAATCTGAATTTATATGTGAAATTTCTTTGTTCTGAAATGTGAGCTTAGTTTTATTTGTATTTTAATACTGCATTTGTTGAGTAAAACTCATCTGTGTGCCAAGTATAACCTTTAGCATGGAGGAACAAGGCATTCATTGTTAGGCATTGAGAAATGTGAATCAAACTCCAGCACCACTCTTCTTGGCTTGAACCCGTGAGAGCCCCTCAGCCTCTTGGCCTTCATTTTCCTTTGTTACCATCGTAGGCTGAGAGATGTTCCTCATTTCCAGAGCTGACATTCCACGATCCTGAAGGCAGTGCAGAAGGCCAGTGAGCTCTGCTTGCCTTCATGGTTCTGCCCCTTTTCTGATGCCATACCATCTGCCTGCTAAGCCGAGGAAAAATTCCATTGTCTCTCTATTGGGATTTAATCCACAAAGGCAGGGCTACTTAGGCAAAACAAAACCAAAAACCAAGGTCATTCTCTATAGAATTCATGACTCAACAACTTCCTCCAGTGATGGCCTCAGAAATTCCTTTTTCAAAAGAAAAGACAGTTACTTCTAGACCATTCCTGAAAGAATCATCAAATGTTTGTAGTAGGGAAGCATCCTAACAATAGTGAAGAGACCAGCTTTCCTAGCTGTGGAATCTTGGTTAAGTCACTCAGTCTCTGCAAGCTTTAAGCTCCTGAAACCAACAGATGTCTCGTTGAGTGCATTTATAGGGGGTTTGCAAGAATACATATGAATTGCTTAGCATATTAAGTGTTTAATAAATAAATATTAGTTGCTATTATTTCTGTAAATTGTAGTCAATCCTAGTAAACCCTATTATTTCATTTAGATGGATACTTTGGAGCCTTTTGGGGATGAGTTTAGTGGGATGGCCAGATGCCCTTATGATGCCAAACACGCCAACGTTGCACTGTTTGCAGGTAAACGACCTGATTTCTTTTTATTGCATTTGCCTTTGCATGTTTCTACCTGTCACTGCAAATCAGCTCTGGGGGATTCATGAAGTCACAGTTGTACTTTAATTCTCTAGTGAATACTGTAATTAAAAATGTCTTCCTTTTGCAATTAGTACAGAAATTGTGCTTTTGCTTATCAAAAGAGGTCACTGCTATACTTATCCATGTTTTTGTGCTTTCAGAAAATGGTAACAGCATTGCACACTGGTTATCTCCTATATTTGGTAGTATATGTTGGGACACAAGTAATAGAAAATCTTATCTCGAACTGGATTAAGCTTCAAAGAGGATATATTGGTGTAGAGCCTTCTGTAGAGTTTGTTTGAGCTGATAGTCTGAGAATATCATCCAAGATGCAACTCCTTTTCGACCAGTTTGCTGCTTTACATCAGCTTCATTTTGAGACTGGCTATTCTATTGATCAGATGATTGTCAGATCCAGCGAGGCTTGTATGTCTCATGCCTACGTGTTGATGGAAGGGAAAGAGACAAAAGGAAGGAATTGCTTCTTGGTGTTCTCTCTGATCCATGAGACTTTTTATCTCTAATAAGCATCATCTGGAATCTTGTTGACCTGATTGCCTTTCCCTGACCTAGAGAGTTATAAGAATAGGGGATGACGTTCAGTAGCTTAGACTGAACCGTTACACTCCTCCCCATTACACCTTCTTTCCATTGAAAAAGATCAAAAGAATTAGGAGGGAGAAACCCATCATTTTCAGGTTTAGTAGAATATATGTGTGTTATAATTGAGAAGTTATTTAGGAATTCATTGCCAGCTGTGGAAGTGGAGCTGGTTGTAGGGAAAAGTGTTGGTATAATAGCCATTGTTATAGCTTGTAATAAAGCAGTTAGCTGTAATTCCCATTCACAACAGCTAAAAACAGGAGCATTCTAGCTGGTTGAGGAACTTTAAGGCTTTGATTAGAAAACAAGATTAGCTTCTGGTACTTAAACCTTATCCTTGGTGCCAACAGCTGTGGGTCTGATTCTGTGGCTACACATTGTAGAAACCACCGTTTATACCAAGGAGGAAGGAAAGGTGCATCGAGTTCTTGCCCTGAGTTGAGCACAGTGTTGCCGGGAAGCAGCACTGCGAGGAACACTCTTATAAACCTATTTATGAGCAAGAGGAATTGGACATACTCTCAGTTGCATAACTATTAAAAATCCAAGTGTAGCACCTGACAGTCTGACCTTTGAGTTGAAGGAAAGAAATTAAATAGAACATAAGCTAAAAAAACAAACAAATCTACACAAATAAACTGACATCTTGTAACCTAATATAAAAAGGGAAGTGCTTAGCATGTTGGACTTTGAAGCAAAAAAATCCACTCATCTCCTGCATTTCCACATTGTTTTCTGGGAGAGAAAGATGGACAATCTCCTTCAGTTAAATCATGGAAACTCACTGGAGGGTCACTGTGAATCGGAACTGACTGGGTGGCAGTGGGTTTTTGAGAATCGAAGGCACCCTGCAGGTGTGGCAGGGAAGCACTTGGCTAATTACAGTTGGGTCTGTAATTTAAGCTTATCAGCCATTCCACTGGAAAAAAAAATGTGACAGTATGCATGCATGAAGGTTATAACTTTGAAAACTCGGTAGAGACGCTCTACTCTCCTGGAGGGTTGTAATGAGTCAGAATTGACTCAAGGGCAGTGGCTTGGTGGTGTAAATGGAGTAAGATGCAACCAGGTAAACACTTGAAAACTAACCAGAGATTTATAGTTCAAACCCACCCAGAGGAACATGAGGAGAAAGGTGTGGCAGTCTGTTTTTAAAAACTGTAGCCATGAAAATCCAGTGGAGTGCACTCCTACTGTGCAACACACAGGACCACCTTAAGTTGAAATCAATGTAGATTCATAGGTAACAGGCTTAATTCACTCCACTCCTTAGTCTATATAGAGAGCAAAGAGTCCCTAATAGTCCATTTTATAGAATATTTTATGAGTTCTTTTTTTCTCAGTACGGCATAGTATTCCAATATGTGACTATACCACAGCTTCTTTCTTTAGTCGTCTGTTGATGAGCATTTGGGTTGCTTCCATCTCTATGCTGTTGTGAACAATGCAGCAATAAACATGGGTGTGCATATAGCTGCTTGGGTGGAAGTTCTGGTTTCTTTAGGGTATATTGCCAGTAGTGGAATTGCTAGGTCGAATGGTATTTCTATTTCCATCTTTTTGAGAAAGCACCATAGTTCCTTCCATAGTGGTTTCACCATTATGCAGTGTGAATTATTTCAGTCA
>NW_006399800.1:7308817-7438226 GCF_000299155.1 Elephantulus edwardii
ATATTTTTTTTTTAAAAAAAAAAGAACGTATTCCTGACAGTACTGATGGTTAATTCTCTTGGCTGCTACCTGGGTGTTCAAGTGATCTCAGAAGCAAATAAAAATAAAGATCTCTCATCAATTTTCTAAGGTGCTCTGCTGGCTTAATGGTAAAGAATATCACTACCAACCTAAAGTCACCTGGTTCGAATTCATCAGTTGCCCTGCAGGAAAAAGATGGACAGTTTCCCCCATGAGATTAACTGGCTCTGAAAACCCACTGAAGGGACTGCTTTTAGTCAGTTCCGACTTGACAGGACATAACAACCACACTAACTTCTGAAAAATTAGCTATTGAAAACCCTCTTTGGCATTGTTCTGTGGCTACCCGGACACACATGAAGCAGCCATGAGTGCAAACTGATGCTGTGGAAACTTTTTGTTTGCTTATTTTATATAGAAAACTGCAAAGGTTTTTATTGTATCCCCCCTGCCACAAAACTTAGTTTCTCGGTTTAAAGTTCAAAATTCCATGAAAGCTCCATCTTTATTAATGAAATTTTCTTTTTGCAACTAAATTACTAACAGTGACAGAATAGTGCTGTCTTTCACAAATTAAAGTTACGGTGGGGTACCTAGTTTGGAATGAAAGTAAAGCAAGAATACTCCTCAGAGTCGTGGAGGGACTGCCTCTCCCATTGCTGCTGAGTTCAGTCAGAACGGACTCGTAGCTGATCTCAGTGGAACAGGAGTAGATTGCCCATTTTTCTCCCAAGGAGTAGCTGGATATTTGAACCGCTTGCCTTTGCGTTGGCAGCACAATTTTCACTACCAACGTGTCATTGTGTGACCTGGGCTATGGCTGAGTAAGGAAAATTGTGATTTGTAGATAATCTATTTTTTTGGTTTTCGTGGTTTGTTTTTTGGTTTTTTTTTAAAGCTACCATTTTGCTGACTGTTGTTTCAATTTCAAGAAATATAGTGGTCTAATATGCTACTTTTTTGAACTGACAGTTGGCAATTTATATCTGCCAACTGCTCCTCAGAAGCAAGATGAGGGATTTCTACTGCAATTCAGATTTACATTCTTGGAAATGTAGTGGGGGGCTGCCATCGGTCAGAGTCAATTTATCAACAATGGATTTGGTTGGTGGGTTCTAGTCTAATTAAAACATGCAATATTTCCCTCCTTTTCTTGGCGGTGGTTGGGTGTGTGGTCCCGGTCCCTGTTATGTACGGAGGCAAAGGGAGAAGGCTCCGGCCCCCTTGGCGTCATGTCTTCGGTGCCGATGGCTTCCTGTTCGCTGGTTTTATCCTCAAGCAGCGAGACAAAGTGGGGGGAGGGAAACCAGAAAACACCCCATGCAATATTTATTGGTGGATAGCTTTCATTCCTGCAAATACCAAGGTAACTGTAAAGTGAATGAGAAAATTTTTTCATTATTTTAAGACTAAAGAGGTGTATCAGGAA
The DNA here is from genome assembly GCF_000299155.1 of Elephantulus edwardii. Lineage (NCBI taxonomy): Eukaryota > Metazoa > Chordata > Mammalia > Macroscelidea > Macroscelididae > Elephantulus > Elephantulus edwardii. Next base: position 7,310,268 of record NW_006399800.1, read on the forward strand.
TTTTTCTTAGGATACATATGGTGTGGATACGATTTTCTTTTAAGTATGTTATCTGTCCCACAAGTGTATGAGTTTAAAGATTGCAGTGTTATACATGAGTCTTCCAGACATTAAGTGAAAGGAAGTGCATAGTGTGTTAACAACAAATCCTGGGCATAATTTATAATTTTTAAATTATGATTATTTCTTCTATTTGATCTATTGAGATTTTACAGTTCTAGAACATTCGAATTTGATTGTTCATAGTGAGATTGCTTACCAATCCAGTAGTGATCCTGAAGTCTGCAGAATTAACATTCATACTTCATTATTTTCTTTCACTTGGAAATAGTCTCAAAATGTTGCCTCCAAAGTATGAATTCGTAAAGAAAGGTGAAAGTGAACTGTGCGCTGTTACCCTCTTCTTTCTTCTTTCCTTTGACATCTTACATATCAGAATGTGCTTAGTTTGTCAATTTACAAATGTGGAAGCCAATGTCTTTGTTTAAACCAATAACACATATGAATGGTAAAGTTTTGTGAACTCTTACTCAAGTGAGGTCAGAAGGAGCAGGAACTCTCAGGATATAAATAGTTGAAGAATTGGAATGTAAGTTTGTCAGCCCTTTGTTGTGGCTCCCCTCATCTGCTCCGGCTGAGGATCCTGTTCCTTCTGCTTATACTTGAAATTGTTGGTGATAAGATCAGCTTCTATCTGTCCCCAAGCTCTCACCTAATCCAGTTTACCATGGTGTGGTGGCGGTGGTGGGGTCCAGGGGGCCTTGGCCTTGAGATTTCCGTCAAGGTCCATCTAATCAAGTGAAGCAAACAACGTTTTTCATTTGCCCTATTCCTGGAGCTGCCTCTGCTGCTGCTGCTGCTGCTGCTGCTGCTTAGAAATTGCCATGCAATTTAAAAATGAAAAATGTCTCATCTCTCGTGATCCCAATTTATAATGGTTAGGAATGTGGGCCAAGAGTTTTCCCAGCGACTCTTGGATTTTTCCCAGTTGTCCTATCTCATTTGCCTGATGTTGGAAAGGAAAAGGAAGGAAGCCAGTGGATTTCTCTGTTATCCCCCTGTCCCCACTGCCTTGCTCCCACCCCGTTTACCTCTTCTCTTCTTTGTCGCAGATGGAAAGTTGTATTCAGCCACAGTGACGGACTTCCTCGCCATTGATGCTGTCATTTACCGGAGTCTCGGAGACAGCCCAACCCTGAGAACTGTCAAGCACGATTCAAAATGGTTGAAAGGTGAACAAACAATTAAAAGGAGAAACGAATAGAGATGAGAGAAATGCAGGTCTTGTGGGATAGCTAGAATCTGTAAGGACCAGACCATAGTTTCATTTTAGTAATGACTCCTGACAGACAAGAAGGTGTAAATTGCATCTTTTACCTCAGCTGATTTATTTGCCTTCTTTTTTCCTTTCCCATGAGTTTCTGCAGTATTAACAAAACTACCAATACCACGACAATAGAATGCATTACATTCATCTTTCCTTGCTTCCAAATCTCATTTTAGTGTCCCACATGAAAAGAAGTGAGCAGTTCTTTCATGGAAGGAGACAGGGGGTTGAAGGCTATGGGGAAATGCAAGAAAAGCTATTCAAAACCCTGAATGAGTCAGAGTTGACAAGGAGATGTGTTATACAAAATCTTTGCTATAATAAGGTGATTCCATTGTGGAAAATAAAATTACAGATATATGCAAAACTCATTTATTCTTCATTGTTGATTGTAATGACTTCTGAAGGGTATAATTTGTAGGCTCAGATGCCTTATGAAATCACCAAGGAGCAGAGTGTATGAAGTCATTACACACAGTCCTGATAACCAATCTTTAATGGCCCTATACTTTCAATTAATAAATTAATTCAACTTGATTGAACTTGGCCATTGATTGCAGTTTTCCCTTTAATTCTGCTTGACATGTCCCCAATTAATGTGCTTATTTGTCTGCAGAGCCATATTTCGTCCAAGCAGTGGATTATGGAGACTACATCTACTTCTTCTTCAGGGAGATAGCTGTGGAGTACAACACCATGGGGAAGGTGAGAGGGGGCAGCTCTAGCTTCCTTCCTGATATTTTCAGAAAAGCCACACTGGGGATGATGTTGTTCTGAATGGCCTTGAAATAAGAATCATGAATCTTAATAATAGGGCCATAATTTTGAGGTGATCAAGTCACAATATTGTACTGTCTTAAAGGCCTATGTCTTTTTCCTTTTAAAATGTATTGTGGTGGTTGTTGTGTTCCTTCATGTCAGAATTGACCCATAACTGACCCTCCATAAGGTTGTCAGAGGCAGTAAATCATTCGGGAGGAGATGACCCATCTCTCTATTTATATATTTGCTCTGGGGAAAGCTGCTGTCAGGGACCTCTCCAAAGTGCTGACAAGCAAGAGTGTCAGTCTGGAGACTAAGATGCTCCTGATCCAGGCCATGGTCTTTGCAATTATATTGTTATGCCTGAGCATAGCAGAGAACTGGACAATGACTACAGCTGACAGAAGAATTATTGATGCCTTTGAGCTGTGGTACTGGAGAAGAGTATTGAATATACCATGGACTGCCAAGAGAACAAACAGGTTTAACCTGGAGAGGGTGAAGCCAGGCTGCTCCTTGGAGGCAAGCATTTAGAAGATCTGTCTTCATGTACTTTGGGCACATGGCCAGAAGGGACCAACCCCTGGAGAAAGATATCATGCTTAAACGGATGAAGGGACAGCACAGGAGAGGGAAACCCTGGATGAGATGGATTGACACAGTAATTGGAATAATGGTTGTGGGTGTGTTGGAGACAGTGAGACTTGGTCAGGATAGAGCAGAGTTCAGAGTTACTGTATATAGAGTCGCTATAAATTTCAGATGACTTGATGGCAGATAACAACATATGAGAGAGAAATCAAACTCAACTCATTGCCATGAAGTCATAACAGACTCACAGCTGACCCTCTAGCAGGTTTTTAGAGACTGTAAATCACATGGGAGGAGACTACCCATCTTTTTCCTATGAAGCAGCTTTTTTGAACCACTTGCCTTTGGGCTGGCTATAGAGCTTCTTATCATTAGGCCACCAGATATATATATATATATATATGAAAAACTTTCATAGTGACCATTTTTTAAATGTATCATTCAGTGTTACTACGATATTTACCGTGTCGTACAACCATCACTGTTCTCCTTTTCCAGAAGTATGGTTCTGGGCTTTTGAAAAATTTTTTTGTTTATTTATAAAGTTTGAATACATTGTTTTTCCAAACAGAAACTCTGCATCTTTTAAGCACAACTTCCATCCCCTGCTTCCCACAACATCTCCCACCCATTGTCAATGAGTCAGTTCTGACTCATGATGACCCTCTAGTGGGTTTCCAAGCCAGTAAATCTTTGTGGGAGGAGACTGTCCATCTAAGGAGCACCTAGTGGATTCGAACTGCCAACGTTTCAGTTAGCCCCACACATGTCACACTAATAATAAACTTTCATCTCTGCTTTTCCAAAATAGTAGCAGGTTACTGGACACCTCTTAAATCTTTCTCTTGAAAATTTGATTGACTTCATATTGAATTTTAGATAGCCTAAGGTTTGGTTTCCAGGCATAATCAACAGCTTTTTCTTTTTAATTGAGTTGTTGGTACAGAGAGAGAGTGACTATCTAGTAAGAAAAGCTAAAAATCTTGTATTTTGTCTCTATTGCAAAATACAGAAGAACACTTAGGGGATTACAATTCAGCGTTTTGTTTTTTACGAGAGAGAGCTGATCAAGGTCACTAAGGTAGAAAGCATATATAAAATATCCAATGGCTTGCATAGCTGGAGGGATGCACACTTGGAAGAAGAGATTCAGGGCCTATGGACAGCCAGTGAGGAGATGATGCATGCAAAGTGTGCTTTTGTTTGTGGAAATAAAAAGCTAAGCAGTCTGTATGGAAATGAGTTTATGTGGCTGGGAGCTGATCCCCTGAAGGATTTATGACTCCGTACTAAATGCCACCGCCTTATCTTTTAAAACATGCTGTTCCAGTGCTGTCTTTCTCTCTTCTCTCTCTTTTTTATTTTTTTTTAAATTTTGCTATGGATTTTAGAAATAGAGGATAAAATTAAGCACCTTTTTGTTCTGTGTTTATGTTCAAGGAAAGGCAGATTCTACTACAATCTCCGTCAAAAGTGTGTACATTCCGTTTTCTCTGTATGGTTTTCCTCTGCAGGTCGTTTTCCCGAGAGTGGCTCAGGTTTGCAAGAACGACATGGGAGGGTCACAGAGAGTGCTGGAAAAACAATGGACATCTTTTCTAAAGGCACGTCTGAACTGCTCTGTTCCTGGAGACTCTCATTTTTATTTCAACATACTCCAGGCAGTTACAGATGTGATCCGCATCAATGGCCGTGACGTTGTCCTGGCAACATTTTCCACACCTTATAACAGGTAACCGTGCCCTGGCTGTGTTGACCTAATCCATTCTTCCCGTCTTCCTTTTCCCAGGAGTTCCTTTGAATATGCAATATTCATAACTGACAGAAGAGTTACTACTTGTTATTTGTATCTAGGAGGAGCTTATTTAACATTGTTTCCCCTAATAAATAACAGTATAAGCATTATTAGATTAGACTTTATGAAAGTAATGAAGTAAATTATAAAAAGAACTTACTTAGATGCCTGGTATCTAAACCCTTTATGAAAGTAATGAAGTAAATTATAAAAAGAACTTACTTAGATGCCTGGTATCTAAACCCTCTGCACACATTACTTCTAAACCCTAATAATCTAGGAGAGTGGAGACTGTCGTCTTCTTTTCACATGAAGGAAACCTAGCTCAGAATTCCTGGTCCAAATAGCCCATGTAAGGAAGAATATGCTTTGGAATTCCAGACTTTCTCTCTTGTCTCTTCCAGCACACCTAACTTCGTGTTTGATCATTAATATTTCTATGACTGGATGGGTGATTTTTTAAGTAAAACACTGGAAATTTTTTAAGATAATGTAGGGTGAAATTCAGGAATCAGATGACTTCATCTTCCTTTCCACCTTAGGTACCCTGGTTCTTGATTTGTTAGAGGAAATGATCTTCAGAGGGTGTGTGTGTGTGTGTGTGTGTAAATATGATATAGATATTAATATATAGAAAAAAATACATATATATAGGTATACATGTAAGGTACTGAGGAGCAGTGATGTCAGTCTGGAGACTAAGGTGCGCCTGATACAGGCCATGGTCTTTGCAATCACTTGCTATGCATCAGAGAGCTGGAACTGTGGTGCTGGAGAAGAGTATTGAATACACCATGGACTGCTAGGAGAACAAACAAGTTCATCCTGGAGAGGATAAAAGCAGGCTGCTCCTTGGAGACAAGGATTCTGAAGCTCTTTCTGACATATTTTGGACATGTTGCAAGGCAGGATTAGTCCTTGGGGAGGGATGTCATGCCTGGGAAGGTATAGGGACAGTGCAGGAGAGAAAGACCCTCAATGAGATGGATTAATTCCATCACTGGGGCAATGAGGATAGGTGTGTCAGTAACAATAAGATTGCAAAGGATAGTGCAAGGTTTAGGGCTGTTGTACAAAAGGATTACTATGAGTTGCAAGGAACTCAACAGCACATAACAACAACATACGTATGTCAAGTAGGAGCCAACTCACACAGTATTTGAATTACAAGCCTTTGGATTGGAAGCAAAATGCCTCACCAGTAAGCTACCAGAGCTTCCTAATATCTAATACATACATAAAATACATATTATATATTAACAGTGCTCTGGAGGCATAGTTAATAGGAAGTTGCACTGCTAACCCAAGAGGCACGACTCTAGAGGTTCAAAGCAGCCAGTGGCTCCATAGGAGAAAGATGGGCAATCACCTTCCATGTAGTTTACAGCCTTTAAAAACCTGCAGGAGGGTCACTATGAGTTAGTTCTGACTCATTAGCAAAGAAGACTTGATTTATTTGAGTTGTGGTGCTGGAAAAGAGTATTGAACCTACGGTGGACTACCAAGAGAATTCCAGATATGTCTTGGAGAGGGTGAAACCAAGCTGCTCTTTGGATGCAGGGATTTTGAGGGTCTGTCTTAGACTTTGGGCATGTTACCAGAAGGTCCCAGTCCTTGGAGAAGGACGTGACATTTGGAAAGGTGGAAGAACAGCTCAGGAGTGGAAGATCCCTTTAGAGGAAGAATCCTAGAGCAGGGTTCAGAGCTATTGTACATAACCTTGCTTTGAGTCATAGTTGACTTGATGGCACATAACAACAACAACAACATATTACACAGACATCTGTACAGTGGAATATTTTTCAGCCATAAAGGAAAAGGAGTTCTGGTACGAATCAACCTTGAAAACATTGTGCTACATCAAACACAAAAAGAAAAATACAGTGTGATTCTAAAGTCAGTATCTAGAATAAGCAAAAGCTTAGAAGTAAAAGGAGATAGTTGTTATTGTTATGTGCCATCCACTTCATGAACTAGCTCTGAACTTTACCCTATCCTGAGCCAACTTCACAATCTCTGTCACACCTAACCCCATTGCCACAGTCACTGTGTCAATCCATCTCATCCAGGGTCTTTCTCTCTTTTCACTGACCTTCTACCTTTCCAAGGATAATATCCTTTTCCAAGGATTGGTCCCTCCTGGCAGCATGCCCAAAGATAGAGTTTCAAAATCCTAGCTCCCGAGACCAGTACAATTTATGAGTGTTTGTCTGATACATCTTTCTAACTTGTGTGTGTGTGTGTGTGTGTGTGTGTGTGTGTGAGGGTGAGGGGTGGTTAGTATGTAATTACTTTATGGAAACAGGTTCCTGAGTGTTGTAGATGCTCCATTTAAAGTATTTTCTGAAAAGATCCTTGCAAAGAATCCCCTTAGTACATGCGTATGTAGTCTCAGGGAAGCTATTTGTTTGACAAAATCACAAAGTGATTTCCTATCATCTGCATTGATTTTCATCCATAAACTATAGTCCCTCTGTGGATTTAATTCCCCACATCTCCTCATTCTCCACGCCTTCTTCAACACATGCAAACTTTGTCTTATCAGATTATTTCATATCCCTTAGAGCCTTCTCTTTTCCCTGAGGAGAAATCTCAAGTTTCATGGTGTCACATCCAAATCCCTTTATGGCCTGACCTCATCTCTTCCTCCAGCTCATCTCACTCCATCACCATCCGTGTTACAGCCCTGTTACAGCACAGAGTCATTTCTTCAATTGCCATGCTTTGCGCATGGTCTCTTCTCTGCCCAGGCTGCTCTCCAGTCTCCATCTGCCCAGGGAGGTCCCAAGGCTGTACCAGGTCTCAGCTCCAGAGTCCATTCCCATGGGACTTTGTGCAAGCTTCTTTTCTATATACTACTCCTTCCAGACTGTCCTTGAGTTGTTGTATTTATTATCCTATTTGCCTCAATAGTGAACTCTATAGGAACTCTCTGTTATTCTTGTGGCATTTATTGATTGGAACATATTGAAGATTCCATAAATAAATATATCCAAAAATACATATTTCATAAATAATGCTGGTGTTCTGAAATTTACAGATAAATGAAGACCACGGTTTCATATACTCAGTTCTATGAATTATATATATAATGCATACTTTATAAAAAGATAATCCTTTAAATTTTCTCTATTAATCCTTCCACCTTGTTTTAAATAAGCTTTTTATCCTCTCCCTACTTCTGGCTTTATTAGTAATACTTCGATAATTGTGTTATGAAATTAAAGATGGCATATAATTCTTCAAGCTATTTGAGAAGTGATTTCGATATCCTTTCAACATATGCAAAATCCAGACTAAATTGTTTCCTCTGCCCCAGATCATGTTCCCACAAACTAAAGCACCTGTGTCTCTGATCCAGGGTGCTCTTGGAATGGAGCAGTCCGCTATCTCAAAACCAGGCAGCTCTTGGACACTATTTCCACCATTTATTTTATCAAAATCAAGTAGCTCCCCTCATCAAAATTAAACATGGGTTCAAATGTAAACAGCGTACACAGAAGAATGAATAATTTATGCCTTCCCACCATTGATGGAAAAAAAATCTTCCCTAAGTCCTGCCAGAAGTGTCAGGGAAGGAGGTAATTATAAGTATAGTTTACCATCATTATTATAAGTTAGGACTTTGTAGAGTATTTATTTGCAAAGCACTGGTGCTTTAGACTTATGTGAATAAACAAGATATAAAAATGTATATGTACCCTTATTAGTATATATATATATATTCTTCCCACAAAACTTTCTCACACTCTGAGTTCTTAGCTTACAAAATCAAGTTCAAATGGCATTATGTGGACAGTGAGGGGATTTTCATTTCAAATTTTCACCAGTTTTCAAGATGTAGAATGTGCTCCAGAGGTTTTTAATCTTTAGATTATTATTGATGATCATTAATACCAGGGAATTGACAGAAATTCTAATCATCAGCTCAACAATTCTGCTTTTATAAACCACCATCTCCAGAGAGAGAGTGAAGACATGAAAGAGCTCCCTTCATTTTCCTTTAATGAAATTAGCCCTTGCTTAAATGCCAGTGATACATCTTTAGTTGAAAGCATTCTTTTTAGGGTCTGTGACCTTCGGAGTCTGCTTCCCAAAGTGTATATGTAACTGCTGAGTCACTATTTTTGTGTGAAATGTTACGTTGCAGCATTCCTGGGTCTGCAGTCTGTGCCTATGACATGATCGACATTGCCAATGTGTTTACTGGGAGATTCAAGGAGCAGAAGTCTCCAGATTCTACATGGACACCAGTTCCTGATGAACGCGTGCCTAAGCCCAGGTAAATATGAATATTCATAAGGCAATTTTAAACTTCTAGATGGGGTGAGCTTTGTCTGTGCCTTCGACGCTAGCCACACAAGTGCCCACGCTAGAAGATTGAAAGGATTGCCAGGCCATTTGCTTTCATCCTCTTAATAAATAAACCCTAGATTTACCTGTATTTCTGAGTAAATCCAGATTTACCCAGATACTTGTTCAAAACAACAGCTCTCCGCTTTTGCTTTTTTGTAGTTTCCACAGTAATCTCAAAATGAGAAGAATCATGTGGTTCAATCAGCCCCATTGGCCTCTACTGTAGTTAGGTGCTCTTAAACAGAATACTTCTAATAACCATCATTTGGACAACAGATCAAAACTTAGCTTTGTCCTGCATCATCTTCATGATCTCCAGCATGCCTAAACCCATTATTGTAGTCAGTGTGTCATTTTATCTTGTTGAAAGTCTTCCTCTCTTTTCTTGATTCTATGTTATTGTTGTTATGTGCCTTCGAGTCAACTATGACTCATAGTAGTCCTATGAAATAGCTCTGAACCCTGCCCTATCTTGAGCCAGTCTCACTGTCTGACACTCCTACCCCCATTGTCATAGTCACTGTGTCATTCCTTCTCATCCAGTGTCTTCTTATCCTGCCTTGACCCTCTACCTTCCCAAAAATGATGTCCTTTTCCAAGGACTAGTCCTCTTGGCAACATGCCCATGGTATGTGAGACAGAGCTTCAAAATCCTTGTCTCCAAGAAGCAATTTAGTTTCACCCTCTCCAGGAGAGACCTGTTTGTTTTCTTGGCAGTCCATGGTATGTTCAAGACTCTCCTCTGGCACCACAACTTAAAGGCATCTCTTCTTCTATCATCCTAGTCATTGTCCAGCTTTTAGACGCACTGCAAATAACTGAGAAGACCATGCAGGGATAAGGCAAACCTTGGTTTCTAGACTAATATTTTTGCTCTTTAGCACTCTTGAGAGGTCCTTGACAACAGACTTTCCTAAATCAGCTCGTCTTCTGATTTTTCTGACTGCTAGTGCCAAGAGTGTTGATTGTGGATCCAAGCAAGATGCAATTTTTAACACCCTCAATCTTTTCTCCATATATCATGATGTTACCTATCAACCTGGTGGTGAGAATTTTTTTTTCTTGATGTTGAGATGCAATCCATACTGAAGAATACAGTCCTTCACACCTTTTGTAGTAAACACTTCAAGGTTGTGACATCTGCATATTGTAGGTTATTGATGAGTTTTCCTCTAATCCTGACACAACATGCTTCTTCATAAATTCTCCTGAATAATCTGTTCCACATATAGATCATAAAGGTTTGGAGAAAGGATAGATCCCTGATACACCCCTTTCTTGATTTCGAACCAATCAGTGTTCCATTGTTCTGTTCCTACAGCAATTTCCTTATTCCCATTCTTCTCAAAGTTAGCCACAATTTGTTGTGATCTACTCAGTTAAATGCCTTGTCATGCTCGATAAAACACAAATAGACATTCTTCTGGTACTCTTAAGCTTTCAGCCAAGATCTGTCTGACATTGGCAATGCTATCCCTAGTTCCACGGCCTCTTCTAAACCCAGCCTGTATTTCTGGAAGTTTTCTGTTAGTGTACTGTCATTTCTAGATAATCTTCAACAAAATTTTTCTTGCATGTGATAATGTAATATTGTTTGATAGTATCCACCTTCTTTTGTAATGAGAATAAATATGAATCTCCTCTAGCCAGCAAAGTAGTTGTCCACCAAATTTCTTGGCACAGTCCAGTAAGCACATTCTGGGCTGAATCTTTTTGTTAAACTATGTCAGTTGGTGTTCAATCAATTCCTGTGGTCTTATTTTTTTGCCAGTTCCTTCAGAACAGCTTGAACTTCCTCCTTCATTGCCCGTGCTTCTTGATCATATCCTGTTTCATGAAATTGTTCTGTGTTGGCCAATGCTTTTTTGGTACAGTGACCCTACGCACTCCTTCCATCTTCTTTTGATGCTTCCTGGATCATTCAGTTTCTGGCCAAGCACCTTTAAGTATTGCCATTCGATGCATGAATTTGCTCTTCAGTTCCTTCAGCTTCATAAACGCTGAGCAAGTTTATCCCTTTTGAATCTCTGACTCCAGCTCTTTGCTCATTTCATTATAATACTTTGCTTTGTCTTCCTGAGCTGCCCATTGAAATCTTATGTTCAGCTCTTTAACTTACTGATTTCTTTAATTTGTTGACCCTGTCAAAGATGAAAATGTGGAAAAGTGCATTTTTTAAGTCTATGAGGTTGGGTCAGTTATGTCTATTTTTCCTCCAAGCCTCCATTCAATTGTAGAGAGACCCATCAGCCCTTGTGGTGTAATAGTTAAAGTGCCTGGTTGCTAACTGAAAGTTTGGAAGTTAAAATTCATCCAGCAGTTCCGTGAGAGACAGTCCTGCCAGTCTGCTCCTGTAAAGACTGCAATGTGGAAAATCCTCTGGGCAGTTCTGCTACAGCAGTTGATTTACATATCAATTAAGGATTGTCTTACATATCTCATAATGTGAGTTATATGTGTTTCCCCTTAGATCTTATGACCCATCCAGGTTTGAACTGAGACCAAGACTCTCAGCTGAGTGCAGGAGGAAGCCAGCAGGTCCAGTGGATCATTAGGGCATCTCTAGTCCACCAGATTCTGGTCTGGTTCATGTCTGGTGCAGGGTCCATTTCTCTCCAGTCCATTTCTCACCTTAAAATTGCTTTCCTAGGGAACCTTTGGTAAACTATATAGACTTCTTAGTCTTAGGCCTATAGCTCCTTCATTTCTTCAAACTTAGTACAGTTGTTCAGACCAAGTCAGGAATGGGATCCTCACCCCCACTCTGTGTCTGCCTTCCCTAGGTCACACACATTCCCATCCCTTCACTGCAGCCCCTACAGTCTGAGTTACACAGAAACAGCCGTGTGTGGCTGTTGTCCCCAGTGAGTTTTCGAGCCTCTGGAAGGGAGCCCAGTCATTTATTATTTTGTGTTTTTGCTTCCAGTTTCCTCCCTCAACCTCAGATCTCCCATATAAATTACCTAGTCCAGTGCATTTAAATAATTTTAGATCATCGGAACCTCTGTACTTGGTGTAGAAACCCTTGTGATTTCTACATCTTTTATCACCTGAATTATCTCACATGTTCACACTGTATTGCTTATGGATAGCAGGCTAGGTACAGAAATCACACAAAGTTAACCTCATTCACTTTACAAGTAAGTGCATGGGATCAAAGGCACTGCCTTATTTTAGCTACATTCTAGATAATCAGGAAGCAGAGCTAAGCCTGCAGGGCCAGATATTGGAGAGTACTGATATAATAAAAATCTCTGCATGTAAAGATGCTGTCACTCAGACACAGCAGTCAGAGAGCCCACTGAAAGGGGTTTTCTCACCATGTTGTGGGTTGACCTTGATCTTCAAAGACACCAGGAGTCTTTGGAATTGACCATCAGGAAACATGTTCACCAATTTTTGGTAACTCGATGTGTGTCGGAATAGAATTGTGCTCTGTAAGGTAATCAGTGGCTGATTTTTAAGAATATTCTTCATTAGTGCTTCTGAGTGGACTTGAACTTTCATTTAGCAGCCAAAAATGAACCGCCCAGAGATGCCTAACACCCTTACGCAGAATAGAGGAGTGTCTCTGGGGCCCAGCTCCTTTTCTGTGCCCAGGAGAAAGCCAGTCATCTGTAGATAGGACTCACTCATGTATTTTCATAGTTTGAATGTAGTGGGATTTTTCTTGCCCCCTGAACCCATAAAAACTTTTGTAGAAGTGGATTTCCATTTTCTTTATTCAGTTACCTGTTTGGAAACAAACTATAAGGAAATATTCTTTAATATAATTTGTTTTTTCATACCTGCTGCAGTCAGGCAAACATCACATCCACACATTGCATCTTGTTCATCTGTACCCTTAAAATGTCTACACTTGTGAGGAAACCAACTCTGCTCTTGTCCTTCGTGGAACAAATGCCTGAGGCCTGTGACAGGGTTTGGGATGAGTAGTGAAGTTCCTGAGACATGTGAGAACCACGCACTTGTTCACTTGTTTCAGGCTCCAACACTGTTTACTGGGGTTTATTTGTGCTTCTGGGCGGAAGCCAAGCTGCCCCTGGCTGAGGCTCCCTCTCGAATGAGGAGGCGTCCCAGAGGAAATCTAAGCATGTTTTATTTGATGGCATTCAGCATTGTTCAACTTCCTCTTGTAGCCTGTGGTACATTCTCCCTCATGCCAGATGCTTAGCGAAGCAATTCATTCAAAGATTTTGCCATAAGGCATGAAATAAGCTCCCTCCCTCCCCCTTGTTTCATTTTAGGCCAGGATGCTGCGCTGGCTCATCCTCCTTAGAAAAATATGCATCCTCCAATGAGTTTCCTGATGACACCCTCAACTTCATTAAGACACACCCACTCATGGATGAAGCCGTGCCTTCCATTATCAACAGGCCGTGGTTCCTGAGAACAATGGTCAGGTAGGTGGCAAGCAAACCAGGTCCAAAGTGAATTCCCCTGCCTCCTTCTTATGCAGTAAAACCAACCATGTTTGAAATGCCATAAACATCTTCTGTTATCCTGGGCATTGAGTCAGCTATGAAATGCTGAAAGATTGAATGGATGCCATCAAACCCTCATAGCCACATTTCCAATGGTGTTATATTCTGTTGTTCCAAGTGGGTTGGACACTTGCCAACTTTTAGAGGAAATAACTATTTCCTTCCGGGTTAGCCCATCAATGCCATCTGTGCAAAAATTGAGGAAAAATGGAGAATCAGTCAGTACCTGTTTGTATCAGGGTCTTATTGGCTCAATGATTGTACAGGGATCCCTGGGTTGTTAGCTGTCAAATGGAGCTTGGATGTTACATTTATACTAATAGGCCGGCAAGATGGATGCATATACATTCAGTGGTGGCCACCAGATAAGGGATAGCTGATTAGTCTGCAATATTATGAAAATACTTACACCTCTTAAGAACTTATTTATAAAATGTACAAAAAGTTTTCGCAAATATATCTAAGTGTGGTTGTTATCAAGTAAGATGTTAATTATAATTAAATCCTTCTTTTTTTTTATCCAATAGAGGCGTGATCTTCTTGTAGACTTGCTATACAAACTAAAAGATCTAAAACACCACTTTAATTTCTCATGACTTTATTGGCAGGTGTTCAAATACTAGGCTCTTATCCACTTGATGTATAAAACCAGCATAGGGTCCATGATGTATAAAACCTGCTTAGGGTCCATGTTTGCTATTTCCTGTTATAGTACTTTGGAGAAATGGGTATCTATGGAAATAGCGAATGATCAAAAGATGTAAGGAAAAAAAGATGGCTGATGATACTTATTCTAAGCTCATAGCTTTCTGTCCATCCTGTTTATTGGTAAACCCTAATGGTTAGTGGAGGTATACCAGCTCTTCACCTTCCCATCCTTCAAAACTCTCAACCCTTGCCTGTAGATTTCCAGCCAGACTGTGTTTGCTTAGGTTTTGCACCTCAGAGGGGAGGATAGAGATGTGGTAGTGTTCAGTGAAAGTATCAGCCACTGACCTTCCCTTGTTGGCCACGGCTGGAATAATTGCTGCGTGATCTCGATGACTATGGCTCTCGACTCATGATGGAATTTGGCCTCCACACATTTACCTTTTCCCATTCCTCCCTTTTGGAGTTGTACTAATGCTCTACAGAAGAAAATGAAGGTTCAAACAGTTGGATCATTATTTATATGCTTATGTTTTTAATGATGCTATTATTAAAAAGCTGTGTCACAGTGCTTTGAAGTGGTAAAGAGGAAACTTTCATGGTAGGCCAACAAGTTAAAAAATAATATGTGATCCTGTCATTACAGATACCGCTTGACCAAAATTGCAGTGGACACTGCTGCGGGGCCCTATCAGAATCACACTGTGGTTTTCCTGGGATCAGAGAAGGGAATCATCTTGAAGTTCCTGGCCAGGATAGGAAATAGTGGTTTCCTAAATGACAGCCTTTTCCTGGAGGAGATGAGCGTTTATAACCCTGAAAAGTGAGTGGAATGCTTGGCTCTTTTGTCGTAATTATCCATTATGCTATTATTATTATGCCCACTTTTCATTCAGAGAAAATCAAGGAATACCTGGTTGTATGTGTTACAATTGTATATGTAAGAATATTTTTATTTTTTCAGGTTGGTTTTTTTGTATGTGTGTATTTCATACAGTCCTTCTCATACATTGTGTCTTATAAAATTAATCACCATTGATCTATGCCCACTATCGCCCGATCTTTTCGGATCTCCACTGGATCTTTCCTAATTCCTTTACCCCCTCCCTCCACCCACCAAACTGTGCGACCCTGTGATTCTCCCCTCCCCACTCTAAATCCCTTTCTCTTTACCCCTTTGGATATCTATACACATCTTACTAGTTATTCATCTGTTTTTATGATAATGCTCTTGTTGTTGTTATGTGCCATCGAGTCGTTTCCGACTCATAGCGACCCTATGCACAACAGCTCTAAACCCTGCTCTATCCTGCGCCAACCGCACCGCCTCTGACACACCCATCCCGATTACCCCAGTCACCGAATCAATCCATCTCATAGAGGGTCTTCCCCTCCTGCGCTGTGCCTCCACCCTCCCAAGCATGATGTCCCTCTCCAAGGACCCGTCCCTCCTGGCAACATGTCCAAAGTATGTCAGACGAAGCCCCAGAATCCTTGCCTCCAAAGAGTAGCTTGGTTTAATCCTGCTCCCTAGCCTCTCCCATATTTTTTTTAAATCGTTGCTCCTGAGTGCTGCATAGTATTCCATTGTGTGAATGTTTACTACTTTTTCTCAATCCAGTCATTTGTTGATGGACAGTTGGGCTGTTTCCATCTTCTTGCTACTGTGAATAACTGTGCTATAAATATCACTGTACAAATTTCCATTTCTTCATGTGTCTTTTGACCATTTGAATGTCTTCCTCTGTGAAAAGTCTTTCCATAACTTTTGCCTGTTTTGTAACTGGGTTATCAGTCTTTTCCTTGTAGAAATTCCCAAGGACTCAACAATCAGGACAAATATATTAGACTTAGTAGACCAATTCAGTAGAGTGTAAAAATCTTTTAATACACAGAAACATTATTTTCCCCATGCCAGTAATTGAAATAAGTGTGTGTGCATGTATGCAAAATAATCTCTTTTCTACCTTCAGTTAGATGAAGAGTTAAGAAACCATCTTGTGGGCTGTGAAAATGGTACCAAAAAAGAACTGGCCCAAGAACCTGTAACTGTATTTTGTCTTATATATTAGGTGCAGCTATGATGGAGTAGAAGACAAGAGGATTATGGGTATGCAGCTGGACAAAGCAAGCAGCTCCCTGTACGTTGCATTCTCGACCTGTGTGATCAAAGTTCCCCTTGGCCGGTGTGAGCGTCATGGGAAGTGTAAAAAGTATGTATTTGCCCCATTAACTATTTAGAAAGTTCACAGTGATTAGAAAGGATTCATAGGTAGCTCACTGTCCTCTTCTTCCTGTAGAACCTGCATCGCTTCCAGAGACCCTTATTGTGGGTGGGTAAAGGAAGGAGGTTCTTGTGCCCATCTGTCACCCAATAGCAGGTAAGGAACCCAAGGTGTGGGAGAGGGTAAGATCAGGTGGTTTTGGCTGATAAGCTTTTCAGACCTATAACTATAGACATAGACATAGACATAGACACACACACACACATATATATGTTACATACTCCTCAGTGCCCCCAGCCTCACCAGTGGAACTGCCAGCCGTCCTTGATTTCCCATTTCACAGTTCTCCATAGCACTCCATGTGGCAATTTTCATACTGATTCATCACCCCTAGATTGATTAAAAACACAGAGAAAAGGAAGCATAGGGAGCTTCCAAATATTCTCTGGAGAAACAGACAAGAAGGTGCCTGCCTTGTTCATCACAGTGTAGGAGCAGCAGAGAAAAGAAGCAATAGGACACCAATTAGATTACTGATGCGGTTTGTCCAGTCATAGCAAAAATGGCTCCTCTAATTGACTGTAAGGGGCTGAGGAGAAATTGCAGAGCATTTGTTAAACAGTGTATTTGTACAGTAAGTATGGTGAGTACATTCAATAAACCTTTCTCCAGCACTGAAGAACGGTTGACCCTATTATTCCACAGGCAGTCAATCGACTCTTGGCAATTATCCAGCAGGTCAGCTAGATCAGTGTAGTTTACCAGGCCTCTGATGTTGAGGTTTAAAACAGTTACCCAGGCTCTAAATGCTTAGATGGCCTTAAGAGATTTTTCTTTTCCTATTTGTATTACAGAAGATGTAAAATCTGAAATAACATTTAGAAAAGCAGTTAATAGGGGAGCTCTGGTGGCCTAGTGGCAAGAAGCTGCAACTACAATCCCAGAGGTGCACGGTTCGAATCCACCAAATGCTCTGCCGGGGAAGGAGGGGCAATCTCCTCCTGTACCAGTCAGATCTGATTTGACGGTACACGCACATAAAAATAATAAAATAAAATAAAAAAATTAAAAAAAAAGAAAAGCAGTTAATGTTGTGTCCTTGAGGGGTGGTGGTAATTCAAGGAAGGTTTCCTAGCTCAAAAGGGGCAGACCAACTACCACCTATCACTTTAAGCCTCCTCTCTCCTTTTAACACAACTAAACAACCCAACCAAAAGTCCTAGCTGAAGACCACTACCTGTATAAGTTAGGGATAAGTGTTCCTACAAACAGAACTAATGATAACGATAAAATCTGACCTAGAAATTTGATTAACACAAAGATTCTACCCTAGGATATTAAAATAGCTTTGCAGGTAGCAATACTGTCATACTATGATGTTAGATACTGTTGTTGGGAACGCTCGTGGCCTAGTGATAAGAAACTGCGTTGCCAATCCAAAGGCACATGGTTTGGATCCACCAGGTGCTCCATGGGAGAAAGATGGGCAGTCAACTCCTGTGAGACTTATTTATTACCTCTGAAAACCTATTAGAGAGTTAGCTATGCGTCAGTTCTGACTTGACGGTACACAACAGCTGTTATCCAATGCTAGAGAAAGATCTGCTGGCTTAGTGGTAAGAAGTTATGCTGCTCAACCGAAGGCTCCTGGTTTGGATCCACCAGCTACTCTACAGGACAAAGATAGGCAGTCTCCTCCCATGTGACTCACTGCCTCTGAAAACTCACTGGATGCGTTGGTTCGGACCTGGTGATTCACAGTAACCACCTAATGTTAGGGCCTTATCTAGTTTTGTATGGGAACCCTCGAGTTAAAGGAAGGAAGCATCAGAAAGCACAGTGAGGGAAGCTACAAAATGATTTGGTTCCTGTCTACATTCCAGATGTGACCAAGGCAACCGGACTGATTCCTAAAAACTAGATAGTTTTTTTAAAATCAACCTCTTATGGGTGTGCTTACATATTTCAGTGACACTGAAATGACTCAAAACTTGTGGAATTCCTCTTGGGTAATGGATTTCAAAGCCTGATGAGTATTTGTTTTATTGAAACGAAAAATTTTAATACTCTGGGGAAGAACTTGATTTTTTTTTTTACTATAGCAAGAGACATTGGAAAGCTAGCATGGTGGATTATTAAATCAAGGTGTCACTTTAAAAATGAATTGGTTTTCCCATATGGTTCAGGCTCATAAATAAACTCTAAAGGCAGTTGCAAAAGAGGAATTTCACTCACGTGTGGGAATAAATACAACTTATTTCCCATATAGAAGAGCAGAACTCCTTTGCATGGGTCTAGTGTACTTGTTTTAAAAAATAATAATAGGTAATATTAAAACAGACCTTGTTAATTTTTCATAGCTTTTATAGACCACTATGGTATGCTGGTGGGTATATGGAAACAGTGAGGATAAAGAGATGCTTGAGAGACTCACAAGGGTCATGAGCAGGACTGGGAGTAAGCAAAATATTTAAGTAATCTCAGCAAAATGTATCACCACATCCTACCTCCTCACATCTCCACACATTGCACTGGCCACAAGTGTGGATTAGAGGTTTCTACTTTGACCAGGTTATTGTTTGAAAAAGAAGTAAAACAGGTCAAGGAAGTGGAATGGAAGAGGAAGCAAAGAAGAAAAGACTTCCAATTTTTAACATATAACTCATTGCTGTGAAATTGGAACTGACTCATAGCTGACCCGCCATTGATTTCTGAGGCCGTTTATAATACACAAGAGATTCTCCATCACAGCTACTGGTGGATTTGAACTGCCGGACAGGCATTGGCCTTTCGGTTAACAGCACAACCCCCTTCAGACTAGGCCACCAGAACTCCCTACTTTTTAAAATATTTAGATGTATTGAAAAACAATTTAATGCCCAAGAAGTCAGATTAAAAGAAGTAAATAATCTGTAAACTAAATAATATTTGAGTCAGTTGCTTAAACCATGGCTTTGCTTTGAAAAGTCACACAGAACACATTTCTGTAAACTTCTGAGGTAAAGATTCAACCTGTTATCTAGTTCTCTTTTGCACCTGCCACTAAATTTATCAAGCTATGTTTTCTTTAGTGAACCATAAGACTAATTGTTGAATAATGACTCATATTATTGAATTTGTTTCTTTCTCTCACTTTTTTCCCAAAGGCTGAGTTTTGAACAGGACATAGAACGTGGCAATACAGATGGTCTAGGAGACTGTCATAGTAAGTTAAGCTTTTTACCCATGTTTATCTTTGGGCAAAGTTGCTTTCACAGAATGGCCTGGAAATAATATCCCACATGTGGATTTGAGGGCTGCTGGCGCCAGAACATAAACAAATAATAGAAATCATCTTTTAAATAACAAATTTAATAAATAGTGTATTTTAAAAGCAGTACTGTCAATGTTTTTGCTATGAATGCTGTCAGCCTATTTTGTTATTCTAGTGCTATGGAACACATTCAGCTATAAAGGATATTAATTATAAGAGAGCCGTAAGTTATATCAGCCTTTCCATTACAAAACCAAAGTGCTGCTTTTCAAATATGCTATTTACTACACTGTGAGTTTCCACCAAATGGTAAAAAAATTGATCAGTGCATTCTTGCTTTCTCATTGAATGGGACTGCTTTATTAATCATGTGCATAATTGACTGTTTTAAGTAATTCTTTTTGAAGATTGGATTCATGTCTGTTACCATTTGACAAAGAAAAAAAAATTCCAAAATCACTACAATAACCTTCCAAATAACCTTTTTAAAAGGGAATTAACCTACTATGTAAGCGCAAAGTTTATTTCAAAAGTTTAGTTAGTACTTCATATTAAGGAGCCTAGTCCTGTGCCCTGATTAATATCAGTATTCTGCTGAAATGTTATATTTGTGCTAATTCAGAAAATAATGCCATCCTTCTAGAAGTTCCATTTAGTATTAAGGGTTTTAAATGTTATATATCCTGAATATTAAGAAGGTTGCCTTCAAAGTGGCACCAAAAAACAGGTCCTAAGAGAATAGAACTGTACTAGTTTTGATGTTTGATTCTGTGATGAAAAGCATAGATACATAGTTCTGTACATCTTTGAGCTATAAGTACTGAAATTTCAGACTCTAGGCTACCGTTAATATTTTCTACTATACATATTTTAGAAGTCAGATATAATGAGATAGACAAAGATATATAGGCAGTATTATCTCCACATACATGTGCCTGTGTGTTTGTTTACTAATCGATATTGTCAGAAGTAATGTTCTTATTTATTATATTTTCACATAAAATATTTAGGACTTAAGATAATTAGCATAGCAGACAGTATCATTGCCAAAATAATGTTACTTGTATTTTATCTGAATCTGTGCTTGTGGCTGTTTTAGTTTAAGGCAAAAAAAAGCTGTTGAGTACAGACCATTATGAGACTGGACTGTTCCTTATAGCATAGTTGCAAGGATGTACTGAGAGAGAACATGAGGAGAGGTGCCCTCGGAGAGCGTGGTTGCCCGGATGTACTGAGAGAGCGCGTGAGGAAAAATGCAAGTGTAGTTCACGTGTCGCTTGTCTCATCTACCTACACATCCCCATGTGTGGATGAGAGCTTACAGTCTTTGAATCACATATAATATAATAATAGTTACCACTCCTTCTGCAACTCTTACTTTTTCTCTGCCTTTTGGCAAAGGTGCTGATTTTGAGGAAATACACTTGGAGAAGAGATACAAAGGTGTGAAGGCAGAAAAGTAATTGGACTGAGTAGAAAGTGTCTCATGTTACAAGCAGGAATTAACAAGCACTTCCTTCATATTGGGGACCATATATTAATAGGGCTTTGTATTATTCACTTCCACTGAGTATGTAAATCACACTGAGTATATAAAACATAAAGTAACCTTCTCCTCCCCTTTGTCTTTCAGATTCCTTTGTGGCACTGAATGGTAAGGAAGATATTAGTCTCATACTTTCTATTAGTGACAATCTGTTTAGGAAATTCTGCTTCACTAATCCTCTTGAGTATTTTCAAACTTTGGGTTTCTTCTTTAATTAATTTTTTTATCCTCATTATTTTTTTATAGACATTTCAACTCCTCTACCAGATCATGAAATGTCTTACAACACAGTGTATGGTCAGTTTATGGATTTCCTTCTTTCTTCTTCCTTCTTTTTTAATTTTCTAGTGACTCATCCTGTGATAGTTCATAGTTTTCATTTCTAAACATTATGGGCCAGATTCTTCAGGGTCCCAATTCACTAAAATGATTTTTAGATTTCATTATTGCTTTTAAAAAATCACTCTGCCTTATGAGGCCATTCTGTGAGAGACTGAATAGTATACAATCAACCACAGGGAATTTGAAAAATATATTTAATAATTTCTGGAGGGAGAAGAAAAATTTTTTATATAAGTATACTCAAGAGAGAAGAGTAGTAATTACAACTAATAGACCATAGCTCCTCAGCTATCAGAGAATATCATGTCCCCAAATTCGTACTTTCAAGATAATACAGGGAAAATCTTTAATGAGTTTAAAGTCTTAGTTCCTATAAGACGAAACTACACAATAGAACATGAAATTAACTGTCACAGTTTGAAGTTTATGAGAGTCTGAATATTTAGACATGTTTTCAATACAGTTTCTTCAGAATATATACAAAGAAGAGTGACGCAGTGGAAATGATGTGCAAACAGGATTCAGTCCATTGTGCCTCTTCTGAAATACACAGCTACTATATTAAACAAAGCTAGAAAGTGCATAAACAGAATATTCTGAGCTCTTTATAAGTTGAAATGTAGTTGTTCCACTTACATTTTCATTTACCCACCCTCTCCCCTTATTTATTAGTTTAAACTCTACCTGTGCTTTGAAATACAACATGAAAAACACATTCTGTGGAAAATTTAAGCTTCTGCATTATATTGGAGACTATGAATTTCACTGATAAGTAGACATTTTATAGTTTATATTTTTAAGATCTATTAAAATGTACACGTTTCAGGATGATCTTTATTTAAATCTCTCACTGACACTGAGTTGAAGATGACTCATAGCTGACCCTTCAGCAGCATTTGAAAGGCTGTAAGTCTCATGGAAGGAGATTGCCCATCTTTTCTCCTGCAGAGCTACAGGCGGTTTTGAACTGAGAGGGGCTACTTTTGAGTTAGTCAGCCCTACTCCCTACTGACTAGGTCACCAGAGTGCCCTTATTTAAATATAGGGGTAGATAATAGAAGAGAGGACACGAAGAAAGAACAAAAAAGAAAGAGAGCTTGAGGATGCAAAGACATAGATCTAGATGGTTGCAAAGGTATGACACAACTCTGTGAAAGTACTCACCCCACATCTGGTTAATGCAGATAGGAAATGCAGTGCTGGATTTCTCCTGACTGGCCTGCTTGAGTTATAAAGCTGTGTGAACTAGCTGAGCCCACAAAGTCTGCCCACCTTTAATACTCTCGGATCTATGATTCAGGCTAGAACACTGAACAACAAGGACTAGAGGAAATAATTTTTCAGGAGACAGTGTCGTCTAGCTTTACCTGCCCATTCAGAAAGAGAGGCCACTTAGCACCTCCTCCCATATCATACTTTGCAATCAGTCCCTATAATTGAACAATCCTTAGCAGATACTGAGAACTTCAGAACTAGAGAATATAATTGAAGCAGTAACCTCTCCATCATTCATCAATCATACTCTGACCAGTTTTAGCTCCCAGGTAACTTCTCATGAAGATAATTACACCATGGGATGTTCTTCATGAACAAAAATTCCTCTCCAAGCTACAGATCTTTTTCTTTCCTTTTATAAAATGAACAGAACTTATTAATTCTTCCATATTAACACTTTAAAAGACAATGTCCATTCATCTTCTGTTCTGATCAGCTAGCTCTTTCTGTGATGAAACTTTTTAAAAGGATTTGGGATTTTTCTTTCAGCTGTCCATTTCAGGCTCAATTTATCTAATGTGATGTGAAGAGACGGTTAATTGATCATCAAAATTAGGGCTGGTCCAGACAATACTTAGAAAAACGTAGAGATTCTTTTGTTCATAAATGATTGCAATAAATAGATACTTATTTCCAAGCTGTTGTGTGCTTTCAAGTTGATTGTGACCTTTATAAAACTCAAACTCAGTGCTGTCAATGATTCATAGTTGACCTTCCATTGAGTTTTCCCCCTATGGAAAAAAACTGTTCATCTTTCTCCTGGAAAGACACTGGTGGATTTGAACTGGCAGAGGGATGCTGCGTTTGGGTCAGCACTGCAAGTTCCTGTGGATTACACCTCCAGTAATCCCTTACAGAGCAGAAGATAATGCACATAGGGTATCTCAGGCTGACCCTCCCCTCTCCCCCAGGAGCAGATCAACAGGTCCTTACTAACCCAGAACCACTGATAAACTCAAGCCACATACCTTTCTGTTAACAGCAGTGTTTTAACCATTATGCCATCTGAGTTCCCAGTTAATAGACTGAAGATATCTTCAGTTCATTTACTCAGCAAATACTTGTTTAGTATCTACTATCTTGTAGACACTATACTAGGTGCTGGAAAAAGTAGAATCACGGGAATGATTTGATTGATATTCTGTTACATATGACTGTAGACTTGGAATCTAACCAGGAAGTCCAAAGTGAACTTTTAGCTTCTAGCTTTGTCCTTTGCATGTTTTCAGTGACAGCTCAGTAGCAAACCATAAAATCAGAACTGCTCAAAAAAATGATCATTTCAGTTCACCATGTAGACAAAAGCTGCACGCTAGAGGATTACATGTACAAGAACTTTTTTTTTTTTAGTGAATTGGGCCCTATTTCCCTTCCTTCCTTGTCTTCTGTATTGCTTTTAGTGTCTCTTCTTTGTGTCTAATTCGACTGTGGTGATTAATAGGTTAGAGTAGTTTGAAGGGTCTCTAACCTCTCAAATCACAATTGTTTGTAGATTCAGAGAAACAATATGATGCATACAAAAGTTGACTTTTAAAATTATCTTCAAATTTTATAGCTCCATTGAGTAAAATATGGGACTAGCAGAGTAATATTTTAAGTTCCAAAGCTGTTAACATACAATACCATATTCTCCAAAAAATTATTTTTGTAGCATTATTTTGGTTACAAAGTCTCTTTGGGAATGCATAAAATTAAGACTGCCATTAAAATCAGGTTATAAGAAGAAGTGCAAGTGGTTTCCTTTTAACATTTTTTAAGCTTGGAGAGGTAATAATACACAGCTTTGATGACTGATTTCAAAGTAAGGGCTGCTGCTTAATGGAGCTTACACCTGGTGGTTCTGAAAGTTTTGAGAATCAGGCGTTGCCTTCTCCAACTGTTTAATTCACCATTGAGACATGTTCCCTATCCTCAAGCATAAGTTTAAAAGATTACAAGCTTCATGCTGCTCGACTTTTTTCTCCACGCTGAATCAGATGCATGGTTTCTCTAGATTTACATATAAAAAAATAAAGATGTGGTGGGTATTAGACTAACACTTCAGTGGTACAGAGGAAGAGGCTGATTTCTCACATTTGTGTAAAACATTTCCCTACCTAACTACCATCTGGTCCACATTCATTTCCTTTCGTAGCCATTGCTTTCCATTACCAGTGAGTTTTCCATGTATTTGCAGCATATGGTCCAAGAAATCTTTCTACAGAGAATGTGTCCCTTAGGCATATATTTCCCCTAGATTACCGTATTAAGAAATGTTCTCCCTAAACCATACTTATGGCATCAACATAAAATTGCCCCTTGAACACAGTAAAATGGGAAATGCTAAAAATGCATAACAACTCAGGTAAAAGAAATTCTTGCTACTTGGAGAGATTTTTTTTGGGGGGGGGTGTCTTTCTTTTTTCTTTCTCACTCCCTACAAAGCTGTTGCTAATTGTTTGCTTACCCTGGGTGCTGAATTCTCTCTAGACCATATGTTTCATTAGAGCAGTCTTGATCTCAGGTTTGAAAAATACATGCTATGTTTTAGACCTCAGATAAGCAAAAAGGATGTAAAGGGAATTTCTGAATTTCCATTACTCAGGCTCATTTCCCTCCTTCTCTTATCTGTATTTTGAGATGAGTTGTGAGATCTCAAAATTTAAAAACAAAAAGTCTAGCTCCAAAGCTCTTTCCTGAGTTTTCAATGAAAGTTCTTCTAGCAGTTGCAGATGAACCAAACAATTTGCAACAAAAGGATGTTTGAAGCTTTATGAGGGCCATCCCTGGTTCACAAAAAAAAAAAGAAATAAAATAAAATAAAATAAAATAAACAACACAGGTTTTTATACATGTAACCAAAGGAATCTTTGGCTTACCTTTTTCTTACTATCCAAATTTTAAGAAGCTAAGTGATCTTTTTTTTAACATCTTTTTTTTTTATGTCTGCAATTCATAGTTGCAAAATCTCCTGCAAGTCCATCTTCCAATAACAGTTTTAAAAGAGTACAATGCAATGCATTTATCATCATAAGAAATCTTTCTGCTGGCCTTTATTGTTGCTACCATGTACCTGGTGATTGCACCCTGGCACAGAAGCAGTTTGGCATTATTGTGAACCTATCCGATTTTCTACCAAAGGCACCAGTAACAGGGTCATACTGATTGGTCTGATGTCTTTTTAAAAATCCAGGAGATAGCTTTAGAAACATTAATTTGGCAGAAATTTTACTTTAATGTCAATACCGAGTTCCATTTCATTTCCATCAAAGAGAACAAAAGGGGCTTCCAGATATCATCCTGAGAACTTAGATCAAAGCAGCTGATAGAATCTGCATTTAACTTTGCAGAAGATGGAAAGGCAAGTTGAAGAATGGAGTCGCAGGAAATCCCCAGAGCTGCTGCCTTAACTTCAGTGTAAACATCCGTCTTCAGTAGTTCTGGAAGGTTGCTCTGGGTCTCTGAAAGCCATCTCATCTGAATCTTCTCTGTCAATAATTTTGATGTCTCAAAAACCTCTCCCGAGATCCAGTTGAGTCATAAAATAACTGTTGTTGTTGCTGTTAGGTGCCATCGAGTCAGTTTTTACTCATAGCAACATTATGAACAATATATCTGAACCATGCAGACTGCCTTTCATTAGATACAATTTAGAAGGCACAGCCACACCAATCTTGTAACAGTGAGGCCTCCATCTCAGTGCAAAGGCTTGTGGAGTTGATGCCGAAGACTGGAAGTAATATGCAAACATACATGAGGGGCGTTTGGGCCAACTGAACTGTTTATGATGGGACAGCAGGTCATCCAGTGCTATGAACCTGTGCTGGTTGGTCATGTACAGTGCCCCCATAGTGGGCCTGTTCTGCCTTTAGTGTTGCAGGACACCAGCAGAGAACAGCACCATTTTTTGTTCACCTTCTATGTGTCAGACACATGTGCTTTCATACATTATTTTGTACTCCCATCCATACTGGGAGGTAAGTATCATAATTCTCATTTTGTACAGTAGGAACCCTCAGGCCCATTGAGGTTCAGTGATTCCCCTAGGCTCACCTGGTGAGAAACAGAGACAGGCTCTGGCCTGGAACACTCCCCTGAATCACCTGCTAAGTCCAGTCACTTCTAGGGTGAACCTGCAGACTGTTGTCCAGCTTGAGTGCTGCTCTCCTAGCTTCTGATGGAAAGAACTGTGCTGTGAGTCTCTCCAGTGATGTTTCCCTAACTGTATTTGTAATGAAAACAGGGCACTCCAGTTCCCTCTTGCCCAGCACCACTACGTCAGACTCCATGGCTCAAGAGGGGTATAAGTCTGAGGGAGGAAAGCTGGACTCGAAGGACTGGCTCCATTCATTTGACAGCACAGACCCATCGGGGGCAGTGTCTTCCCATAATCACCAAGACAAGAAGGGTAAGGCCTTGGAAGCACCTCTTCCTCTGGGGGAGAGGGAGGGAAAAGAGGGGAGGACTATGTAACTGCTTCCAGCTGAATCAGGTAGGAACCACCAGTGCACACCGACAGTGTAACAGAACAGAGCGAGGTGCAAGGCGCTGTGCTAGGCCTGATCCTCACGGGCTCCCTGACTGGGGAGGAGCCACACAAAACAAATAACACATCATAAGCTTCCTCCACCCACAAGATGTGTGGCTTGGCGCAAAGTAGCTTCTGGCTCCTGTGATCCCTTTCCACCCATCTTAGCCTCATTCTGTGATTTGGGGCCTGTTTTCCCACCATCATGTAATGGAACACAGTGGGGGCTTTGGCACGTGAATCTAATCTAAGTAAAGGCCCTTTAATTGGTGAATTGAGAAATAGCAGGGCAAAGTCTTTTCTGGCTAGTAGCATCTCTCCCTCTTGCCTGGTGCTGAATTTGAATAGAGCCGAGGTCCTCAGACATAACTGTATAATTGCCCGAAGAGGACAAGAGCTAAAACAAAAATATGTTATTTAATCAAGCAGAATTGCTATGCATTTAAAACGGAAAGGAAGCCACACTAAATGAAAGGGACTCTACTGTGAACTGTCCTAAATTCTCCCTTGCTTTCTTTGCTTAACTAGAGACAGGAAATGTCATCTCCTTTCTCGCCCTTTGCTGCTTCTAGTAACACATCCTACTTTAGTTGCAGCTGCAACCAAAGAGGCCTTTACTTGTCCAGGAAACAGTCTTGTAAATCAGAGACTGAAAAGACCAGTTATGTTACTGAGCTGTTTCCCCCCCAATTCAGAATTGTTTACTTTTATATGTTTTCAAGAGTTTCTTCCAACCAAGGTTTTGAGTCTCAAGGGCACAGTGACTCTTAGCTTCTGGCTCCTCCTCCTCCTGGCTTCTACCTTCATCATCCTTACCCACATATGCATTTCCAGCTTTCCTTCTATAGGGTCTGAATGTCCATCCTCTCTGTTGCTCTTCATCCCAAGAAAGCTGTGCTTCCCAAGCCAAAATGTCAGCCTTTATCCCCTTTTGTCTTATTCTTCGGTGTCTCCAGTGGCACAGTCAACCATTTGTTCACTAACCAAAAGGCCAGCAATTCAGAGCCCCCTAGGCACACCTCCAGTAAAAGGCCTGTCAGTCGGCTTTAAAAAAAAAAGAAAAGAAAAGAAAAGCCTTCTGGACACTATAGTGTTTAGTTCTGTTCTGTAACTCATGATTTGGGAATGA
Organism: Elephantulus edwardii; assembly: GCF_000299155.1. NCBI lineage: Eukaryota > Metazoa > Chordata > Mammalia > Macroscelidea > Macroscelididae > Elephantulus > Elephantulus edwardii. Next base: position 7,338,508 of record NW_006399800.1, read on the forward strand.
CTCACTCCGTAGCAACTGGTTTGGAGAGGACCTTGTTCTTGAGCATGTCCCCTTAGTCAATTGCACTATTCTTCTGCAGGCTTCATTAGTATATACTGCTCCAAGTCTTTAAAAAAAGGGGAGAGAAGGCACGAGAGTGTAATGACTTCTCAATCCCTTTAAGGTGAAGGGTCCCTCGAACTGAAGCTGTCCTGAGAAAGCACTAGACTGATGTGTAATGGACCAGAGAAACCATCCTTAGAATGCGCCATTATTTGTTATGTGTGGCTCCAGACCTCAGATGTGTTAGTCTTGGCTGGTTTCTCAAGAAGAGACAGCTCAGTACAACTCCTGTGTGTTTGCACACAGTGACTTTCTGGGGGAGGGGAGCAAACAACAAAAAAAGCAACAGAAGCCAGCCTTTCCAGTAAAGCATTAAACATGTCATCCAGATTTCTTGCTGTTGGTTGCAGTAATTTACTCCTCACGTCACTGATGGGGCATCCTGAATTGTCACCAATAATTAACTCTCCCAAGGAATGGGGGTTATCAGAGAATCCAATTAACACTTTGACTGATCATTTTAAAATTCAACATTGTTCATTCTCCTGGGACCTATTATGAATATTGACAAAGCTGGAAGCAGTCTACATATTGTCAGACAATGGTGGCAGAGGTGATTGCATGGGTGTTTAACATGTTCACTGTTCCTGTGCTATTAACTCCTTGCCTTGCCCCATCAAATGTGGGTTTGATTGGTGACAAATGATTATGTGCTTTGATGGGGCAATGCCAATGAGTTTTTATGCAGAAATGAAAAAAATGTAGCTTAATGTTCCTTTTACCATGATTTTTTATGATTTTGATTTCCATTTGCTATGAATTGTTTTTATTTTCAATGTTCATGATTTATTTCAAACTTTTGTTTTGTTTTGCCAAGCACTGTGTGGTATGGCTTGGCAACCGTGTTAATCCTTTGGAAAAGTCTCGTTTCTTTTCTGACTCATTATGATGTTCCTGGACTTGAATCGATATGTGGTCCTGTTGCTTCTTTCCATTCCCTAATGTTGGTGCCTTGATGATGTCACATCCGTGTGTGCAGCTTCTCCTGGGATGTGAGAGTTCCCTGGGTTTTCTGAGGGCCTCCGACTGGTGCGCTTTTTCGATTGTCTCATGGGAATGTGACATTTGTGTGCCCCAGCTTTTAGAGCTAAATATACTCTGGAATTGTTTCAAAATACCTCACATTTCTCTGCTAAGCAGAAAATGCGTCCACTGACCAGCTGAGGAGGAGTCAAGTGCTGGGTGCCCTTTTTATTTTGGCTGCTGAAAAAGGGCCAAACAAACCCAACGGTTCTTCAGATGGCTGAGCGCCACTGTGGCCTCTGGCCCCACACTCTGACCCACCAAAACCCCCTGCTGAGCAATTCCACATTTCCAGAGTATGTTTGCTTGTCTTTTTCTTTTCCTTGCTGTGTCTTTCCTATTGATTTGATCCTGTGCGTCCCTCACATTCTGTCACAGCACCGTCCCTCACCTGGCAGTCTAACCCCCCTTCTGCTACCATTGTTCTTAGCCTCCCCCTTTCAAAATAATAGACCCAGGCCCTCTGCCCCTGTGTGGAATGTTCCAAGGCTCTTCCCTGTACATTGTGAGTAGCGTTAGAATGCCATATGTACACATACTCATACTAACAAAGCGCCAGAAGAGACCTGCCAAGCACGCAGAAGCATTATCACAGAAAATGAAGTAATTTTCTCTCTCAGTAACTGGCCTTGCCCTTCATTACCCTGCTGGCCTTGTCTAATGTCTCTTGTCCTTGCTGCTTTTCTTTAAAATTGCCTGATATCTTTCAAGCCCTAGATTCATTAGTACAAACACAGCCAACTGCTCTGTTTTATCTCTTGGTCCCTAGATGTCTGGAGCCTCTCGAGCCAGCCCTTTAATCACCAAGTTGATAAATTGGATGCAGCCCTAGTTACTTCTTTGTTGGTTTTGCCACATTTAAAAATATATATTATTTATTCATCCTATAACTATTGAGGTGGTAATGGGTAGTTACAAAGAGGCTTTAATTGCAGATGAATAAGAAAGAAAATCCAACTTATTTTTAGATCTGGCTTCCCCCTTTTACCCCCCCCCCCCAATTCACTCCACGGCAAGAGAAATAAGCACTTTCTTTTTTAGGATAAGCAGTGCTGAGAACAAATAGCCACTTCTGTACCTCCTGTTTCTTACTACAAGTAACAATGGTATAAGACCTAGTTTTCAACAAGACGGCAAGATAAGAGAGAATTAGCCAGGTTCAGATCTGGTTCAGAACAGAGAGTTGTGTAACATAAATATAAAACATAAGCACTGATGGCCGCTGTTAAGACACAAGAATAACTTTTGAGAGGAAGAAAACCTCTTCTTAATTCAAACTTTGTTATGTACAGTTCTTGTGAGCTCCCTGAAAAAAAAGATGAAATAGTCAATATAGTGAAAGAGATCTTTATTGTAAACTCATGTATGTATTGACTGTAAATGCTAAAACCATAGTATATTTGTGTTACTGTTGTTAGGTGCTGTCGCATCACTAAGACTCATAGCAACCCTATGAATATTAGCTCTGAACCTGCCCTATCCTGACCCAACCTGTCTCTGACACACCTACCCACATTGCCATACAGTCACTATGTCACTCCATCTCATCCAAGATAGTCTGGGAAATCGTTAAAAGTAAGCTATTATCACATTGGAAACACTATGAACTTGGCGAAATGATGATAATTATAGAAAGGCTTCAGGCCTTTTGTTCATAGGGTCGCTATGAATAGTGCTCAACTTGACGGCAAAAAACAACAACATTATCACATTATTATATTTAGTAAAAAAAAATACGCTCACTGCAGAGAAGAAAAAGATGGAAGATAATGCAAGTTACAGGCCAAATGAATAATTTTAAACAATTTGGGAAATGCTGAATATATTTTAATCAATGTACAAGTTATTTGTAAAGTAACTTTTACTGTAGGAAGATAATATATTCCACTAACAATCTGAAAATCTAAAAGATAATTAATACACCGTTACATCACAACACAAGGCTAAGAGGAATTTCATGAATCACAAAGTTTATCAACAATCCTCTTTATAATCAATTATTTATTCAGAAAGTATACTATAGCCTACAACAGTATTGCCACCAACTGACATATTTACCAATTTACATAGAATGATTTGGGAACATTATGACCTTTAATAATACTGAGTCATGTGGTGGGAAATGATACCATTTTCATATATATTTTATCCTTCTTGGTTATGTCAAAGAAAAATTCTGAGTCGAGTGCTTCATCATTACCATTTCCCTGAAACTGCTTCTATTCCTTTTAGACACAACATAGGCTTTCCACTGGGGGCATTGCTGTGCAGCTGTACCTAGCTAAAATTTAGCATTGCTTTGTTTTTGGTGAATTTTATTTTTATGGTTATTGTCTATCCATGAAAAGTAATGATTTCTTTCCATTTTTGATAAGGACATAATACAAAATTCATTACTCTCTTTCCATCAACTGTAGTAACCCCATGAATGATAACCCCTTTTTCATGGGAGTTTTGGGTTTTGGGGTGTTTTTTTTTTACTGTAATTTTTACAGAAAACTCTCAGACCTTTCTTCCTGGAAGCCACCAGTGGATTCAGGTCACCTGCTTTGATGCTAGCATGTGTCCCATGTTAAAAGTATAAAACTGGTAGTTCAGCGGCTAAAATCTGGGTAAGCCTGGCCTAGGTCAATTAAAGTGAGGATTAAACCACTACCTAGAACGGTGTTTAGGCCAGATGAAAGAAAGAGATGTTGTAACCACCATCCTCTCTGTTGGTTGGGCACTGCAAAACCAGTGAATAAAAAAACATCACCGTGAGTATCGTGGTTATATGAGCTATTGTTCTCTGATTCTTCTTTCAACTACTGAACTTTGTGATCAGGACTGACAAGTTAGGTGAGGTAAGAATTTTTAATAAAATGGATTTAGATGAAAAAGAAATTAGTCACTCTAGGATTCTTAAGCATCTGGCAAGCGCTCTTGCCACTCCAATAGCAAGTACCAAGGGGAGACTACAGCTAGTTATTATCCAAATTGTGGCTTCAGGAAAGTGTATCTTTAGCTCCTGTGGTTTCTGTTGGCTTTTTCAGTATCTGTAATGCTGAGTATTCCCCTGGCCCGGCACTGCCCTATTTTTTTGCTGTTCTTTATCTTTACTCTCGTTCAAGCTTTGGCTATATTGTATCCCAAACCCACAGAGCCATGCTTTCTCTATTAAGAAAGAGCACGAGACAGCCTCATTTTAGTGTTAGATAGAGTCAGATGTAATCCAAATACACTCTTGCATTTTAGCACTCATTAAAGTCTTAATAGACGTAGGATTTCAGAGCATCCTGGTACTTCCCATGGAGAAAGTGATTCCTTGACACCCATCTATTTTTATATCACTGATTTCACTTGTAGAAAAAAGTATTCCTGATGACACTAATAAAGGAAGGGAAATTACTTTCTTGTTTCTCCCTGATACCTAACCTTGAGTGGAATTTTCTCTGTCATTTGTATAACAACATTACTGTAACAAAAATATTTTCTAAGATGTCTCAGGAAATATTTATACTCCACAGCACAGTCCTGGGTACCAATAAGAAGTTGGTGATATGCTGGAGATAGCAGATATGTCTGTCCAAGAAATATCAACTCTCCAGATAGATGAAACACAGGCAGTCAGCAAAGCAAAACCAAGAGTCTTTACAACCATCATTGTCTTTATGGATCTGGTGAAACCATATACTATAGATTGGGGGAGGGGGGAGAGACATTAGATAACTGAAGACAACTTGTATGCACATATACGGTAAGAGTATTTAAAAAGTAATAGCACTCTGAAACAGGTTTTCAACTCTTTTTTCCTTGGTCATTTTCCTCAATGCTGAGGAAATAGATTAGCAGTATAGCAGTAATAGATCACAGAGTGGGTGAGAAAGTGGGGGAGGTTTCATACAGAATTCAGAATTTACAATTTTGTGGAAATGCTGCCAGATTGGGCCGTTTCTCAATAGGCTGAGCTTTATGTCTTTTATTTTTTTCCTTCATTTTTTAATATGCAGTATGTGTGTATCCACACACATTTGCATGGATTAGTAAAATTAGTATTATTATAGGCAAAGCCATTTTTTAAGTGTGATGATAGAGTCAGAGATTCTCCAAAGGAGAATCCAAAGTGAGGGAGGGCTTTGTCCTATAGAGAGTACTGTTAGTGAAGGGAGAAGATTGTGGATATCCACTTAACAACAAAACTACAACTGAACTAGGTAAAAGCATGCATGGTTAGCAGTAAAAAACCATGAAAGCCACCTGCTTCCTGGATCATGACCCTGTGTATATCAGAGTAGAATTATATTCTATATGGTTTTCTGTGGCTAATTCTTCAGGGGTAAATATAGGCCATTCTCCTGGGGCACTTCCAGGTAGACTTAAACTTCCAGCCTTTCAGTTAACAACCTAACTTACTGTTTTTACTAGACACAGACTCTAAGGAACACTTTTTTAGTGTTAACTCTTACTCTGATAAAAACTTTTTTGAACTGTCTGCCCTGTCTCATCGCCATCAAGTCAGAACCAGACCATAGCTGACCCTCCAATGGGTTTTCCAATGCTATAAATTGCACAGATTACTCTTCTTCCTTCCTCTCAAGGAGCCATTATTGTTGTGTGCCCCAGAGTTGGAACTAACCCATAGCTGACCCTCCAATGAGATAGCAAGCACACAGGAGGAGGCTGTCCATTCTTCTCCTGTAGAGTAGCTGGTGGGTTTGAACGAGCTGCCTTTGGAATTGCGATGCAAACTGCACAGGAGATAACCTTCAGCAGAAGGAGCCACTGGTGGATCGGAACTGAGTGCGAGGCACCATCTTTGAGTTAGCAGCATAATTCCCTGTAGACTAAAGTCCTCCTTTTTTAAACTCAGTATTTTTTTTTCCACTCTAGAGGAAAGGTATCCATTAGGGTTCATAAAAATCTGAATGGTAATTTGCTTTAGTTTTAATGGAAATATAGCTTCTTAAATTGGTCCATAAGCATTCTTGTTTGTTTGTTTTAAGGTTTATAAATAGTACTGTGACTGCCACATAAAGATTTTGTATCATTTTTATTACTCTCTTTTAAACAAACTATCTTAATCTCCAAAAGCTGAGAGTTGTTCTTAAGAATATCTGTGGGACTCATTAGCAGCACACTGTATGAGAGTTGAAAAGTAGAGTTAGTGAATAAAATACAGAATTTGAATTTCAGATAAACCATAATGCTGGCATAATTTATTATGTTGCTAATCAAAAGGCCAGTGGTTCAAGTTCACTAGCAACTCTATGAGAGAAAGATGGGCAGTTTCTGTGGAAATCCAACAGAGTGGGAATTAACTCAATGGTGGTAGTTTGGGTTTTGCTTTTGAATACTGTATAGGACATAGTGTGGGGGGGAGGTATTCATGCTTATCTGAAATTCAAATTTAACTGGGTATCTTGTGTTTTTATTTGCAAAATCTGGCAATCCTACTGAAGAGGTTGTTGAGAACTTAATGATAAGATAAGAAAGAGGACACAGTCTCAGTTTACATTTGTGCTTTAAATTACAAAAGAATATTTTTGTCATTATTTTAGTGAAAGATCACAAAAAGTTATACATGTTTGAAAGATTGTAATTTAAACTATTAACTTTGATGGTTGTTGTGTCTCGAGTCACCGGAGTGACCCTACATAATAGCTCTGAACCCTGCGCTGTCCTGAGCCAGTCTCCCTGACTCCGACACACCTACCCCATTACTCTAGTTAGAATTCCAATATATCTCACCTGCGGTCTTCATGTCCTATGCCGTCCTTCCACCCTTCCAAGCATGATGTCCTTTTCCAATGACTGGCCTCTCCTTGCAACATGGCCAAAGTATGTGAGATGGAACTTCAAAATCCTTGCCTCCAATGAGGAACATGATTTAAACCCTCTTAAAGACAGACTTAGTTGTTTTCTTGGCAGTCCATAGTATGTTCAATACTCTTCTCCAGCACCACAACTCAATGGCATCAATTCTTCTTCTGTCATCCTTAGTCATTACCCAGCTCTCTAATGAATAGCACGTAATTACAAAGACCATAGCCTGGATCAGGCACACCAAGGTCCATAGATTGACATCATTACTCTTTAGCACTTAAAAAAGGTCCCTGGCAGCAGATTTTCCCAGTGCAGTTCATCTTTTGATTTCCTGATTTCTGGTGCCAAGAGTGTTGATTGTGGAGCCAAGCAAGCTGAAATTGTTAACCTCAGTCCCTTCTCCACCTATCATATCACTGCCACTTAGCCTAATAGTTAGAATCTTTGTCTTCATGAGCTTCAATCCATATTGAAGATTACAGTCCTTGACCACCTGTAGCACTTTCAGCAAGCAAGGTTGTGTCATCTACAACACAAGTTGTTGATGAGCCTTCCTCCAATCCTGATAACCACATTCCTCTTCATAAAGTCTAGCCTCCCAAATGATCGTTCTGCATATAGATTGAAAACATATGGAGACAAGATACATCCCTGAAGCATGCGCTCCTTTCCCTATTTTGAACCATGTAGTGTTTCCTTGCTCTGTTCAGAAGACTGCTTCCTGGTCCAAGTATAGGTTTCACATGAGCACAGTCAAGTGTTCGGGAATTCCCATTCTTAGGTTAGTCATAATTTGTTGTGATCCACACAGTCAAATCCCTTTGCATAGTCAATGAAACACAGACTCTTAAGACTCTGATACTCTGTTTTTGCCCAAAATCCGTCTGACATTGGCAGTAATATCTCTAGTACCACGCCAAGGTGAAGAAAGCTCAAATTAAACTGTTCCAAAACAGGCACAGTTAAAAACTGTTGATTCTTTTTAATATTAACTTCAAATTTGTATCAATTATTATTACTATCTTCATTTGTTTTTCCTCATAAACTAGGGGTGCCTTTCTTTTTATTTTCCTTATTTCTCTGGCTTTGAAAATGGAGAACTGGAATGGAGAAAACACTAGAAAATATCAGTTTTAATAATGGCGACAGTAATGCTGATTTGAAAGGCAAAACCCTTTTCCAATGTCTTTCATCATTCATTCGACAGACATCTGTTGTATGCAGTCCTTACACTGAATGCAATAGTAGGTAGGCCTTGAATGCAAAATAAATCTGACACTCAGGTAGCTTACACAGATCATCTCCCAGTTGATGGGCCAAGGAGAAGTCTGAGTGAGAGGAGTATAAAGCAAAGCACAACTAATTTGCAATTAGTTTAGGTAGAAGATTCATAGGGCCTTGAAGGAACAATTTGATTTAGGAATAGAAAGGGAAAGATGGATATTACAAGGTGAATAAAGAATATGATCAAGACACAAAGCTATGAACATACAGTATAATGATACACTGGCAAGTAGTGATAAAGTTTATGGTCAGCCAGGATAAGGACTGAGAATGAAAAGGCTGTCCCAAGCTTTAAATATGCTACAAAGTTTAGGCTGCAGATAGTTGATAGTAGAGAAAAATGATGAGGAGAGTGGAAAAAAGAAAAGCGTAAACAGATGATAGATGGATAGAAGGATGAATGGATGGACGGATGGATATTGTTAGGTCCTACTCATTGTAACCTTACAAACAATAGACCTAAATCCTGTGCCAACTTCATAATCTCTGACATAATTGAGCTTTCTTGAAGTCACTTTGTCAATCTATCTGATTGAGATCTTTCTCTCCCTCACTGACTGTCCCCATCCCATCTTTCCAAGCATGATATTATCCCTTTCTAAGTAATAGCCTTACGTAGCACTCTGTCCAGAATATGACAGGTGAAGCTTCATCATCTTTGCCTCCAGCTAGCACGATAGTTGCATTTTCACCAAGATATACCTGCTTGCTCTCTGGCAGTCTGTGGGATACTCAGTACTTTTCTCCAGCACTAAAACTAAGATAGATAGATAGATAGATAGATAGATAGATAGATAGATAGATAGATAGATAGATAGATATATATAAGATGTATGGATGTTAGCTACAGCGAGTTGGCCTCTGAATCCTAACAATGCCATGTACAATGAGATTCAACCACTGTGACCCACAGGGTTCTTTGATTGGCAGTTTTTTCTGAAGTGTATTTCCAGGCATTTTCTGCTTACTAGTATAGGAGCTTTCTGAAACATGTTCAGCATCACACAGTTGCATATAAGCTTCCACTAACAGATGGATGATAGCAGTGCTTGAGCTGCATTGGCCAAAAATCAAACTTGGGTGTTTTTGATACGAAGAATTCTACCACTGACCCACCACTACTCTCTTACAGGTGGGTAAACAAAAGCTACTACTGTTGAGTCAATTTCCAACTCAGTTTCGGAGGCTATAAATCTTTATAAGACTGTCCATGGCTCTCTCTTAGAACAGCTGTAAATTTAAACTGATCTTTCCATTAACAGTATAGTAAAAAATGTAAGGAAAAAACACCATTGTCATCAGAGCTTCTTTATAGATAGCTGTTTTTATATGCTATCAAGTCAGAACTGACTCAAAGTTGGGCCTCAGTGAGTTTTAAGAGGCTGTAAATCACGTGGGAGGAGATTGCCTATCTTCCTCTCATGGTGCAAATGGTGATTCATACTATATGCCTTTGGATTACAACTAATCCACCAGAGCTCGCCTTTATAGATGGTGGTGGTTGTTAAGTGCCACCAAGTCATAGACTCATAGTGACCCTATGAACAAAAGACCTTGACACTTGTATAACTTACATCGTTTCTCCAAGTTAGATGTAGATAATAAATTGTTTGAGTAACAGGCCATCAGGTGAAATCCATGTGTGGCGTTAGGATTGGTGGATGATCTATCAACAATCTGCGTTATGCAGATGACACAACTTTGCTCGCTGAAACTGAGGAGGACCTCATGCACTTACTGCAGAGGGTCAAGGACTGCAGCCTTCAGTATGGACTGAGGCTCAATGTCAAGAAGACAAAAATTCTCACCACCAGACCAATCGGTAGCATCAGGATGGATGGCGAAGAGATTGAGAGTGTTCACAGCTTCAGTTTGCTCGGCTCCACGGTCAACACTCTTGGCACCAGTAGCCAGGAAATCAAAAAACGTATTGCGATGGGAAAGCCTGCGGTTACGGACCTCTCTAAAGTACTCAGGAACAACGGTGTCTCTCTGGAGACTAAGGTGCGCCTGATACAGGCCATGGTTTTTGCAATCACTTGCTATGCATCAGAGAGTTGGACAATGACTAGGGAGGATAGAAGGAGAATTGACGTCTTCGAGCTGTGGTGCTGAAGAAGAGTATTGAATGTTCCATGGACTGCCAAGAAAACAAACAGATTCATCCTAGAGAGGGTTAAACCAAGCTACTCCTTGGAGGCAAGGATTCTGGGGCTTTGCCTGACATACTTTGGACATGTTGTAAGGAGAAACAGGTCTTTAGAGAAGGACATCATGCTGGGTAGAGCAGAGGGACAGCGCAGGAGGGGAAGACCCTCTATGAAGTGGATTGATTCAGTGACTGGGGTAATCGGGATGAGTGTGTCAGAGGCAAAGAGATTGGCACGGGATAGAGCACAGTTTTGTGCTGTTGTACATAGGGTCACTATGAGTCGCAAACGACTCGACGGCACATAACAACAACAACAGGCCATAGTCTTTGCAATCACTTGTTATGCATCAGAGAGTTGGACAATGACTAGGGAGGACAGAAGGAGAATTGATGCCTTTGAGCTGTGGTGCTGAAGAAGAGTACTGAATGTACCATGGACTGCCAAGAAAACAAACAGATTCATCCTAGAGAGGGTTAAACCAAGCTACTCCTTGGAGGCAAGGATTCTGAGACTTCATCTGACATACTTTGGGCATGTTGCAAGGAGGGACAGGTCCTTGGAGAGGGTCATCATGCTTGGGAAGGTGGAGGGATGGCGCAAGAGGGGAAGACCCTCTATGAGATGGATTGATTAAGTGACTGGGGTACTTGGTATGGGTGTGTCGGGGCCAGTGCAATTGGCACAGGATAGAGCATGGTTTAGGGCTGTTGTACATAGGGTCACTATGAGTCGCAAACGACTCGACGGCACATAACAACAACAACTTCTTGTTGATTGCCTTAGAATCGAGCATGACTCATAGTAACCTATAAACAAAAGGCTTGAAGCCTTACTACAACTATTGACATTAATCAAAGTTCATAAAGTTTCTGGAGGCATGTTATTTAGGAAGTGGATGTCACTCCTGCTTCCAGACCTGTCATAATATGTTATTGTCGCTTGTGATGTATAGCAACTCTTTGTACATCAGCTCTGAATGCTACCCTGTCCTGAGCCAGTCTCACTGATTCCGACACACCAACCCCCATCACACCAGTTACTGTATCAGTCTGTCTCATCTGGGGTCTCCCTCTCCTGCACTGTCCATCCACCCTTCCGAACATGATGTGCTTCTCGAAGGACCAATCTCTCCTGGCCACGTGCCCAAAGTAAGTGAGGTGGAACTTCAAAATCCTAGCCTCCAAGAAAAGACTTGGTTTCACCCTCTCCAAGACAGGCCTATTTGCTTTCTTGGCAGTTCATGGTGTGTTCTAGACCAGCACCACAACTCGAAGGCATCTATTATTCTTCTGTCATCCTTAGTCATTGTCCAACTCTCTAAAGCATAACAAATAATTGAGAAGACCATGGCCTAGATTAGGCGCACCTTTGTATCCAGACTGACATCGTTGCTCTTCAACACTTTGCAGAGGTCTGTGACAGCAGATTTTCCCAATGCAATTAATCTTTTTATTTCCTGACTGCTGGTGTTAAGAGTTTTGATTATGGGTCCAAACAAGCTATAATTGTTAACAACCTCAATCTCTTCTCCATCTAATAGGATGCTTCCAATTGGCCCAGTGGTGAGAATCTTTGTCTTCTTGATGTTGAGCTTCAATCCCTATTAAAGACTATAGTCCTTTGACCTTTTGCAGCAAGTGCTTCAGATTCTACTCAGTTTGTTAATTACTTATTTATAGATGATTAATCTTGGAGCTCTGGTGGCCTAGTGGCAAGAAGCTCCGCAGCAATCCCAAAGGCATCTGGTTCAAATCCACCAGCTGCTCCACAGAAGAAGGATGGGCAGTCTCCTATGTGATCAAATGCCTCTGAAAACCCACTGGAGGGTCAGCTATGGATCAATTCTGACTCGATGGTACACAACAGATCTGGAGAATGAAATTTTGCATCAGTGTTTGATATAAATTTTCTTTTGGTACACATGGGCATTTTCCAAGTAGATGCTCCTTGACAAGCTAACCACTTTACCCAAAGTAAAACTACTAAGCAGGCTAAAGTTCATACTTGAGTTTGTCTGTCCCTGAAGTTATGGGATTGGGTTGCATGGAATATTGCAGCCTTTTCATCCATAGTTGAGTTTGAAATTAAGGGAATCTTAGAGAGAAATTATAAAATAATACAAGTGGATCAACATTTCATTGTTGCTGTTATGTACTACTGAGTCATCTGCAGCTCATAGCGACCCAGTAACTCTGGACCCTGTCTACCCTATCCTTAGCCAGTCTCACTGACTTCAACACACCTATCCCTGTTACCTCAGTTACTGTGTCAACCCATCTCATTCAAGTCTTCCTCTCCTGAGCTGTCCCCTCCACCCTTCTAAACATGATGTCCTCTAAAGACTGGTCCCTCTTGGCCACATGACCAAACTATGTGAGACAGAACTTCAAAATCCTTGCTTCCAAGGAGAAACTTGGTTTGACCCTCTTCAAAATATACCTCTTTGTTCTGGTGGTCCATGGTAATATTCAATACTCTTCTCCAGAATCACAACTCAAAGACATTAATTCATCTTCTGTCATCCTTAGGCACTACCCAGCTCTCTGATGCTCAGAAAGTAACTAAGGGAAAAAAAAGGGCCTGGATCAGGCACACCTTAGTCTCAAGATTGACATCATTGCTCTTAAGCACTCTGAAGAGGTCCCTGACATACTTCCCTAGTACAATTCATATTTTGATTTCCTGACTGCTGGTACCAAGAGTGTTGATTGTGGAACCAAGGAAGTTTAAAATGTTAGAACCGCAATCTATTCTCCATCTATCATGGTGCTGCCAGTAGGCCCAGTGGTGAAACTCTTTGTCTTCTTGATGTTGAGCTTCAGTCCATAATGAAGACTACCATCCCTGATTTTTGCAGCAGATTCTTCAAGTCTTCCTCATTTTCAGCCTTGTTGTGTCATCTGCATAATGCAAGTTGTTGATGAATCTTCCTCCATTCTTGATGCCTCATTCCTCCTTCTAAGCTTAGACTCTGGAATGATCTGTTCTGCATACAAATTGAAAAGGTATGGAGACAGGATGCATCCCTGCACTCCTTTCTTGATTTTGAACCATGCAGTATTTCCTTACTCTGTTCTTATGACTGCCTCCTGGTCCAAGTATAGATTTCACATGACCGCAATCAAGTGTTCTGGGATTCCTATTCTTCTCAAGGTTAGGTACAATTTATTGTGATCCACACCATCAAATGCCTTTGTGTAGTCAATGAAAGACAGGTAAGACATTTTTCTGATACTCTGTGCTTTGAGCAAAAGTTGGAAGAAATCATCTGTTTCTTTTTCTTTGGTTCTGGTTGTTGGTACATATATTTGAATGATAGTGATATTCACTGGACTTCCTTAAATGCATATGGGTATTATTCTGTTGCTCACAACATTGTGTTTTAAGATCAATCTAGAAAAGATCTTTTTAATTATGAAAGCAACCCCATTTTTCCTCATCTGATCTTCTCTGGCATGGTTCATATGTGTGATTCAAAATGTCTCTTGCCAATCCATCTCATTTAACCAATACCCAGTATGTCAGTATTTATGTGTTCTATTTCTTTCTTAACAGTCTTCCTATAATCATGCTTCTCACATTCCACTTTCCAATCATTAGTGTCTGCTTACAATTTTTCCTCCTCCTTTGCATTTTCAAAGTCGAGGGCTCAGCCTCAGGTGCCATATCTGCTAGTCTACTCTTAAGTGTGCTATGTTACACATAATGTTTCGAAAGCCTGTTATTTCGGAAGTGGATGGCCAAGCCATCTTCCTAGTTTATTTTAATTTGGATGCTCAGCTTTAGATCAATATCTGACAGACAAGCATTTTACCAAAAGGAGCAAATGAAAGACAATTCCCCATTACAAAAGTAACCAGTGGATTCAATGTCAGTCCCCACCCTACTCCATCCCTCCCCCCAGGTCCATGTGTCTTGTCTTGTCCCCTGCCCTGCTCTACCAGCATCCTCCTTCCATTCTTGCCTACCCAGTCCAGCACTTCCCTCCCTGTAGCCAACCCTTGATATGGTGGCTTAGGCCTCAAGTCACTTCCGTGATGCCTAACTCCTCACGCTGCTCACCTACAAGGAAAGTGATGTTTGTAGATCCTGGTTTTTCTTTGAAGAATAGAGGAAAATTACATTGTAAGCAGGTTAAGTCTTACAGCTTTTACATAGATGACGTCGAAGTTCACATATGAGAGTGTGAGCTCTGGAAGGCAGTGGAGACTGAAGAGCTGTGAGGAAGGCTGCAACTGTTCTTTCACATGCAGACATCGATGCAGATTTTATCTAATTAATTTTGTATCCTCTTGACAACTTGCTGAATATATTTGAGGTCTTGATGAAATTATTATGGAAAAGGTAGAAGGAAAAAGTTAAATTCCAGCCATGTAGAAAGCTGTTCTGCCTTCCTGCCTGCCTCGATCTACACACCAATACTTGAATGATTTTCCTAGAGACACCAGGTAAACTTTTTCACCAATCATCAAATATATTTTTAAAAAAGAAAAGTATTAAATAGAATTATTATGGAGATGAAGGTTTTTTAAAAAATCTTATCCTTTAAACCTTAAGGTACTAAAAGCGGGAGAAAAAAAAATCAATTCCCTGTCGGTAGGTACTATGTTCCTTTAGTCTGTAGACATTTTTTCCTCCGAGCTACTTTGTCCTTAACATAGATTTTACACACTCCCACCCATTTCTCACAATCCCTTTTTCTCTCATTCTCTCATCTTCTATCCCAAACCACACACAATGACAAAGTTCTCTGACAGCTTAATGACACATTCAAGGATTATGGGGACTGTCTTAAGCATGATCTTGTTAACTAAACATCTGGGGTAGTCTTAATATGCTTTTTCATTGGTTCAACTGTACTGTACTCATTGAAAATTTGCTTTGTCCTAACAATAAAGTTCTGAAGAGACCATCTCTATTTCAGATCATATATAGGAAGTAGTCCTGGTGGTGTGGTTCGTAATGTCTCAGGCTACTAACCAGAAGACCAACAGTTCAATTCTCCCAGCTGCTCCATGAGAGAAAGAAGAGGAAATCTCTTGTAAAAAAGTATTTACAGCCTTGGAAAGCCAGTGGAAGGTCTCTGGTAGTTAAATTGATAGCAGGGGGTTTTGGTTTTTCGTTGTGGCAATGAGGGGAGGAGCAGGGGAAGAGCAGTCTCAGTACTTTTCTTTGTGGTACTCTAGCTTCATGTTGGGGGAGAAATGTTCATTATATCAGTTTTATTTAGTAAAACTTATTCATAGACAAAATAGTCAACAAAAGACAAAATTACAGAATTCAGTTAATTTCCTAAGGATAGCATCTTTCTTTTTTTATACTATACATGAAAATCACCCCAAAAGCTGCAGGAGTTGTCTAGAATACACAATGCATGTCATCACCACACAGAGAAAGGGAACGAAAAAGCTGCATCAGCTCATTGGTCCCAGAGAGATACAGGCTGTAATCAGTTAACTCCTGCAAAGCATGCTAGTTGTCTGAACTCTTGAGAGGACCCACATGAACCTCATCATACAGCATTTTCAATTGTAGAAAGGCCCTAAAGTGAACCAGTGAAATGTCACTGCATACATTCATATAGATTAGGTGCACAACAGACAGGATCTTAATCGGTGTCAGAAAGCCAACTGCAGCCAATGTGAAAGATTGTCATCCTTAATTAATATTGCTTAAGCTCTTTCTATGTCCCCAGCCTGGGAAATTACCATCCGCAGAGATTATTTTTTTTAATGGGTAAGAACTTTTGCCCACTCCAATCATTTTCAATTTCTTACTTTTAAAAAGGATGCATTCCTTTTAAAACATGAATCTGAAATTACATTTCTTCACTGGTATCAGAAGCATTCATACAAACTGCAGAGAAACAATGAAAGTTCAGAATAGTCAACCACTGGTAATGCTTTATTGGGAGGGAAAATGGTGTCAAGAAATTTATAGGGCAGCAAGCTGCATTATGCCTAACCTTTTGGACATATTAAAGCATGCCGTTTCCAGTTCTATAGCCTCTCATTATTCATAAATAATAGATAACATTGAACACAATCATCTGACATTTGTTAAGGTAATAAATATACCAGAAGTGCTGATAGGCCTTGCACTCCTTGATTTAAAGCACACAGCAGAAATTTAATGTAACTTAAAATGTCTCATGCGATTCTGTGGATTTGCAGATTTCGTTCAATTTAGCAGATCTGTAAGTGCCAAGTTGTGGTGAGTGCACTGTTGTCCTTGGCAACTTTATTATTACAAAGCAGAACTTTAATTTGGAGGATGAAACATGAATTCAGGTCCTGCTTTCCATCCAGGAATAAAAAAGGGGGAGGGGAATCCAAGTTACAGCTTATCTTCTTGTTTGGAAAAGAAGTGGAGGGGAAAATTTCAGCAATCCCTAAAGCATTTTAAGATGTTACCTGTTGGCCTTAGTTTGAGATTGAATGGAGAGTTGATCTGTAAGGGGCATTAATTGCAGGTCTTAGGAAAAGGTCCCTCTATTACATGCCACTATCAAATATGCTGCTACTTCCTCCAGTCCTTGGGATCTGATCTTAGCTGGGTGAATCCACTTTAGAGGACTACATGATGGCCAGGGTGAAAGACATGGAGATCCATTGGGCACAGCAGAATTGTCCTCTGTATCTTTATGCCAATGCAAATGGAAACTCAAAATCTTTTTCCAGCAACTTTGTCATCTTGAAAATCTGGTTGATTGTACTACATCAGTTCTTGCTAGCTGACAATGAGTCTGGCTTCCATTCCCAGCAACTCTATATATAATAGCAAAACATTCCCATCCCTGGACCATCTCTGTGACCATCTCTTTTATATGTTTGAGCCCATTGTTGAAAAATATTGTTTCAGTCTTTCTTACTGAGAGTTCCCTTCATTGTTTCTGGCCCTCTTTTTACCAAACATGTTTTTCTGATGTTTGTCCAAAGTAAGCAAGACATAGTTTCAACCATTCTGGTTTCTGAAGAATGTTCTAGTTGTATTTCTTCTAAAATAGATTTGTCTGTTCTTCTGGCAGTCAGTATTCTTTGTGAACAACACAACTTAAATGTAGCAGCTTAAATGTTCATTGTCCAACTTGCAAATGCATATGAGATATCTGAAAAGGCCATGGCTTGGATCATTTTAGTCAACAAAGTAGCATGTTGCTTTAAAACATTAAAGAAAAGCTACATAAGTATTGACACCATATTTTAAGGACTATGTCCCACTTTTGTCAGACATCATAGGAAAGAGGAATTTGTCTCTTTGAATTTTCATTATAACTTAGTAATTTAGCGCTCTCTGTACAGCATGGATAAATGCAGGAAAGAAATATCATAAATGAGACTCTTTAATGACTCATTTTTTAACAAGGAAGACCATATTTATTATTAATTTTATAAGTCATTTCTAAAGTCTGGTTATAAATTGCCTTGGTGGTGTGTGAGGTTGTACTTTAAGGCTAAACACCTATTTATGGTTTCTTGAACACTATTTATGTCATTAAGGGTACAACTTGTCATGTTTTAGTGGACTTAAGAATCATTTGGAGACCCTCCTTGTTAAAACCAACATTTTTGGCTTTCTCTAACCTCAGAGGTTCTGATTCAGGAGGTCTGGGTAGACTTCGAGAATCTGTATATCTAACAAGGTCTAAGTGATGGTAATACTGCTGATTTTATTTAAGCTCACTTACCAAGAGTTTGTCAGTTTAAATCCTTATTTTTTCCAGTCTTGGCTAACACAATTGCACTCTACCAAACTACTTCATTAAACCATCTATATTGAACATTCTCCTCACATTATTAATTTAGCTTTAAATTTGTTTCCTGCACAATGCCAAATGCATTACATGTATTATTAGCTTATTTACTCCTTCCAATAGCACTTACCTTGCTGCTGATTTTACTGGGCTAGAGAGACTAAATCATTTCTCCACGGTCATACAACTAGTTTGTTATAGAGCCATGACTCACATGCAGGCTCATTGGACCTCAAATTATGTATAATAACTCCTAGATTCATCTACAAGCAGATCCCAAGGACTAAGTTCCTAGTAACTTTAAGGGAGTGATTTTAGGAGTATTCACACACACCAGTCTCCTCCTATTTATTTTACTTGTGCTTTTTAAGGAAAAAAAAAATCAAAGCACTGCAATAATCCAAGCAAAGAAATCACCTGAATGTCACAATTTCATGAAAGATCTATTTCCTTGTTTGTAACTTTGATGCCTCATGGGAGACCAAAAGAAAAAAGAAGGAACTGGGAAGTTAAAAAATAGAAATGCTTTGTCTGCTTTCAGAAATCATTTATATGTTGGGTTTCCAGTCTCATCCAGAAAGAAAACCTCGAAAGGCAGAAGAAAGCTATTAAAGAGAGTGACTCTTCTACTACATGCTTCCACAGACCAACAATCCAAGGAATGGTTTTGAACTATCAGGACTCAGTATAGACCTCAGCACATGCATGCTCAGGTTGACGAGTTCCACGTGGCCGTGGAGCAAAGGAGGATCTGTGAACCAACTCCTCATTTTAGCACATGAAGGGGAAAAATGAAACTCTCTAAAATATGTGAAATCGAATGAGTTCCATGTTTCTCCCTTTGTCTTTTTCTCCTTTATCTCAATAACAACAACAAAATGGATTAAACTCACAGGTGGTGAACTAGAAAGTGGGTTCATTCATAGTGGACATTATTTCAATTTATCATACTCACTCATAGCTGTCAAGGCAAAACCAACTTCCTAGCTGACCCTCAGTTGGGTTTCAGAGGCTATAAATCAAACGAGAGATTACCCATCTGCTGGTGGAGAGCAGTGGCCCTTGGGTTAGCAGCACAACTACCCTACAGTCTGTGCCACCATAACTGGGAGCTTTAAAATACTGAGCTATGAACTTTAGGGAATCAAGAAACTGCTTTCTACTTTGGCATTTTTTTACTATGAACTTCAGTCCATTTTGAATATTATAACCCTTCCAATAGTCTAACCTTCAGCCTGCCAGATCTCAAAAAGAAACAAAACATTTAAATAAAAGGAAAAGGAAAGTTTGAGTTATAAACTCTAAGCCCATTTCCATGGCTGCTGGTGTTTCAATTTATTCCCTAAACCATCTGGTTCCCATTAGGCAGAAAGACAAGAAGAAGGCTGCTTCCTGCCGAGATAACCACAGAGCGCTCCCATTTCACTTTCCGTGTGGTCATCCTGATTGGCTGGGGTGTGGCTGTGAGGATAAACGGTCTCCAGTTAGGACCCCCTCAACCCTTTTACTGAGGATTACAGCAAACCCTGTGTGGTTGGAAGTGGCTCAGCTCAGCCTGTGATCAGTTCATTCATTCTTACTGCCTGGCAGTTTGTGGCAATACAGTTTTCAAACAAGAAAAATTGTGTTGTTAAATTCCATTCACCCAAGTTGTTATGAGGATTTCAAGGGAACTGCAGACTTGTCCCACTGTTGAGCAGAATCAGGATCTATTTTTAGGGATCTGACTCGGGGCTTTTCTTGGTGTTGTGCCATCTCTCCTTGCTCTCAGACCCAACACAGAATGGCTCAGGCTCAGCGATGGAGGAACTGTCCATCCTCCTTTTTTGCCTTTGCATATTTCTTTAAAGGACACAGAGCGGCTTTGTTGTCTTTGTGGTCACTGGGTCTGCTTTGCACAGTTGCCTATTAATCACTTCACTATGGAGACAGACACATCCATCATATCACAGCAGCTCTGAAACAGGCAGTCCAGTCAACAATGCTGTGTATGAAAGTGTGCATACTTAACTAGTTTGAGTTGTCAGCTGCCTGGGTCTCACCCTTAGAGAGATAATTGGGTTGTTGCTGTGTGCCATCGAGTCAAAACTGACCCATAGCTGACCCTCCAGAGGGTTTTTCAGAGGCAGTTTATGGCACGGGAGGAGAAGCCTATCTTTGCTATTTACTTTTTTGTTGTTATGTACAGTCAAGTCAATTGCAACTCATAGCAACATAATAAGGCAGGGTAGAACTGCCCTCTAGGGGTTCTTAGGCAATAATATTGGGAGCAGATCACCAGCTTTCTTACTCAGAGCTGCTGGTGAGCTTATATCACCACCCTTTAAGCTGGTACCCACGCTCTTAAATACTGTCACCAAGACTCCTTGATATCTCACTTAATAGGTCATTTTTATGTTTTTTTGTTGACTTTGACATGGCAGATAACATCTCCCATGTAGCTCGGTGTGCAGAATATATGCAGATGAAAATATTTTTAAAAATCACTCACTCATTTATGCATTGACAGTGAGACAGAAATGACTCATAGCTGACTCTCCAGTGGATTTTTGAGAAGCTATAAATTGCACAGGAGGAAAGAGTGCCCATCTTTCTCTTAAGGAACTGCTCTTGCTAGTGGATGCAAACTTTAGAGAGATGCCACCTCATTGTTACTGTTGTTGTTAATTACTCATAGCAACCCTGTGAACAAAAACCATGTTCTGTAGAACTATTGTCATTTCTAAGTTCATAGAGTTTCCAGAGGCATGTTGTTTAGGAAGTGGATGCCATTCCTGCTTCTAAGCCTGTCTTAATCTGGGAGCTCCACCAAACACTATTCACCATGGGTAAATATTATGGCATTTGACAAACTGGTGGCACAGCATTCAGCATCACAGCAATCCCAAGTTACCTCCGTACATCAGCATCGCAGCAACCCCAGGTTACCTCAGTACTGCATACTGCTATAACCACTTAGAAGAACGTTCATCCCAAACACAATTAAGAGCAGGCCCTTGAGCCCAGCTGACTTCTATATACAAAGATCGGCCACCAGGACCTGACTGACTCTAAACCAGATCAATGTTTTTGTTATGTGCCAAGTCCCAGCTCTGAACCCTTTCCAGTCCTGAGCCAGTCTCACTAATTTCAACACATCAACCCCCCATTGTCCCAGTAACTTTATCAATCCATCTCATCGGGGTCTTCCTCTCCTGCACTGTTCCTCCACCCTTCCAAGCATAATGTCCTTCTCCAAGGACCAGCCTTTCCTGGTCATGTGCCTGAAGTATGTGAGATGAAACTTCAAAATCCTAGCCTCCGTGAAGAAACTTGGTTTCACCCTCTCCCAGACAGACCTACTTTTTTTCTTGGCAGTCCATAGAATGTTCAAGACTCTTCTCCAGCACCACAACTCAAAGGCATCAATTCTTCTTCAGTCATCCTTGGTCATTGCCCAGCTCTCTGAAGCATAACAAGTAATTGCAGAGATCATGGCCTGGATTAGGTGCACCTTAGTGTCTAGACTGACATCACTATTTTCAGCACTCTGGAGAGGTCACTGACAGCAGTTTTTCCCAATGCAATTTGTCTTTTGATTTCCTGACTACTGGTGTTAAGAGTGTTGATTGCGGGGCTGAGCAAGCTATAGCTTTTAACAACCTCAATTTCTCCTCCATCTATCATGGTACTACCAATTGGCCCAGTGGTTAGAATCTTTGTCTTCTTGATGTTGAGCTTCAGTCCATATCAAAGACTACAGTCCTTGATCTTCTGCAGCAAATGCCTCAGGTCTTCTTCAGTTTCCACAAGCAAGGTTGTGTCATCTGCATAAAGTAGGTTGTTGATGAGTCTTCCTCCAGTCCTCATAAAGCCCTGAATCCCAAGTAATCTGTCCTGCATATACATTGAAAAAGTATGGAGACAGGACGCACTCGTTTCCTGAGTTTGAACCATGCAGTGTTTCCTTGCTCTGTTCTGAGGACTGCTTCCTGGTCCAAGGATTAGGTTCCAGAAAAGCACAATTAAGTGTTCCGAGAGTCCCGTTTTCCTCAAAGCCACAATTTACTGCGATCCACACAGTCAAATGCCTTTGTATAGTCAGTGAAACACACACAGACATCCTTCTAGTACTCTTCTTTCTGCTAAGATCCATCTGACATGGGCAGTAATGTCTCTAGTGCCACGAAGTCTTCTAAACCCAGCTTGTATTTCTGGTAGTTCTCTGACAATGTACTATTTCAGTCATTTCTGGATAATCTTCAGTAGATTTTATAAGTGAGTGATATTGTTCAATAATTTCCACACTCTGTTGGGTCACCTTTTTTTTAGAATGAGAATAAATATGAATCTCTTCCAGTCAGTTGGCCAAGTAGTTGTCCTCTAGATTTCTCGGCACAACTTGGTGAGCACAACCAGGGCAGCATCTGTTTGTTGAAATACATCAATTGGTATTTAATCAATTCCTGGGGTTTTATTAATTTTTTTTTTGCCAAGTCCTTCAGACCAACCTGAACTTCCTCCTTCATCACCATTGCCTCTTGATCATATATTGTTTCATGAAATTCTTCTGTGTCAACCACTTTTTGGTACAATGACTCTATATACTCCATCTTCTTTTAAATGCTTCCTGAATCGTTCAGTATTCTGCCCATCACATCCTTAAGCACTGCAACTCATGTTTGAATTTGTTCTTTAATTCCTTCAGCTGAAGAAACGCTGAGCGAGTTCAGCCCTTTATTTTCTGACTGCAGCTCCTTGCACATTTCATTATAATACTTTGCCTTTTCTTCCAAACCTGCCCTTTGAAATTTTTTATTCAGCTCCTTAACTTCTTCATTTTTTCTCTTTGCCTTGGCTTCTTGGTGCTCTAGTGCAATATTCAGAGTCTCTTTTGACATCCATTTAGCTCTTTTCTTCTTTTTCCTTCTTTGTAATGACTTTTTGCATCCTTCCTGAATGGTATTCTTGTTATCTTCCCACAGCTTATCTGGTCTTCATTCATTAGTGCTTAAGCCCTCAAACTTATTCCTGGCTCGGTTTTTAAATTCAGGATTGATAGACTCAAGATAGAATTTGTATTCCTGTGGATCTGATTTAACCATCTTTAGCTTTAATTTGAACTTGCATATGAGCAATTGATGATCTTTTCCACAATTAGCACTTGGCCTAGTTTTCATTGCTGATACTGAGCCCAATCAACAGTTCCTACCACAGTTGTAATCAATCTGATTTCTGTGCATCCTATCAGATGAAATCCATGTGTATAGCCTGATTGTACAGAATTCTGTCATTCTATCCCCAGTCTCATTTATGTCACGAAGTCCATATTTTCCGACTACTGATCCTTCTTCTTATTATTGCATCATGGTTACACGTTTGATCAATTTCTGCAACAGTCTGTAAAAATCATTTATTTCCTCCTCTTTGGCTCTGGTGCATATATTTGAGTGATAGTGGTATTAAGGATCTTCCTTGTATGTGTATGGATATTATCCTGTCACGCAAAATACTGTATTTCAAGATGGATCTAGAAAAGGCCCTTTTAACTATGAAAAGCAACCCTATTTTTCTCACCTATTCATCTTCAGCATAGTAGATCATATGATCATCAGATTAAAAATGCCCCATGCAATCCATCCCATTTCGCTAATACCTAATATGTCAGTATTTATGCATTCCATTTCTTTCTTAACAGTGTTTAGTTTTTACATTCACATCCCATGTGCCAATCATTAGTTTCTTCTTACAACTGTTCCTCCTCCTTTGTGTTTCCAATTTTGAGAGCTCGGCCTCAGCTGACATATCTATTCGTCTAAAGTGTGCTCTGCTGTACATAGGGCTTTCAAAGGCTTGTTATATTTCTGAAGTGGATGGCCAATCCTTCCAAGTCTGTCTTAATCTGGATGCTTAATTTTAGAACAATGTCTAACAGACAAGCATTTTACCAAGCAGATGAAAGACACTTCCCTTTACAGAACCAATACATTCACTGTTGTGCTCCCCGCCCCAATCATGTGTGTTTTGTCTCTTCCTTTGCCCTGCTATATCACCATCCCTTGAACTCCCATCTACCTGGTCAAACCCTCCCTTCCCCAGTCACCTCTTGATATGATAGCTTAGTCCACAAGTTACTTCTGTGATATCTTGCACCACACACTGCTACTGGTCTCTCATACTCTTAGCTGTTTCTTGTTTAGGAGGATGTAAGTCCAAATTTAGATCTCCCTATTTGTAAGCAGACTCTAAAACCAATTGCCATTCAGTTTATCTCAACTCAGTGCAACTTCATGTGTACCAGAGTGGAACAGCTCCATAGGATTTCTGGTGGCTGGTGTCTTCAGAAGTAGATCCTCAGGCCTTTCTTACAATGTATCTCTGAGAGGACTTGAACTCCCAATTTTTCTGGTTAGCAATTAATCACATATTAACTATTAATATTATTATAATTATATATAATTAAATGTATATAATATGTAATATATTTAATATATTATTATATATAGTAACTACACAGAGATTCACTAGATAACTAGCTGGACTTTTGATGAAAAGATCTTGAACCTGTAAATCCAGTAGCATTTGAGTAACCATTTCTATGTGAGGCAAAGCAAACTGAAAGTCAGCTTATCCAGACATAGGAGACATTTGAAATTTCAAGTCAAATACGTAAGAACTTGTCTGCCAAAACGGAGGAGTCGTCTAAATTTTTTAGTCAATCAAGGCTTTTCATGACTTCCACATGGTGTTTCTGGCTTTAATTCTTTGTTTTTCCTGTGCAAGTGACCATTCATCATCCATTAATTTACTATTTAACATATATTTAGTGAGCACCTATGCATGAGGATTTGTGGTCAATTTTTCCATCCAAGAGCAGTCATTATTGATGATACTACCTTAGCATAAAGAAAACAAAAATCCACACCACAGGCAGCATCATGACAGACAAAATATTGACATTGTCAGGAATTTAAGTATACTTGCTTTGGTAATCAACACCCCTTTAAACAGTAGCTTACTTGCTGCTGAGGGCCTATTTTAAAGTGCTAAGGAGTAAAGATGTTACTCTAAAGACTAAAGTGTCTTTAAATATAGCTTTTAGTTGTTTCAGATCCACATGAAAGTTGAATAATGAATAAGGAAGCTTGAAGGAAAATTGTGTTCTTGGGGAAAAAAATATTCCATATCAAAAGAACAAACAAAAGTGAACCAAACAAAGTGAAACCAGAATACACCTTAGAAACAAGGATAGTGAGATTTCACCTTGATACTTTGTGCATGCATCAGAAGCAGCCAATCCCTGGAGAAGTAGATGGAAAGAAGAGGGTCAGCTATATCGAGGGAGATCAACAAGTTGGATTGAGAAAGTAATGGCAACAGCAGAAATTGTGAGGAGGGCACAGGATCAGGCAAAGTTTAAGTCAGCTTTTCATAAGGTCTCTGTGGGCTGAAGCCGATTCAACACCCCCTAACAGTAACAACAGAGTGGTCTAAATCAGAAAGACAAACAGAAAGCAAATATCCTAAGAGTGATATTTCAGGATAGAGGAAGTGCCAACCTTTAGAGACATATGTTTCTACAGGTGCGAGTCAGAGAATCCTTTTTTAATTTAAACTGAAACCTAGAGGGTATGGTCAGTTGAAGGGAACTGTGGGACAGGTGTATTTCAGGCACAAGGAACCTCCAGTGTGAAAAACCAGAAGCAAGTGGATGGAAGGAAAGGTGGCTAAAAAACTGTGTTTAATCAGACTGGAAATAAGTTAGAACATCAGCCATTTCTGAATTTAGTGTACCAGTTCCTCTCTCAAACATTTATCCTATGCATGCTAAACAACTCCCTCTACTCTTGAGTAAATACCAATTCATAGTGACTCTCATTGTACTGTAAATCTTAACATTGTGTTGTAAATCTTAACAAGGGGAGTCTAACCATCTTTCTCTTGAGGAGTGGGTACTAGGCTCAAACCTATTGCTCCACTAGCATTCCTCATGCATCCTAAGGCTTAGCTCCAATGCCATCTCCTAGATAAACCTCAGTTTACTGCAATAGAATCAATACCTGGTACTTGCACATTTCAGATGTGCTTGAGTGTGAGTCTGTGTCTTCTTCCCTATGGACTAAGCATTTATGCCTAACCTTGTGCTTCAATAGAGTCTATGCTTAGTAAATGTTGGCTGAAGGAAGCCACAAAGATAGTTGGAGCTCAGATCTTGTTAAACCAAGAGAAAGACAACAGCAAGAGAGCTGCAGTCCAGACCTGAGTTAGGCAAAGCCTAATTTTTGAAGCACATGATCCTACAGTTGGTGCTGGGCACCCCATGCACAGATGAGGCAATCAAAGGAATCTACAGCAGGGCTACCAGAAACTACTTTTTAAATAAGGAATTTGGTATTTCACAATCCACTGACATAGACACCATAGGGAAAGTAAAAACTGTGCTGGATGTCCTCTTATTTTACAGTTTAGAATTGTTCTATTTTGAATTGCAGAGTGTAGGGCTAGCAGGGGGTAGGAGGGTCATTTATAATCCTTTGATGGCATCTTCCTCTAAAGAGCTTCAAACACCCTGGGGAGGCCTCCCTCTAGAGTCTGAAAACTCTCTCACTTCTGAGAAAGAGAAGAAAGTCTATTCTTCCTCAGTTCTGCAATATAAGGCATGATTTCAGAGAAATCTCTAAGCCTTTGTATGCCCTGCTTCCTGCTATAGGAAGGTGGAAAGAATAACCATTTAGCACCTCATGACTGGTGAGAAATAGCTGGTGGTTAATGAATCAATGCAAAGGATTTTTCAGGTACTGTTGTCATTACTAATGCCCTATTTTCCCTTGGTGAGAGCAGAGGCCTCCTTGGTGACAGAAGGCATTTCAGGGCCAGGGGTGGGGAAACCCACTCTGATAGCCTCTATTTCAGTTGGAGTGGGGGCATACGCACACAGAGGCCCCTCATTTGCCAGAGTCTTCATGGGGCATCTTAAGGCAATGAGTGATCAACCCAGCCCACAACTTTGGCACAAATGTGTTCCCTTCCAATTACTAAACTCTACCTGAAAAGCCATTTATTGCAGATAAGTCATTTTATTCTCATCATCTCTTTTGGAAGTATTCAAAACATTTTTTTCTTTTTAAGGTAGTTTCTTTTATTATCAATTTGAATAGATCATAAACACAGATTTTTTTTATTTGCTTGATAGAGGCTAATACTATAATGCTGCTAAAAAATGCTGCACAATTAGAAAAAAAATTCATTTCTGTCACTTCAAAAACAAGGTAATCATCATGCCAAAGATGACCCATCAAATTCAAAAGCCCACTTTAAAACCTCCAAATAATGCATAACAAAAATGCCTGAAGATGACTAAGGTCTTTCCTTTCAAGGAGCTGATTCTAGGGTTGTTATTATTGCACAGGGAATCTTAACTATAATCCCTATGTTTTGCTCAGCAGTTTTCCTTTGTGCTGCTTTATTTATTCCAAAATTCAAAATCTACAAGCAGAACTTTTCTAACTAAATGTAGTGTCACAGTACACATTCCTCTTAACATCAGTTCAACATTGGTCATATGGGCATTGTACAGTTTGAAGTTGGGAAGAAGAAATTTCTTTCTCTGGAAACTGGTAATAACTGGAATAAAATATAACAGCCATGGCTATCACTCTGTGAGCCACACCACTTTCATACGGTTACGTGCTACCAACCCAAAGGTGGTGTCACAAAAGTGGTGGTTTGAATCCATTAATGATGTTAAGAGAGAAATATAGACAAATATACCCCTGTGTAATTTACAGCCCCCAGAAACACTGGAGGGTAACTTATGTATGTATCAGTTCCAACTCAAAGGTCATTTAGTTTGAATGGGGTTTTTTTCCCCCCTTTGTGGCTTCTTTTGGCCTTTAAACTACCCAGCGAAGTGCAATATTTTAGGGCATTATTTTTATCGTAGGAGTATGCAATGAGGGTTGCAGAGTGGATTATATTTGGGGGTAGGGGGTGGGGTTTGGGGAGTTGCGGGGGGGGATTGTGTACCAATGAGGGAGTTTTTCTTTTGCTTTTCAAGGAGAGGAGCAAATGGGGGGGAGGGGTTTGTGCAGGGAGAAGGGTGCAACAATGAATGAATGGAATTCCAAAATCTCTGTAGATGTTCATTGAAATAAACATTGAATAAACAACCTAAATTTTTTAAAAAAAGCATTTTCCTATTCTTTCTTTCATATAATCTATTCATAACTTAAGGAGCTCTAGTGGCCTGGTGAGTCACGAGTTGTACTGCCAACTCAAATGCACACAGTTCAAATCCACTAGCTGCTTCAAAGGAGAAAAAAAAATGGGCAATATTCTGTGTGATTTTACATGCTCTGGAGGGTCGGCCATAAGTCAGTACCAACTCGAGGGTACATAACACCACCAGCACTCTTAATTTACTGAGAGTGCAGGATTAAGCATTAATGCTTAACCCAAAGGTGGTTTTGTTTTTTGGCAGTTTGAATCTGCCAACAACTCAGCAGGAAAGACAGGCAGTCACCTCTCTTGCACCTTATAAACCTCCAAAAACCTGCTGAAAGGTTAACTATGAGTTGGTTCTGACTCTACAGCCATGCCTGCTGCTTTAAAAATATAACAACAAAAAATCTTTTTATAGATGAAGAAACTGAGATCCAGAGATGTTAAGTCACTTTGCCAAAATATTACCCACCCAGTAGGTAGGAGGGAAAGTCTCCACGCCTTTTGAAATGTTCTCCAGAAGTTGTCTGCCCCCACTCTACTATCTCACTCTGATACCTTCAATCCTTCAGTGACTACTGTCACAAAATTGATCATTTTTAGAAATGCTAGTCTTGTTCTCCTTGAGATAAGTAAAATGCTTTACATTTAGTTCTTTTCCAAAATTGACTCTTCTTATCATTTTGAACTATGTTTTCAACTTGGTGTCTGATCTAACTTTGGACATTGGATTTCTGAATTTGCACAAGCACATGACAGGAGCTGCCTATCTCCAATGGATATCTAAAAGCTGAAGAGAGCAGAAAGATTTTTAAGGGCACTATTTACATAACAAAATGAGATGGGGGAAATTCTGTCTGAGAAACCGTTTTCCTCAAAGGTCATACCTCATTTGACAAGTTAAAAAACAAAACCGTGAACTCCAGTGCTACTCACTTAAAAGAGTTTTTCCCAGGAAAAAGGCAATTGATTGCCCTGAATTTTAAGTAGCCAAGACTCTTGTAACCAGAACTATCAGATAATTTGTAACCTTGAAAGATTTATGATGAAATTAAAAATTTCACCTTTTCCCAA
The DNA here is from genome assembly GCF_000299155.1 of Elephantulus edwardii. Classification (NCBI taxonomy): domain Eukaryota; kingdom Metazoa; phylum Chordata; class Mammalia; order Macroscelidea; family Macroscelididae; genus Elephantulus; species Elephantulus edwardii. The sequence goes on from NW_006399800.1 coordinate 7,367,899, forward strand.
TTTAACAATGACTGACAGAAATAGACTGCTACCATCTCTTAAACCTTCCCTATTCCACTTAAGAGAACTCTGGTGGCCTAGTGGAGAAAGAGTTACACTGCCAACTCAAAGACAGACAGTTGGAATCTACCAGCTGCGCCAAGGAAGAGAGATGGAGACTATCCTTCCATGCAATTCTCAGCCTCTAGAAACCCACTGGAGGGACAGCTATGAGTCAATTCTCACTTGATGGTAATTAGAGTGAATGGGAGTCATTTCCTGGCAAGCTGAGGGGTCAATTTCAATTGAGGAATGTTGTTGTTGTTGTTGTTATGTGCAGTCGAGTCGCTTGCGACTCATAGCGACCCTCTCTACAACAGCCCTAAACTCTACTCTATCCTGTGCAAATCACATTGCCTCTGACACACCCAATCCCGATCACCCCAGTCACTGAATCAGTCCATCTCATAGAGGGTCTTCCCCTCTTGCGCCGTCCCTCCACCCTCCCAAGCATGATGTCCTTCTCCAAGGACCTGTCCCTCCTTACAACATGTCCAAAGTATGTCAGACGAAGCCCCAGAACCCTTGCCTCCAAGGAGCAGCCTGGTTTAACCCTCTCCAGGATGAACCTATTTGTTTTCTTGGCAGTCCATGGTACATTCAGTACTCATAGGCATCAGTTCTCCTATCCTCCCTAGTCACTGTCCAACTCTCTGATGCATAACAAGTGATTGCAAAGACCATGGCCTGTATCTGATGCACCTTAGTCTCCAGAGAGACACCACCATTGCTTTTTAGTACTTTGGAGAGGTCCCTAACAGAAGACTTTTCCATGGCAATACATCTTTTAATGTCTTGACTACTGGTGCCAAGAGTGTTGACTGTGGAGCCAAGCAAACTAAAGCTGTGAACAATCACAATCTCTTCACCATCCATCCTGATGCTGCCAATTGGCTCAGTGGTGAGAATCTTTTTCTTCTTGACATTGAGCCTCAATCCAGATTGAAGGCTGCAGTCCTTGACCCTCTGCAGCGAGCGCTTCAGGTCCTCTTCAGTTTCAGCAAGCAGGGTTGTGTCATCTGCATAACACAGATGGTTGACAGATCTTCTACCAATCCTGACACTACATTTCTCCTCATAGAGCCCAGCCTCCCAGATAATCAGGTTGAAAAGCTATGGAGACAGGACACATCCCTGACGTACACCCTTCCCAATTTTGAACCATGCAGTGTTGCCCTGCTCTGTTCTGACGACTGCCTCTTGGTCCAAGTATAGGTTTCACATTAGCACAATCAAGTGTTCTGGGATTCCCATTCTTCTCAGAGTCAGCCACTGTTTGTTATGATTCACACAGTCAAACGCCTTTGCATGATCAATGAAACACAGATAAGCCATTCTTCTGGTATTCTCTGCTTTCAGCTATGATCCATCTAACATCAGCTACAATATCCTTAGTACCACAACCCCTTCTAAACCCAGCCTGGACTTCTGGCAGTTCTCTGTTGATGTACTGTTCTGGTCGTTTTTGGGTAATCTTCAGTAGAATCTTGCTTGCATGTGAAATCAATGATATTGTTCTGTAGTTTCCACACTCAGTTGGCTCACCCTTCTTTGTGATGGGAACAAAGATAGATCTCTTCCAGTCACTTGGCCAAGGGGTTGTTCTCCAGATTTCTTGGCACAACTTGGTGAGCACTTCCAGGGCAGCATCTTTTAGCTGAAATGTGTTAATTGGTATACCATCAATTCCCGGGGCCTATTTTTTACTATTTACTTCAGAGCAGCCTGAACTTCTTCCTTCATCACCATAGGCTCTTGCTCATATGTTGTTTCATTAAATTCTTCCTTTTGATACAGTGACTCAGTATATTCTTTCCATCTTCTTTTAGTACTTCCTGGATCATTTCATAGTCTGCCTAAAGCATCCTTGATTATAGTAGCTCAAGGTTTGTATTTAATCTTCAGTTCTTTGAGCTTAAAAAATGTTGAGTAAGTTCGGCCCTTTTGATTTTCTGACTCCACTTCCTTGCACATTTTGTTGTAATATTTCACTTTGTCATCCCATGCTGCCTTTTGATATCTTTTTTTCAGCTCTTTCGTATCTTGAATTCTTCCTTCTGTTTTGGCTTCTCTGTGCTCCAGTGCAATCTTCAGAGTTTCTTCTGGCATCCATTTTGGTCTTTTCCTTGTAAAGATGTAGTCCTCATGTATATTGATACTTAGAAAGGTATCATTCCCTTGAAAAGAATGTATCTCGTACACACAGTGAATGCAGTCTAACATACTGTAGTTTTCACCAAAATCTCCAAGTCAGTGAAGGAAATAGAATCCATTTTAGTCACAGGTGTGCATTTTTGTGCAATTACGTGTAAGTGGCTAAAAATTATATTCAATATACCCAATAAACAATCAAACTTGAAGAAAATCAGTTGCTCTTTTAGCCCAACAACCAAGATGTGCAAATTTAAGGACAAAATTTTAATTTGCAGAATTTCTTGGTGAGTAGCTATTAAAACATTTTAGTACAAGACACCCCACAGTTTGGGGGTGGTCCACCACATAAAAGGTTTGAGTTATTGCTGAATTTCATTGGTGATGTGTGTTTTTGGCTTGGCTTTGTTTTGTTTTGGGTTTTTTGTTTTTTGTTGTTGTTGGTTTTTTTTGCTTTTCAGTTTCTACCCCTTGAAAGTTCATGGAAGATAAATCTGGAAGTATTTTAAAGGTGACACATTTGGAAATTACTCCACGTCTTAACCATCTTACACACTTTCTCCAGGGTGAACTGCCTGGACTGCCTTTCACTACAGCAGGCATTTGTTTAATAATAGGATCTTTATTTCTTGAGAGAGATATGCTGCTTGTATTTATTCTCTATTCGAAGTCACAATCCTTTGTCACAGAACAATCATTTCCACAGTAACCAGCTGTGATGTCATAAGCAAGGGGAGTAGGACAGTTTCAAAAAGAAAGAAAGGAAAAGCACATAATCTTTAGATTGAGGTTTCTGGGTTTTGAAGCTGTCTCTTCAGTAATCAAAATATTTTGGCAGAACTTCAAGGGTTGTATATTGTGGGTTGTGAAGGGATAGCTTTTTATTTCATTTTATTCTAATTCCGTGCCAATGATATTTGCCAGTAAAATACATTAAACATATTCCAGAAAGAGTTAATTTAGTAGAGGAAAAATGTGTCTCCCGAGACTCAAGAAGGTACATTTTCTGTCTTGCTATCGTTTCCGTAATAGGAATAATGTTTACATTTCCTCAGCCCATGCAATGCTTCTAATGTATTCCTGTTCTTTTCACTCTCCAGAGGCAGGAATTGAGGTATTTGAGATTTTATTTTTTTAGCAACTGCATCAAGCACTTAAGACATGACAATTTGTGATGTGTATTCTCACTTGGTATTAAAAAATAAAATCTTCAGTGTTTGCATTTGATTAGAGTCTCTCAGCTTGATAGCTGATTAAGCAGGACTGTGGAAGGCAACTTTCTTCAGAAATGGTGCATCTTGGTTAATGTAGTGTAAGATTATTGACGGGTATAGTCACATAATTTTTATTAAATTGAAGAGGTTAGCTCACCGTGACAGCAAACTCTAGCTGTATTAATGAGACCTGGCACTTTGCAAACCCGCTCCAAGGCTCCAAATGGTCTTTTTGTTCTAAGCATTCTTTCCGTTCCAGTAAGGAAAGAGCTTCATTCAGATAGTCAGCATATTTACCTGAAATTGAGTGTGTTTTGGAGGGATGATGCAGAATCAGCATAAACATATATAATCTGTGAACTTTAGCTATTTTCATGTACTGTAAATGATTTACATGCTCTTTCCTCTGGATACTTTAAATATAAACATAGCTTGTCTTCAGACAAAGCCCATGATGGTTACCAACAGGGCCTCAGGAGAGACCCCAGCTGGAACCTTAAAGTGTTAGGCAATTTGTTCACTTAACATGCATAAAATAAGTTCTTGGGTGGCATAAATTATTAAGCCCTGGACTATTACCTGAAAGGTTGGCAGTTCAAACCTTCACAGACGCACCTCTGAAGGTCTGGCTGTCTGTTTCCAAAAGGGCACTACCTTGAAAACCATAAGGAGCAGTTCTACTCTGACACACTTGGGTTCGCCCTGGAATCAACTAGCTGGCAACTAAAACAAAAAATGTGTATAAACACAAAAATGGGTATTCCCTCCTCTTCATCCAGATTAAAAAAATACCTGGGTTACTGCAATGCACTAAGGGAGGGACTTAGAAACAGGTGAAGAAGGATGTGCAAATTTTGAAAATTAAAAACAACTCTGTCAAGGTGCACTGTGCAGCAGAAAGAATAGGTGCTGAAGGAGTACAAAGCACTTTTGCAGAGCATAAGGAAGGCACCCAGATGAAGTGTACCTGCATACGTCATAGAGGGGCCTTCAGAAGGATTAATTAATGTTTGGCAGTCTGTGACTTGAAGACAAGTTATGCAGAGGTGCTATTATCACTTATTACTGTTATTAATTAACAGGATGAATGCCCAACAAAAATAAGGCAGGCCAGCAGCGTGTTAAGTTTCTTAACATCCTATGTGATTGTCTGTTGCAGGAGTCATTCGGGAGAGTTACCTCAAAGGCCACGACCAGCTGGTGCCCATCAGCCTCTTGGCCATCGCGGTGATCCTGGCTTTTGTCATGGGGGCCGTGTTCTCGGGCATCATCGTCTACTGCATCTGTGACCACCGGCGCAAGGACGGGAGCGAGGTGGCGCGCAAGGACAAGGAGCTCACGCACTCGCGCCGCGGCTCCATGAGCAGTGTGACCAAGCCCGAGGCCATCCTCACGCCGCTCATGCCCAACGGCAAGCTCCCCACGCCCAGCAACACGGCCAAGATGCTCATCAAGGCCGAGCAGCACCACTTGGACCTGGTCGCGCTGCCCACCCCGGAGTCCACCCCGACACTGCAGCAGAAGCGGAAGCCCAGCCGAGGCAGCCGCGAGTGGGAGCGGAACCAGAACCTCATCAACGCCTGCACCAAGGACATGCCCCCCATGGCCTCCCCCGTGATCCCCACCGACCTGCCCCTGCGGGCGTCCCCCAGCCACATCCCCAGCGTGGTGGTGCTGCCCATCACGCAGCAGGGCTACCAGCACGAGTACGTGGACCAGCCCAAAATGAGTGAGGTGGCCCAGATGGCGCTGGACGACCAGGCTGCCACGCTGGAGTATAAGACCATCAAGGAGCATCTCAGCAGCAAGAGCCCCAACCATGGGGTGAACCTCGTGGAGAACCTGGACAGCCTGCCCCCCAAAGTCCCTCAGCGGGAGGCCTCCCTGGGCCCCCCGGGAGCCTCCCTGTCTCAGAGTGGCCTGAGCAAGCGGCTGGAAATGCACCACTCCTCCTCCTACGGCCTTGACTATAAGAGGAGCTACCCCACGAACTCGCTCACGAGGGGCCACCAGGCCACCACTCTGAAAAGAAACAATACTAACTCCTCCAATTCCTCCCACCTCTCCAGAAACCAGAGCTTCGGCCGGGGAGACAACCCGCCGCCCGCGCCGCAGCGGGTGGACTCCATCCAGGTGCACGGCGCGCCGCCCGCGGGCCCCGCCGTGACTGTGTCGAGGCAGCCGAGCCTCAACGCCTACAGCTCGCTCACGCGGCCAGGCCTCAAGCGCACGCCCTCGCTAAAGCCGGACGTCCCTCCCAAACCCTCCTTCGCGCCCCTTTCCACGTCCATGAAGCCCAATGACGCGTGTACATAATCCCAGGGGGAGGGAGTCAGGTGTCGAAGCAGCAGGAAAAAGGCGAGGCGCCCCGCTCAGCTCCGCAAAGGTTCTCCACTGCCTCAGAGCACCCACCAGACCAGGATGGCCGCGGCCGAGCGGAGGAACAGGAGACTCCTGGAAAAAGGGGCCGCGTGGTTTGGTGAAGGTTTGCAACTGCGGGACTCACCTCCATTCTTTTCCTTCACTCTCCCTCACACCCCACTGCAGGTTGGACTCACAAAAGACTTCAGTTATCATCACCAACATGAGCCAAAAGCACATACCCACCATGAACGCAGACACACACACACACACACACACACACACACTACAGATAACACAGAGGTGAACAAGCAACTGCAACAGTTTGTCCATGACTGCACGCGGGCGCTGCCAAAACTGGGCTGGCGTTCCAACCTTCAGAACACAAAGGCATTTTTTAAAAAATGATGAAAATTAAAAAGAAAAAAAATTAAAGAAATCATTGATAATGCTAACTCAGACTTTAACGATGGCAGAAGTTTACTATGCGCAGATACTGTGAAATGCCCACCAGTGTTACAGCTTTCTGTTATAGCAGATTAATGCCATGTTGGGCGAATATGTCATAGATTTCTGCTCCTCCTCTCTCTTAATCAATAACGTGACCGTTAACGCAAGTAACTCTTTTATTTATTGTTCACCCTTTTTTCCTTAAGGAAAGGACTCTTCCACATATCATCCTATGAACAGCTCTTCAAAAATGCCCATTGAAAGTTAAAACTATTTAACATGCAATCCATTAACTGGAATAATTGAATTTCTTTATTTTTACAATAAATTCACTGAGTAAATAAGTTTGAGCTGGAATTATGAGCTTTGTGTTTGGACTGTCTGATCTCTAAATCAAGGAAAGAGTAAAGAGGGGGATATTTATTTAAAAATCAATTAATTTGGTGGTCAGGTCTCTGACATCTGAAAAAAAAGAAAGTTTAAAAGCCCATCCAGATTCTAGCTGTTAAGGCAACTAGGAAAGAAACTTCTAGAAGGGCACAACCTGCCTGTCAAATTGCTGCCAGCCTTGCTTTGTCGGTGGTTACTACTTTCTGTGAAGGCACCAGCTTGTGATCCACCATCTCATTTCACCTTGAATGTGAGACAGCAGACAAAATCCACAAACAGTGTGAACTAATTCATGTGCTGGCTGCTTCCTTGCGTAAATTAATGGTTTGATCACACGGGTGTTTTCGTAGGGTTACATCTGTGAATAGCCTGTTTTCCACATGTAAATTTGTGCCTTACACCCCAAGTTGTGTACACTTGTAAACTGTCGGTATGATAAACCCCCACCCTTTTGAAATAAATGCATATATTTATTTAACCCTCCCTCCCCTCACCTACACTCTGGAAGATTGGAGTCAAGCAGCTGGAAGAAGAATACAGTGGTGATTGTTAAAATCCCATAACCCAGCTTGGGAGCTGTGCAGCACCACATCCTCCAATTCACACTTCCTTCTACTCTTGCCACTTGAACCACCCTCCGGCCCTGCCACTGCTGAGTATGAGCCCTGGTGGTGTGGGTAGCTCGCCATTTCCCTTATATTCTCAGATCATTTCAATATGTTGATACCCTCTCTGGTCATCAGTAATACCCCTATTTCCATTGTGCTGAGCCCACTTTCTGGAGAACATGCTGTGTGCAGTTGGATAGGCACCTGGAAGGGGACTCCAAGCCATGTGCTCAGCACACTCTTCGAGTGCACACAAAGAAATGACATGGAAATACACGCAGGCGGGCTAGTCCCTGCTGTGATTAATGAGCACCTCATAACAGGGCCAGCCAACCACAATGGATGCTGCAAAACTTTGACTAGGACAAACAATTTTTAATTATATATATTAAAAAAAACCAAACAGTATCCCTTTTTTGTTGCTATTGTTTGTAAGAGTTGGAAAGAGGTGATGTGTATTAGAAGGTTTTTTCCCCCTCTTGGTTTTCATTTGCTGAAACACAAAAGAAGGGACTTTTGTTTACCTTTTATGAACAAAAGACTTGTCAACATACTGTAAAGTTAGCATTGTTGTTGGTCATTAATTGTTTTGTTAAACAGTTAAGCCATTTAAATGGTGGCCTCTCTTTCTCTTTTATTTCCTGTTTGATCTTCTAGGCTTAGGGGTTTACCAGGACGATTTTGAGTTGGCTATATAAGAAAGTGATGATAGCCTTGAGTGGGACGTGCACAGCTCTTGGTTCTAGACACCCATTGTGGTTTTTGCTGTTGTCATTGTGGGTAGCGTTTTATTGTTAGGGGTTTGGTTTGGTCTTTTCCGTGAATTGGATGGTCACATCCTATGAAATCTATACCCTGAAACCATGAAGTCTTATCAAAACTGAGATCTTTTCCCCCCTTGACTGTCCTCTAGCAATGCAGATGTTAGAAAGGTTATGATATATCCACAGACCACCCTGCCACCTTCTTCCCATGTTTGACTCCCTAGAGTATTGATGGTGCAGTGCTCACCAGCTGACAGAGCCAGGGGCTCATCCCAGTATGTGTAGAATCACTTACCTCTGCTGTGTTAAGGCGATCTGTGTCAAAGCTGACTTTCCACGTCCTTGCTTCCCACCACCCCTCACATCATGGTGTTAACCCTGAAATGCCCACATGTATTGAGCAGATCCTCTGCATTTAAGTATTTCTCCCCTTTCAATTTTTTTTAACCCACTGCGTGTGGGGGGAGGGTCCATAAACCTGAGTGTGCCTTTGCTTTCCATCCTGCTAGCCACTGGTAGATGCAACCAACTCAGATTTATATTTGTTGTAAAGTTGTAAAAATATTGTGATGTCACCACCAATTCCTCTTCCATGTCCACATCTCCTAACATCTGATTCACGACTTAATGTATGTTATAAAAAAGAGAAAAAGAAAAGAAAAAAGGGATAAGGGGGGAAGCAAGGAAAAGGCTCTTTATTACTTGAAAGTAATAAAACCAGACTGTTCTACATTATCTTTTGTGTCTTGAATGCTTTTATTTATCTCTTCCTTTTCCCCTTTCTAAGTACTCCCACTCTTGGTGTGATTCTACTCTTCCATTTCTATCTGCTTTCCAAAGCATAAATAAACATATAGTTAGATGCATTCGTTTGCAGTGCCGTCCAAACACGTGCGAGCACGCGCACACACACATTTACTCCAAATTATTGATGTGTTTTCTTTGCCTGCACCCGGCCTGGAGCAGGACGTTAGCAGAAGCCACTGGTAATTAAAAGGCAGAGCACGTATTGGCTCCCTCTATTCATTTTATGCATTTTCTTTTTATGGGCTTGTTCATCATCAAACATTTATGGTAGGCTTGATAGTTTAAGAGATCAAGGCTAGGATTTTAGTATGTAGGGTCCACTAAAAATAGATCTCAGCACAGATGTGACTTCAGCCTTTTTTACATATTAATAAGGTGGAGGGTGCTGAATTTTACTCCTTGTTAGCATTTCTCTCTGGTAACCCAGAAGACACGGTCGGAGGTATATTGGGATGCAGCACTTGATTTTTATTTTGCAGAATAGCAATACAAAATGCCTAAATCAGGTTTTCCTCCTCTGGGATATTTTTAAAACACTTATTTAAATAAGCCCTCTGCTATATAGCTGTATGCTTTGACCTTCTGAAGCTCTTTCTTTTTAATGTTGCAGGTAAGAAAGCTGTGGGTTGAAGCCTCAGTTCACACCAACAGTGGCCTCTCAGTCTGGCCTAGTCACTAATAACATCTAATTGGGGCTCCGTCTGACATACTTTGGACATGTTGCAAGGAGGGACAGGTCCTTGGAGAGGAACATCGTGCTTGGTAGGGTGGAGGGATAGCGCAGAAGGAGAAGCCCCATATGAGGTGGATTGATTCAGTGACTGGGGTAATCGGGATGGGTGTGTCGGAGACGGTGTGATTGGCACAGGACAGAGCAGAGTTTAGGGCTGTTGTACATAGGGTCGCTATGAATTGCAAGCGACTCCACCGCACATAACAACAAAACAACAACAAACTGGGGGCAGGGTTAACCAATAATGAGAAGATTTGTTAGGCTATCACAAAGGTGAATAGTGTGTAGTTTGTCTCCTCCTCTGCAGTGATTGACATTTCCCCAGTAATACCACAGACAGGTATTTCAGGCATCTGGAGAAGGAAGAGATGTTTCACTTGGTTCTTGCAGGATGAATGGTTCTCTGGATAGCTGGTCCAAGTAGGGATAACTTGTGTGAAGGTGCTAATGTGCTAAATTAGTGTTATATCAAAAGATTAGCTGGCCTTCAGTAAGATTTGCGGATTGGACAGACAAGGAAGGGCCTGGTTGCTGTATCGTCAGATTTTAGCTCTTGGGCAACAGGGTGCTTTTGGAGTGTATGAAACAGCAACCATGAATGAGTGCTTTAAGAAGCTACTAGTAGGACTGTGGAGAACAGACTGGGCCATGATCTGTGAGCAGGAAGACCAAGGTGTCAAATAGCTACTATTGTAATTATCTAACCCTTTTATAACAGAGATACAAGTGAATAATAAGGAAACTGACTTCCTTGGAGTTTAGAAGGCTGTTGTGGCTATTGTTAGGTGCTGTGAAGTCAAGTATGACACATGGCAACCTTGTGAAGAAAAGACCTGAACCCTGTTTTATCCTCTGCCATCCTCGTCATCTCTAAGACACTTAAACCCATTGCTGCAGTCACTGTGTCAATCCATCTTGTTAAAGGTCGGCCTTTTCTTTTGGTGATTCTCTACCTGTCCAGGCCTGGTGTCCTAACAACACACCCAAAATATGTGCTAAAAGTTTCACCATCCTTGTCCCCAAGGAACACTCTGGCTGCACTTTATCCAAGACATACATCTTTATTCTTTTGGCAGAGCGTGGAACACTCGATACTCTTCTCCAACACTACACCTCAAAGGTACCAGTTTTTCTTCTGTCATCCTTGGCCATTATCCAGCTTACAGATGCATAGCAAGTAATTGAAAAGAGTATGTCCTGAATCAAACACATCTTACTCTTCAAACTGATGTCATTACTCCTCAGCATTTTGGAGAGGTCCCTGACATTGGACTTGCCCAATGCAATGTGTCTCCTGATACTTAGAAAACAAATGAATCTTATCTGTGGTTGCCCTCTTTTACTAGAATAAATAAAGAAATTAATTAATAAATCCCACCCCCTCCTTTTTATAGGCTTGTCCTACCTAGTTTTGCCCAAATGTCTTATTGTAGAACTGAAGGAATAGGCAACAGCTAATCTGATACTCATCTGTCATTTTGTCATACTAGAGTGTCTTACCTGTTGCTGTCATGCTGGAAGCTATGCTACTAGCTACTCAAGTACCAGCAGCGTCACCCATGTGGACAGATTTCCGTGGAGCTTCCAGATAAACCAGCTAGGAAACAAAACTATCCCTCCACTTCTGAATAATGAGCCCTCAAGAACCCTGTGAATATCGGTGAAATATTGTCTGATACAGTGCCAGATGAAGAGACCCTCAGATTGGAAGACACTCAAAACAAAACTGGGAGGAAACTGCCTCCTCAACATAGACTCTGCACACTGCCTCCTACAATAAGCTCAAGTACAGTGGAGGTTGTGAAGATGACACAGAATGGGGTACTAATTCCTTCTGTTGTACCTCAGGTCACTAGGAGCTAGCGTCACCTCAATGGCACCTACCAACCATGACACTAGTGTGAAGGAAGCTGAGGATGCTAGCAAAGCCAGCCACTTCTACGAAGATTAATTCAATGTTTCTAGATGGTTAACGAATTCACTCAGCTCGTTAGAGCAATCCTGGCTAGAGCTACTTGGCATCCCCTCCCTCCGCACAGCCTCTCCATCTCCCTCAGTCATTCTTTCTTATACCTCATCCTTCTCCAGCTGACCATCTCAGATTGCTTCCTATGCTCCAAGGCAGGGACATGGGCCAGGAGCTTGGGTCATACTGACTTGAAGTAGACAATCCTGCAGGACAATCTGACGCTTGGTAGTGGTTGTGTTTGCTGAAGCTTTTGTTCTGAAGAGCTGGCAGAGGCTGCCTGGGTGTAGCCTGCCGTTAGCTAAAGATCTAGAAATGTGTCCACTCAGATGTGGAAAATGGCTCAGACAACTTAAGATTTTTTTGATGTTGTGCATGGTTGGTTGGTACAGGGTTGGTGATTTCTGCAGAACGCTTTTCAGAGTTTTGCCCTGTAATGAGTAACAGTCTCAGTACAACCAGCAGGCTAGGTGTTCTGCTAAATAAAAATACCATGGACTGACCAGATCTGAAGCTTTAGACCTGCTTAATTTCCCTAAGTGCTACATCAAGTAAACACAAAACAGTCTCCTTCAGCCTTGTAATTTGGCAGAAACCAAACAAGAACCACAGGACAAAAAAGCTCTTTCAAAATAAAGCCCTTCACAAATGAAATAAAAATGTCAGAGAGGCACCTACAGTTTCAAACACTTGATACATTTTTCTTGAGGGTAAAAGGGTGAGGGGAATTTAAAAGAGCCTTTTAGTAACGAAATAACGTGATTAAGAGCATAATCCTTTTCCTGGCTCAGCATTGTGACAGCTGGGTGCCTGGACTCAGTAAGTAACCCTTCCAAAGCTGCATCTCATGCTTGTCTTGAAACCAGGTGGTGACGTGTATCTTGTACAGGAGTGGGAAGGGAGGGTTCACTTTATTGATTGGGATCTCCAGACAGATGGGAATCTTCAATATTCCATTTAGAGTATTGTGTATCCTTAGCTCTAACTCTCCTGGGATACTTGGAGGTAGGGGACGGTTGACCTCAACGGAGGGTTGGGGCTGAACTGATGTGCATTAAATGTGGCAGGGCAGAAAAATGCGCAGATGTCGCTCTAGCAAATGGAAATGAAATCTGAGCCAATCAAGAGAGGCAGCTGAGTGGCGGGGTGCTCCCCCACCTCCCCGTGCACACACGTGTTCATGCACAAATGCAATCATGGTCACAGAATCCTTTGGTAGTGACATCTCAACTCAAAATATCAGAGGTCAGAACATGTATCTGCTGAAGGCAGACCCTTCGGGAGGCCTTTTCATCTCTTTTTTCTGATAAAACATGATTGTCACCTTAGCACTTTATGGTCACAAAGTAGACTGTTGCAAAATGAACTGTCATAAACGCAACTCACTGAAATGACTCATAGCTGGCCTCCAGCAGGTTTTCAGAAGCTGTAAATCATGCCAGAGGAGACCTCCCATCCTTCCATGGAGAAGCTGGTGGACTCGAACTGAATACTTTTTGAGTTGACAGTGAAGTTTCTTACCTACTAGGCTATCAGAGCTCCCTGTCATAAATTACCGTCACAGAATTAGGAAACAGAACCTTTTCTAAAGAGCCTCCACACAACTTTCTTATTCTTTCCTGATCTCTGCAGATAGAACACTCCCGTGAGAATCATTAGCTTCGTCCCCAGAGCTGCAATAAAGATCCAAATAAAAAGAAGCTAATGAAGAAGAAAAGTAGGTAACCATGAAATAAGAAGTATTTTTCATGGACAATTTTCAGCATAAAATAGCTAAAGGTGACATTGGACACAATGCCAAATGCTAGGAATCAACAAAAGGGAATGCAGACAGGATTAACAAGGACTGGCCATGGAAAATCAGCCCTAAAAGTAAACATTCTCTCATCTTCCAGTTCTTTGGGGCAATCACCCCTACCAGGCTATGGAGCAGTGAGAAAGTAGGCCAAGCTCATCAAAACTTAGGTGCCACATCTCTGATGTGGATACCAAACATCTTGCCCACATCAGTGCCAAGGCATGAATTTCAACCGAATGGCTAAAATGTATTTCATAAAAATTTTAAAAATGGACTGAGACCATCCAGAGAGTGGTCAGGCTGCCAATTGTCAATAACAAGGCTCTTTTACATTGGGAGCATTCTATAGTTTGCAGACTGAGGGAGCTTGTCTCTACGTCCTAACACTCCTAACTGTTCAGTGGTTTGGGCAGCACATACCTGGTTTAATTTTAAAGATGACACTTTGGGGAGAAGAGCCTGTTAGAATGTTGATCAACAACAACAAAGAGTAGTAATGTTGCAGAAACCTGCGGGCTGACATCATCCTCCTAAATCTCTTGGGGACAACTCAGGTTACACAATTACTTTGCTTCTCTGAAGGGGAAGAGCCTCTCTCACAGCCCTTCCCAGGAGAGATGGTTGCAACAATCAAGTCCCCAAAATAAAAGCTAGGCACATATGCTCTATTTTAAGGGCATTGTGCTCTAATATTTTTCCATCATTAAAGAACATATCTCTTCCTTCCTGTGTCGGCAAAGTCCTGATGCCAGCAGTGTTATTAGGAATTATCAACAGAGCAGGAAAAAAAAGGGAGCCGAAGCCAAATTCAGTGACCTCCCTTCTTGAGGCACACCCTTCCACTCAAGACCTGTGACAGATGACCTCGAGGAAGAAAGCAGATGAAAAGCTCAGCTCCTGGCCTTTCTTTCACACAAGCCACAAAGATCACCAGAAAAACTCTTAAAAGAGAACAAGATTGACTAGAAATGGAGAAGAAATGTTCTGTACTGAGAAGGATGCCTCGCCACCCTTCCCTTCACAGAGGAGTCCCTCGGTGATAAGAAAACAAAAAGATAAAAAAATCCTTTCTCAGCAGCTTACTGAGAGATCAGAGGTTCAAGTTCATCCAGAGGTGACTCAGAAGAAAGGCCTGGGTATCTATCTACTTCTCAGGGGAAGAGGGAAGCCATTAAAACACGTGGAGTTGCCATGCTCTAGAATCAAGGTGACTGCTCTCATTTCTCTGCACAGAAGCCTGAGGTAGACTAAGTATGATAGTGAGAGAGAAAAGAATTCCCACAGTAATTTTTTGCATGTTAACCCCATCTTGCCAATAGGCCACCAAATCTCATGGCACTAAGTAATTTGGCTTCATCCATTAAATCAATCATTGACCGATTGGGTTGAGTGTCTAGAGGAATCTCCTAGAGGGAGGTGCCCATCTTCCTCTTCCACATCACTGTCCCGCATCCCACATTGCCACTAATACAGACTTAGCTTCCTCACATTAGTAAGCCGCTTGGTCCTCAACATAGAGTAGGTTGTGAATGCACTCAGAACAGAGAAGCAGGATCGCTTTCTCTGAAGTGAGCACCAGCCTGATTTCTGCCCACCCAGGGTGGGATGTCTAGTCACCTCACACAGTTGCTCTCTTAGTAACCTGAGGGACTCAGACCAACCCCTTGACATAACCTCACAGATTCCACTCAGGCAGAAAGGAAAATGGATGTCCTCCCTCGAACCCTGTAATTCTTTCCCTGTTTGGTTGGTTGGTCAGTGACTGTTGTTTTTCTTTGTTAATTTACCAAGAAAGCCCTGTTGCCAGCTGCAGAGCCTTTCTCAGAGCACAGATACTGCTTTTTTGTAAAGATGGAGGCTGGGCTGCAACCACCTTTGGTATCTCTAGTATTAAATCTGTATGTAATTCCAAGTGCCACTCGATGCTATTTACTTAATTGCCTGCTCAATAAAGGCAACAACCTCTGAAACAATTAACTCTCCATAATCTAAAGGGTCAGAGTCAATAGCTGATTAACCTTAAAAAGGAAGTTATCTATTCCGAAGTCAGGATTCCAGGACAATAGCAGCAATACAGTGTTCTAAAGACCCATCTCCTTCATTGCCGGGGAAAGGATCCCCTCTCTATTTTATTTTCCTTTTTGGAACCAGAGATGTCTGTCAAAAGCTGTCTGTTGGCATAGGTGCTGACTGTTCTAAGTTCCTACTGGCATCTAATTTTATTTAAGAGCCAAAGATCTATTCCCCTCTGTTTTCAGGGTGAAGAGAAGGCCTACAATTTCTTGCTTGAGGAGAAAAGATAACGTGTTAGACTTGTATGTATGAATAGAAACAGGTAAATAGTCCTATTTCCTTCTGACTTTGTAATTTAAACAGTGTAAGTCAGTAGGGAAGGGCTGTAATTGGAGCCAAAGTAAGTGAGGTGAAAATTACTAGGTGTTGGAGCATCTGCATTCATTTTAATTAGGTGACTATAATAGCAAGATCAAAAACTTTTCCTTGTCACTCAATCTGTCGGGCTTTTTAATAGAGAAACCAAAGGGATTGTTTTGTCCTCAGGTAAGAGTTACCCAAAATGATCCTCTTTAATTACCTGGCCTGTGCTGTAGACAGGTCTGGCTGCAAGGACCTGGCTCAGTGGGGATGGTGTCATGAGAGGGAGGTACTCCAACACCAGCCCCACAAACTTCAGCCCCTGAAGGTCCTTAGGGACACTCATAGCTAATTTGGTTGTTGTTTTTGTTGGTATTAGGTGTCATCAAGTCGACTATGACTCATAGCGACCTGTGAACAGAAGATCTGAACCTTGCAGTATCCGTCACTGACCTCACAAACTTTGACATGCTCAGACCCATAGTTGCAATGACTGTGTTGGTACACTCACTGAGGGTGCTCCTCTCCTCCAATGCTTCCCTATCTTTTCCCAAATGCTGGTGCATCCTGATGACATGCCCGCAGTACCATGGTATTCTCCCTAACAGACCATGCTTGCTTATAAGATAAAGGAATTTAAAAGGGAAAGCATCACACTGAGTCTGTGGGCCTGAGTTCTAGTTTGAACCAGCCTCACTATTATAAATCACTACTTGGAGTAGTCATTCAGGCCCTGCACCTCATTTTCCTCTGTCTGCAAAACACATTTAATGATGCTCACTGTGGTCATCTCATAGGATTATATAAATGTCAAATGAAGTGACTGTTTTTCACTGGTGCTTGCAAAACTTGAAACCAACTATTCCCTCTTCTCCAACTAGATGTTGTTTAAAATGAGATCCCAGTCCTCTGAATCTTCTAATCAGATGACTTTGAGCCCCCATCTTGCTGACAATAGAAATGTCTTTTTTTTTCTCTTCCCTAAATACTGCTGGCCTGTCAACAAGAGTTCAGTCCCATCTGATTAAGACAAACCTCTGATTGACCTAATAAACAGTCCCAGTTCTTTTCCACTTCCACTTTTCCACCTCACCATACCGTGTGCTCCCTGCAGCCTGGGGGCTCTAACCCCTCTAAGGCTGTCCTCTTCCTTCATTCAAAAGGACAGTCTGAGAGAATCTGTAGTGCCTTCCACAAAATTGTGTCTCCTCTGCCCTTGCTTTTAGCTTAGTAGGATGTGCTGCCTCATGGTAGGCATTCCTCATATTCAGAATTGAACCCAACTTAAGGAGAAATGAAACCTCAATGCTTCCTCCAACATAGATGAACCTTGAAAACATAGTAAGTTAAATACTCATTCACTCAATGCTGTCTAGTTGGACCAATTCTTAGCTGACCTTCCATCTGGTTTCTGAAGGTTATAAATTGCTTGGGAGGAGATTGTGCAACTCTCCTGAGAAGCTGCTGGTAGATTCAAATTATCAGAGGGGAACTGGCTCTGGATTAGCAGCACAGATCTCTACAAACTATGCCACCAGAGCTAAGGAAGTAGAGTCAGTGAAATAACCGAATCACTAAAGTGTAGATATTATGAGATACAGCTTATATGAAGTATATAGATAGGCGAGTGAATAGAGACCAGAGTTTGTTAGGGTAGGACGAGCAGTGAGAGGAGATGGAGAGGGAGAACTCATTGTGATGGAGACACTGAACTTCATGAAGGTGATTGAAAAAGTTGGAAACATCATGGTAATGGTTGGACAACAAGAGAAAGAGAGCTAACATCACTGAATGGGAGCTCTGGTGGCTCAGGTGGCTGCCAACTCAAAGGTACATGGTTTGAAGCCACTAGCTGCTCCACAGGAGAAAAATGTATAATACCATCTCCTCCTTTGTGATTTACTTACTGCCTATGATAACACACCGGAGTATCAACTATGAGTTGGTTCCAACTAGATAATACACAAAAACGACAGTGTGAGTGTGTGTGTGTGTGTGTGTGTGTGAGAGAGAGAGAGAGAGAGAGAGAGAGAGAGAGAGAAAGAGATACATATATACATAATATATATTACACATTATATATATATTTCACTTATTACTGTTTTTTAGGGTTCATCCATACTGTAGCAAGATATATACAGAGAGAGAGAGAGAGAGATAATAAAATATACCATGAACTGCTAAGAAAACGAATAAATTCATCTTTGAGAGGGTTAAACCAGGCTGCTCCTTGGATGCAAAGATTCTGAAGCTTCATCTGACATACTCTGGACATGTTGCAAGGAAGGACCAGTCCTTGTAGAAGGGCATCATGCTTGGGAGGGTGGAAGGACAGTGCAGTAGAGGAAGACCCTGTATGAAATGGATTGATTCAGTGACTGGGGTAGTGGGGGTAGGTGTGTCAGAGAGGCTGAGATTGGCACAGGATAGAGCAAGGCTTAGGGTTGTTGTATATAGGGCGGCTATGAGTTGCAGGAGACTCGATGGCACATAACAACTATATATATATATATATATATATATATATATACACACACACACACACACACACACACAGAGCATGATGAACCTTAAAAACATAATAATAAATCAAATACTCTGTAACTTTATCTCTATCTCACAATATCAAAATAATTGAAGTCTGATGGCAAAACAATACACACACACACACACACACACACACACACACTAACCCATAGCTGTGAGCCTGCACACTGCCTTCAGTCCATGAGACTTGTACACATGAACATCAGGCCATGGTGCGGGTCGCCTTGGCTCACCTGTATACTTTGGTGACTCACTCTTCATAAGGATATGCTTGCAGCAATTTTCCATAAACACATCTGCTTGCTACTGTTTCTGTGCCCAAAGGGATTGCAACCTCAATTTCAGGTGACCTGGGAGAAAATATCACTCACTCATGTCCCAAATCTACCCCTATATCCTAACCCAAGAGGCTTGAAGAAAAACTCTACGTTGTTACAACCATAAAGGATTATACCAAAAATGTAAGTGGTCACCCTTATATCTCCCGATACTGGAAACTCCAATCCAACACTTTCCTTTTAGAAAAGAATAAATAGGGACAGGAGAGATTTCTGTAAAAACACTAAAATAAGTGATAATGTCAGTTTAAGGACTAAGGTGCACCTGATCCAAGTCATATTTTTAATTACTTCACATACATCTGAAAGTTGAACAATGAATAAATATGACAAAGGAAAAATTGTTACATTTGAATTGTGCTGCTGTCAAAGAGTATTGAATACGCTATGGATTAAAAAAAGAAAAAAACCTACAAAATCCAACCCCTGAACAACGATGCAAATATCACAAGGGTACTCCTTAGAGGCTTAGAAGTCGTGGTACTAGGGATATTGTAGATAATGTTAGACGGATCTTAGCTGAAAGCCGGGAATACCAGAGGAATGACTATCTGTGTTTCATTGACTATGCAAAGGCGTTTGACTGTGTCGACCATAACAAACTGTGGCTGACTCTGAGAAGAATGGGAATCCCAGAAAACTTCATCGTGCTAATGCGAAACTTATACTTGAACCAAGAGGCAATCGTCAGAACAGAGCAAGGAAACACTGCATGGTTCAAAATTGGGAAGGGCGTATGCCAGGGATGTGTCCTGTCTCCATACCTTTTCAACCTGTATGCAGAACAGATTATCCAGAAGGCTGGGCTATATGAGGAGAAATGTGGGGTCAAGATTGGTGGAAGATCTATCAACAATCTGCATTATTCAGATGACACAACCCTGCTTGCTGAAATTGAGGAGGACGTGAAGCACCTGCTGCAGAGGGTCAAGGACTGTAGGCCTTTGAGCTGTGGTGCTGGAGAAGAGTATTGAATGTACCATGGACTGCTGGGAAAACAAACAGATTCATCCTGTAGAGGGTTAAACAGGGCTGCTCCTTAGAGGCAAGGATTCTGGGGCTTTATCTGACATACTTTGGACATGTTGTAAGGGGAGACAGGTCCTTGGAGAGGGATGTCATGCTTGGTAGGGTGGAGGGACAGTGCAGGAGGGGAAGGCCCTCTATGCGGTGGATTGATTCAGTGATTGGGGTAATCGGGATGGGTGTGTCAGAGACAGTGTGATTGGCACAGGGCAGAGCAAAGTTTAATGCTGTTGTACATAGGGTCGTTATGAGTCGCAAGCGACTCAACAGCACATAACAATGACAACAACAACTCCTTAGAGGTAAGAATGGTGAAATTTTGTTTTACATATTCAGGATGAGGAGAAGTTAGTCCTTGGAAAAAGACATCATGCTGGGAAATGTAGACAGTCAACAAAACAGAAGAAGACTCAAAAAGATGGATTGACACAGCGATGGCAACTTTGGGCTTGAATGTGGTGGAGATTGTGGGGATGGTGCAGGATTCAGTAAGGTCTTAATATATTATTTAGATGGTCACTATGAGTTGAGGTCAATTAACTCCATGACTCTTCACAACAACAATTCACGGCACAGTGGAGGGCAAGAAGCAGATGTCCCAGTTTCTCATTCGTTGCACATAACATGCTCTACAGAAATACTTCGTTTTCTTGCACTTTGCTTATTGTGCTTCACAGATAATAAGGTGTTTTTCAAATTAAAAGTTTGTGGCACTCTTATAAAGCAATTCTATCAATGTCATTTTTCTAACAGCAATGTGCTGACTTTGTACCACTGTGTCACATTTTGGTTACTTTCCTAGTATTTTTTTAATTTTTTCTTAATGCTATGTACATGGTTTTCTCAAATACTTGTTATGTTTCAGAAAGTTGGACAATGACTGAGGATCAGAGAAGAAAAATAGATGCCTTCAAGTTATGGTGCTGGAGAAGAGTCTTGAACATACCATGAAATGTCAAAAAACAAATAGGTCTGTCTTAGAGACTGTCTCTCCCAAGTCTCTCCTTGGAGGCTAGGATTTTGAAATTCTGCCTCATTTACTTTGGGCATGTGTCTAGGAGAGATGGTCCTTGGAGAAGGACATCATGATCAGAAGGGTGGATGGACAGAGCAGGAAAGGGAGACCCTGGATGAGATGGATTGATACAGTAACTAGGACAATGAAATTCGGTGTGTCGGAATTAGTGAGACTGGCTCAGGACAGGGAAGGGTTCAGAGCTGCTGTACATAGAGTCACTATACACCACAGGTGACTCAATGGCACATAACAACAGTAGCATACTATGACAGGTTTTGAAAATAGGAGGGGCATCCACTTCCTAAACAACATGCCTCCAAAAAGTCTATGAACTTTGATAAATGTCGATAGTTGTAGAGGGGCTTCATAGGGTTGTTCATAGGGTTGCTATGAGTTGTGCTCGACTTGAAGGCAATCAACAACAACAACATTATATATTTAACAGATGATAAAACAAACTCAATACACTGCTATCGAGTTAGTTCCTACTCATGCTGACCTCCATCAGGTTTCTAGCTTTAAACCTTTTTTTTTTCTTTTTAGGAGGCAAGGAGAGACTGCCTCATCTTTCTCTCTCTCTCTCTCTCAAAGTAGCTGATAAATCTGAGCCACTGACCTTTATGTGAGCAGTTCAACATGTAAACATAACTTGTATATGCCCTGGGTGAAAATTATGTGACGTACTTAATAATGATCCTCACTTTATTTCAGTGGTATGGAGCCATACCTAAAATACTGAAGAATCAGCATAACTTCCATTTAAAAAGAAACAAACCAATCTCAGAACATAGCAACTGAAAGAAAGAAACTGATTTCACTCATTTAACAGCCCAAAAGTAGATGGCCCTGGACTGGTAAGACACCTCTGCCATCTTCAATGTGTGGTTCCCATCCTTACTTTTAAAAGCTCGTCACGCTGTGCCAATGCTTCAATAGAAAGGACAAAAGAGGTGTGTGTATAAGGGATGAGTACAGAGTCATGTTTAAGGCCTGATTCCAGTGGTTGTAGAGTGCACTAGTTTACATCCTACTGTGTTGTTAGGTGCTCTTGAGCTAATTCTAACTCCCAGTAATCTCAGGTAGAACAGAATTGCTCCATGGGATTTTCTTGATTATGATGTTTACAGTGTGCTAACAGGTCTTTCTCTCTCAGACCCACTCAGTGAATATAAATCAGCAAACTTTCAGTTAGCCATTTAACCAATGAACCTCCAGGACTTCTGAAAATAATCTACTTATACTCTGTTAACAGTCAGGCTTTACACATTGACTTTACTTGGTGGGTTGCATAGGAATTAGTTTAACTACATTTGTGGATGTATCATTGATTTCACATGCAAACAAGATTCTACTGAAGATTATCCAAAAATGACTGGAACAGCACATCAGCAGAGAACTGCCAGAAGTCCAGGCTGGGTTTAGAAGGGGTCGTGGTACTAGGGATATTGTACCCAATGTTAGATGGATCTTAGCTGAAAGCAGGGAATACCAGAAGAATGTCTATCCGTGTTTCATTGATTATGCAAAGGTGTTTGACAGTGTGGACCATAACAAACTGTGGCTGACTCTGAGAAGAATGGGAATCCCAGAACACTTCATCGTGCTAATGCAAAACTTATACTTGGACCAAGAGGCAGTCGTCAGAACAGAGCGAGGAAACACCGCATGGTTAAAAATTGGGAAGGACATACACCAGGGATGTGTCCTGTCTCCATACCTTTTCAACCTGTATGCAGAACAGATTATCCGGGAGGCTGGGCTCTATGAGGAGAAGTGCTGCCTCAGGATTGGTGGAAGATCTATTAACAATCTGTGTTATGCAGATGACACAACCCTGCTTGCTGAAACTGAGGAGGACCTTAAGTGCTTGCTGCAGAGGGTCAAGGACTGCAGCCTTCAATATGGATTATGGCTCAATGTCAGGAAGACAAAGATTCTCATCACTGAACCAATGGGCAGCATCAGGATGGATGGTGAAGAGATTGAGATTGTTCACAGCTTTAGGCTGCTTGGTTCCACAATCAACACTTGGCACCAGCAGCCAGGAAATTAAAAGACGTATTGCAATGGGAAAGTCTGCTGTTAGGAACCTCTCTAAAGTATACAAGAGCAACGGTGTCTCTCTGGAGACTAAGGTGCGTCTGGTACAGGGCATGGTCTTTGCAATCACTTGTTATGCATCAGAGAGCTGGACAATGATCAGGGAGGATAGAAGGAGAATTGATGCTTTTGAGCTTTGGTGTTGCAGAAGAGGGTTGAGGGTACCATGGACTGCTAGGAAAACAAACAGATTCATCCTGGAGAGGGTTAAACCAGACTGCTCCTTGGAGGCAAGGATTCTGAGGCTTCGTCTGACATACTTTGGTCATGTTGTAAGGAGAGATCGGTCCTTGGAGAAGGACATCATGTTTGGGAGGGTGGAGGGCAGGCGCAGGAGGGGAAGGCCCTCTGGGAGGTGGATTAATTCAGTGACTGGGGCAATCAGGATGAGTGTGTCAGAGGCAGTGAGATTGGCACAGGACAGAGCAGAGTTTAGAGCTGTTGTACGTTGAGTCACTATGAGTTGCAAGCGACTCGACGGCACATAACAACAACAACATTTGTGGAAGGAATTGTTGGAGAGGCTCAGTATCAGCAGTCCAAACTAAGCTAGGTTCTGACTTTTTAGGAGAACATCAATTACTCATATGCAGTTCAAATTGAGGCTGAAGAAAATGGAAACAAGTCAATGAGGACAAAAATGTGATCTTCAGTGTATTCCACCTGATTTCAAAATCATCTTAAGAATAGATTTGAAGCATTAAACATTAAATGATTAAAGACCAGATGAGTTTTGGGAATGACATCAAGGATATCATCCATGAAAAGAGTAGAAGGTCATTACAAAGAGAGAGGAGAAAGAAAAAAAAATCAAAATGGATATCAGAAGAGACTCTAAAAATTGCACTAGAGCATCAAGAAGCCAAAACAAAGGGAAAGGATGTTTAAGTAAAGGAACTGAACAGAAGATTTCAAAAGGCAGCTTGGGAAGACAAACGAAGTATTGTAACGGAACGTGCAAAGAGCTGGAATTAGAGAATAAAAAAGAAAAATGCTTATTTGGCATTTCTCAAGCTGGAAAACATTTTGACATTCAAATCTGAGGTTTCAATATTGAAATATGCTGTGGGCAAAATCATTAATCATTTAGGAAGCATCAAAAGGAGGGAACACTGAAATATTTCAGTAAGTATCATATGATGAACAGCAAATGGCAGTGAAGAAAGAAGTTCAAGCTGCACCGCAAGCATTAGCAAAAAACAAGGTGGCAGGGATCAATGAGATATCAATTGACGTGTTTTAACTAACAGATGCAGCCCTGAATGTGTCCACCAGTTTATGCCAGAAATTTGGAGAAGAGCCTGGTTGAATGACTGGAAGAGAGATCCCTATTTGTTCTCATTCTCAAAAACAGTGATCCAACAGAATGTGGAAATTAATATTACATGTAAGCAAAATACTGCCAAAGATTATTAAAAAACAGTTACAACAGTACGTACAGAGTGGACAGAAATTCAAACTGTATTTAGAAAAGGCTGTGGCACCAAGGATATCATTGCTGGTGTCTGATGCATCCTGGCTGAAAGCAAAGAATACCAGAAGATCATCTATTTGTGCTTTATTGTCTATGCAGTCATTTGACTGTGTAGATCATAACAAGTTATGGCTAGTATTGAGATCTATCAGAATCTCAGAACACTTAATTATGCTCATGTGAAGCCTCTATGTAGATCAAAAGGCTGTTATGCGAACAGAGCAAGGGAGCACTTCATGATTTAAAATTAAGAAAGGTAGGTCATGACTATCCAATTTGTATGCTGAGTAAATTATTTGAGAATTTGAACTCTAAGAAGAATGTGGTATCATGATAGGAGGTAGACTCATAACCTACTTTATGCAGATCACACAACTTTGCTTACTGAAAGTGAGGCACTTGATGCAGAAGATTAAAGAATATAGCATTCAATATGGATTGCATCTCAACATCAAGAAGAGACAAATTCTCACAACTGGACCAATAGGCAACATAGTAATGAATGAAAGATTTAAACTGTCAAAGATTTTGTCTTATTTGGATCCATAATCAACACCCTTGGTAGCAGCAGTCAAGAGATAAAGAGATGTATTACACTGGGAAAGTCTGCAGTAATTGCTCCAGATTACTGAGGAGCAGTAATGTCAGACTGAGAACTAAGGTGCAACTGATTCAGGCTATGGTCTTTTCAATCACTTGCAATGCTGCTGAGAGCTGGACTGATTAAGAATGGGGGTCAGGGGGAGAATGAATGCCTTTGAGCTATGATACAAAATATCCCATGGACAGATATGTTTTAGAGAAGGTGCAGCCAGAGACAAAGATGATAAAGCTTCTTCTCACATACTTTGGGCATATTGTTAGGGGAGGCTATTCCTTGGAGGGAGACATCATGCTTGGAGGAGTCGATGAAAGGGAGGAAGACCTTCAAAAAGATGGGTTGACACAGTGACTTCAGCAATGGGCTTGAGTGTGTCAGAGATTGTGAGAATGGCACAAAAATCTAACAGGGTTCTGATTTGTTGTCTGTAGGTTTTCTTTGGACTTATTTTTATTTTCTTTGGCCACAGTTTGAACTTGTATATGAGTAATTGATCATTTTACCCACAGTCTGCCCCCAGCCTAGTTTTGACTGCTGATATTGAGCTTTTCCAACCATTTCTTCTATGAATATAGTCAATATGATTCCTATGCAGCCGATCAGATGATATACAAGTGTAAAATTGTCCTTGTGCCTTTTAAAAAAGGTATTTGTGATGAATAAATCATTGTAAAAACAAAATTAAAGCATTCTATTTCCAGCCCCATTTCTATCACCAAGCCCTTATTTACCAACTACTATTCCTTCTTCACGGTTTCCTACTTTTGCATACCAGTCACCAGTTATCATTACACATCTTGATTGCGTGTTTGGTCAATTTTTGACTGCAAGATTTGGTAAAAATTTTTAATTTCTTCCTATTTGGCTCTAGATGTAGGAGCATATTTTGAATAATAATTTTGTTAACAGGTCTTCTTTGTGTGCATATGGATATTATCAAGGATAGAACTTGAAATTGACTTTTGCACCATGAATGCAACACCATTTTTCATCTGTTTGTCATTCCCTCAATAGTATACCATGTGATTATATGATTCAAAATGGCCAAAGCTGGTCCATCTCACTTCACTAATGCCTAGAATGTCTATATTCATGAATTCCATTTCATTTTTAACAATTTCTAGTTTTCCAACATTCAAGCTACATACATCCCATGTTCCAATTGTTAGACTATGTTTGTTATTGTTTTTCCTCATTTCAACTGACTTCCAGTTTGGGCTTTACCATTACACTACTATAACTGTCTTCTTTGCTTAGTGTTCATAGGGTTTTCAAAGGACTGTTATTTAGGAAATAGTTGGTTATTCTGCTTCTGAGTCTTTCTTAATCAGGAAGTTCTGCCAAAACTTGTCCACCATGGATAACCCTTATGGCATTTGATACACCAGTGGCTAAGATTTCAGCATCACAGCAATTCCAAATCATCTTAGTACAGCAATTTATAGACAAGTACTGCACCACTCCAAAAACAAATAATATCAGCTTACACTTGATGGTTAACAAAATTTTAAAAATACCCAAACAGTTTACACTTAGTTTTCAAGTAAATAAAAACCACTTATCCCCTAAAATAAAACTTCTCCAAACTGGAGACTCACTCTCAGGCAGAACCCAACTAAATTTTAAATACAAAGGCCAGCACAACAGGCTCTGATTGCCACAGAAACCAATATATGACCTTGAATTGATTCCAACTGAATTTCACGATCATTTCAAAAATAGGTTTGAGTCATTGAGCATCAATGATCAAAGGCCAGATGAGTTGTGGGATGATATCAGGGATATCAATCATGAAGAAAGCAAAATATCATTACAAAAACAGAGGAGGAGAAAAAAGAATGTCTGAAGAAACTCTAAAGATTGCACTGGAGGGTCAAGAAGCTAAAACAAAAGGAAAACATGTCTAAGCAAAAGAGCTGAACAGAAGATTTCAAAGGGCAGCTTAGGAGGACAAAGCAATGTATTACAAAGGAATCTGCAGAGAGCTGGAATTGTAGAATAAAAAGGGAAGCATTTGCTCTGCGTTTCTCAAGCTGAAAGAACTGAAAAATAAATTTAAACCTCGAGTTGCAATATTCAAAGATGCTATGACAACAGTCTAGAATAAGAGATGCATAACAAGGTGGACTTGTATTGGGGAGAGGACGTAAACTGTACAAAAATGAATACATTTTTAAAAGAGGAAAGTGAAGTGGAGGTTGGGGTAAGGAGGAAAATGTGCAACAATGAATAAGTGGAACTTCAAGTTTTCTGTAAACTTTTTTAAAATAAAAAAAGATGCTATAGCCAATATATCAAATGGCCCAGAAAACATCAAAAGAAGGTGGAAAGAATACACATCGTCATTGTACCAGAGAGAATTGATTGGCATTGAAAAATTTCAGGAAGTACCATATGAACAGGAGCCAATGGTAATGAAAGAGGAAGTAGAAGCTGTATTGATGTAATTAGCAAAAATAAGGCCCCAGGAATCAATGTGATAGCAAAAATCATTAATATTAATGATATTAACAATAATTAATATCACATGCAAACAAAATATTGCTCAAAATAATTCAAAAATGGCTGGAACAGTACATAAATAGGAAACTGTCAGAAATTCAAGTAGAATTTAGAAGAGGCCATGACACCAGGGATATCATTGCTGATGTCAGATGGATCCTGACTGAAAGTAAGGAATACCAGAAGAATGTCCATTTGTGCTTTATTGACTATGAAAAGGCATTTGACTGTGTGGATCATAACAAGTTGTGGCTGACATTGAGAAGAGTAGGAATCATAGAGCACTTGATTGTGTTCATTTGGAACCTACACCTAGATCAGAAGGCTGTTGTGGAAACAGGGTAGGGGAGAACTGAATGGTTTGGAATTGAGAAGGGAGTGCACCAGGGTTGTGTTCTGTCTCCAGACCTATTCAATCTATATGTGCTATGCAATTTATCTGAGCAACTAGAATTTATGAAAAGGAGTATGGCATCAGGTTTTGAGGGAGCCTGTGTTATGCAGATGACACAAACCTACCTGCTGAAAGTGAGGAGGACTTGAATCACTTATTTTAGAAGATCTAGGAATGCGCCTTAGGTATGGGTTGAATCTCAATGTCAAAAAAACAAAGATTCTTACCAATGGACTGATAAACAGAATCATGATGGATGGAGAGGAGATTGAAACTGTCAACAGCTTCATCTTGCTTGGATCACAATTAAAACCCCTGGCACCAGCAGTCAGGAATTAAGGAGATACATTGCATGTGGGATTTCTCAAAATTATTTGGGAATAATGATGTCAGTTTGAGCACTAAGGTGTGTCTGATTCAGGCTATAGTCTTTCTAATCACTTGCCATGCTTCTGAGAGCAGGACAATGACTAAAGATGACAGGAAAAGAATTCATGCCTTTGAGCTGTGTTTTTGGAGAAGAGCACTGAACATCAGCCAAGATATGTCTTGGAGAGGGCAGTTGGAGTGCTCTTTGGATGTAAGAATGATGCTTCACCTTACATACTTTGGACATGTTCCTAGGAGGTGCTGTTCCTTGGAGAAGGACATGATGCTCGGATGGGTGAAGGATCAGCAAAGGAGAGGAAGACCCTCAACCAGATGGAATGACACGATGACTGCTGCAATGGGCTTTTGTGTGTTAGGAAGTGTGAGAATGACACAGGACAGAGGAGGGTTCTGATCTTTTGTTCTTAGGGTTAGGATTGCTGTGGATTGCATTTACCTAACGGCAACAGTCTTTCTACTGAAAAAGAAGAAACTGCAGGAAATCAGCAGTGTGTGTGCGTGTTCTGTTCATAAATCGAGTCAGCCCCCTGACTCATAACAATCCCATACACAATGGAAGGAACACTGTCCAATCTTTTGCCAACGCCATGATTAGTTGTGGAACAGACTGGAGTGAATTGTACGGTTTTCATTAGCTCCTTTCAGAAGACAGCCAGGCTTTTATTTCTAGTTTGTCTCAGTTTGGAAGAGCTGCTGAAATCTTGTTCAACATCACAGTAACACACTAACTTCTATTGACAGACAGTGTCTGTGTATAAAGTGCATTGACATCTAAACCAGGTCTCTTGTATGGAAGCCAGAATTCTACCACTGAGCCACTATTCATTATTCCCAACTTTATATACATAAGAATGTACACACCTTACCACATAATGTATCTATACACTCTCACACACACACACATCAGAATAACCAAACAGTACATACCACTGCCTCAGCATCCAGTTTAGGCACCTTGTTTAGGCATCAAGCCGTTTCTGAGTTCCTAGGCCGTGCTATGCTCCCTTCTCTCTTTTTCCACAAACACTGCACATAAAGGTTCCTAGCTACCATATTGTGTTAGAAAGATTTGTTTCCCATAAGACTATAAGTGTATCTAAAACAAGAATGTGTCTTTCGCACCTTTGTAAACCCACAGTCTTAAGTGAATTTGCTAAATTGATGGTGCATTTGCTAAATTGACTTATGTTAAAGACACAACTTATTAGTTGCAATAGTTTAATAATAGTTGAAGCATTATTAAACATTCACCAGAAACACTGAGCTATATGTTTCCTGGACATTTACTACAAGAAATTCATCAGGTATCCATGCTTTGTTATTTCCATTTGACAGATAAGACAACTAAAGCACAGAGAAATTTAAAAACTTTACCAAAGTCACTGAGTTTGTATTTGGTGGGTGCTTGATACACATTTTGGTGATCCCATAGTCAGTACTCTCAATCACCTTGCATCTTATTAGGTGAGGTGAAAGAGGAGATTTCTTTTCAGAATGATAAAGAGTGTCTGTGAGAAACCAAGAAATAGCAAACACGGTAAGAACCTAAGTGATTAATGACACAAGGCATGGGAGTCAGATTAATCCCTGAGCCTCAGTCTTGCAACAGTGCACATAACATCACGCAGGCAATCCTGCAACAATTCCGTACGTGCATACCCACGCCAATACTGGAGATGCTCGCCATGTTTCCTAAAGGACTTTAGCATAAGCTAAAGTTAGTATCTGAAATCTTAAGTATTTAGTAAGTCAATAAATCTTTGAAATACACTAAATCTTCAACCTTCATAATATACCCACCCCTATCAATGCATATTTAAAGACTTTTAACATTTGCAAAACCAAAGAATCACAGCTGAATAGAAAGCAGAGCTGACCCAATGTGGCAGAGTGGTCACAGGGAATCCTGAGCTTAGCTCAGGGAGCACACAGCAGGTGGAGACTAAACATGTTCTTGGTACCTGCAGATTCTGAACAGCACAAACCCTGTTTAGAGACAAAGGTGAGAGAAATACACACACACACACACACACACTCACAGGGTGGTGGTGGTGGGGAGAGAGAGATACAAAGAGAAAGTGAGGGAGTGAAAGCGCAAGGAAGGTTTATTCTTTTTTGGTTAACACTCTGCTGTGTAAGTGCTGATAAGAATCTCCTAAAACTATTTTAGGAGATATTTTAGTGTAACTTGGGTGTGTTGGAAGGGAAGAAAAACCAGTGATTTGGAGAGAAAAAAGGAAAACAAGATTTGATTTCACAGACACTTCAGAAATAACGGCATCATCTTATCCGTTTTCAGCAAATACAATCTGAAGCGTTCAAGCCTCCGATAAAGGTGTATCGCCTTCATTGGTGCAGCAAACTGCAGATTAAGCTTTTTTTAATGCCGTTCAAATTGCCTGTGAAGCAACATTTTATGAGATATGATGGTTCAAACAATTTTGCAAAGAGCAAAAGACAAAGAATAGGTTTTACCCTGAACTGGTTTCCTAGGAAACACTGGAAGAAAAAAAAAGTAATACAATATAGTTTAGAGGTAGTTCAAGGACCAGGGCTCTTCTCTCCTTATTTAATTTTTTTTTAACAGTGTTTAATAGTTGTCCCTTCTTCTCACTGCGATGGAAGTCTAAAGTCGGTCCTTCCCAGTAGATGTAGTTTCTCTCCTTCAATGAGTGCCTGCTTTACACAAAGGGAAAACAGTGGAGCCCCAAGCTGAACCTTCATTACTTAGTTTAGCAATCAGAAGTTAGAAATTAAAGAAATATGAATTTGACCCTTTGGTACTATCATGGAAAAGAAGGCCCAATTTTAGCTATGAAGTTTTTTTAAAAGCTAACCCACTCTTTTTCAAACCACGTCTAAATTAGTCTGTTTCAAGGTCTTCAAATACCATTTATTTTAGGTGTGTTTTCACTTTGGCTCTTTATCTGTCACTGTGATATGCCAGCATATGTAGGCTGACAGAATGGTGCCTGAATTAGCAGGCCTACACATTTCCAAGTTCCCAGTGCAGGACCACGGCATCTAGAGGTGACAGAGAGGATCAGAATGGAGAGTCACGGCAGCCTGCAGGTCAGAAATATGCCAGTGAGCGCGAGGGTGTTTGCATGGTCACCATTGCAGGGGCCCTGATTCCCATCATTCATCACTCTTTTTGAGAGAAAAATCCAAATAGGACAAGTGAAGGAACATCTGGGCTGTGTGGGAAGGAGTTAATTTTGCTTTTAAAATAAATAAAGCGTCAAAGCTTCAAGTTTCACTTATTCAAAAAATTGAAGATGAAAAGGAAAATGTTGGTTTAAAAAAAGTTTAGGCCCTTCTTGTGGATGGGTGAGGGTGGAAGAGGCAGCTGCAGCCTCATGAAGAGTTCCTTAATTTGTGGGTGTCTCCACCACCTCAGGGAGAGTTCAGAGAAGGCCAATAGGGCAAGAGGATGGGCGTGCACAGTTGGCCCTCTCCCTGCATCATGTCCACCGTCTCTTTCTCCAACACCTCTCAGTCAGGGCAAAGCGTAGCCTTCTGGAAGCAAACCTCCTCTTAACACTGAAACAACATTATTTCTCATCTTTGATAAATTCATAAATTAGTGGGCTAATCCTAGGTCATCAAGATATATTAATTACTTTTTTAGATTGGACATTATGTGAAGCATTAGCTTGGAAGAAATAGAAAGAAACTTGGAGTTAGAAGCCTTTTCACTATTGTTACTGTGTTGTGGAGTCAAACAGACTCAGAGCTGATCCTCTTGTGAGTTTTCAGAGGCTGTAGATCACTCAGGAGGATATTCCCCTTTTCCCCCACCCAGTCCTCCTTCGGGAAGGCAGAGCCACTAGTGGATTTGAACCTCTTACCTCTGGGTTGACAGTACAACTCTTACCTATCGAAGGAGTTAGGAAATGTCAAGCCAACAACAGCACATTGACATGTACAATGGTTATGCTTAAAACTTCACAGAATTCTCATGCTAAAGGACATGCCAGGTCCAGGAGGAATCCTACAACTCTACCCGATACATTTGATAAAGGTTGAGGTAAATTAAAATGAGCATAAATAGCTGCACTTAAAGATGAGCTATCTAAGTTAAAAAACAGCTTGTGGACTGTGTGGGGAAGGGAGAAGGAAACCATTCCCATTGTATACGGGGAAGAGGGAAGCAAGTAAAACTGAACAGATGGTATGAATAAAAGCTTCAGGTAACAGTAAACATTTGGGTGTCTGTTTCAAGCCTTCTTATTAGAAATCTTCCTTGTGGAGCGTTAATGTTCCTCTTTTTTGTGATCTAGATGGGATCGTAAATCAAAGCTGCTTGTGCTCCTTTAATCAAGAGGTAAGGAAGTGACTCAAGCCAGGACAATCAAAGTCTTTGTTTCAGAGCCTTAAGGAGAAGGATGTGCTCAGTGGTTAGTGTTCATGTCTGAACAAATCGGCGCTTACTGGATGTGTCCTCCAAATCTGAGGTCCAGGATTCACAGAGGGAAGTGCCGCTGAACAAATATATACCCATGTCTAGAAAGAATGGGAGTTAATTTGAGGGGAAAGAGGTAAAACAAGAAAAGCTACTGCTTGAGCCCTTGGTTTAGTGTAGGTGGGGCTGTGGATAGCATCAGTGAGTTGAGTCATCCTGGAAGATATTCTAGAGGACGTGGTGTTTGATGGCAGTTTGCCTGCATAAGGAAGCTAACCTTGGTGCCGACCAGAGTTGGCCAGGACACGGCGCCTTCTGGACAGAAGATCACCTGGAGACCAAACCAATATGTATTGTTACAAGTCACTTGGTTACAAATGATAGAAATACACTCAGACCAGTTTAATTGAGTAAAATGAAATTTTGTTATCAGGACACCTTAAAGAACACCAGGCATTCACCTTAACTTCATAACTCAAAGGGAAAAGGCTACAAAGCAAGTGTTCTCTCTCACTCCTTGATCTCTGGTTTTATTTTTCATTCAGCTCCAGAAATGGCCTCCTCTGTGTCTCTGCACACATGTTGAAGTGGCCACTCCAGAAAGGTAACTTGAGCTTCCAAAGTTCATCACTCTATGATTCTAACACTTGGTCGACATTGGCCAGTCTTTCTGAATCACAGCCTTGGAATTTGGGATTGACTCCACCTTGGGTTAAATGCCCAGGATTTGAAGTCTATTGCCTCTGCGGCCTGTATGAGGAGAGGCCAGGCGGCCCTCCTCCTAGCCAGGCCATGGCTTGCCTGTGCCCTGGAGCTCCCATGAGACTGTGTTCAAACTCTAGAGAATTCCTCAAGTGCCACATAAGGACAGAAGGACAGATCATTGTCTGATTTTGGAGTTTAAATAATTACCACCTCCAATTTGGACAGCTTAGGAAAAATGCTTTAACTTTGCTAAGGCTTGTTTAGGAAAACAAGAGGGTTTTTTTCACAGATAATTAAATGAGATCATTTGAGAAAAGTTTCTGACACACACTGAGCCTCAGCAAACATCAGCCATTTGCCTCTCTTGCCTTGGGGCCACAGAGATCAGGGGTCAGGAATTCCCTCCTGGGAGACCACATATAGTCCTTCAGTCTCACTCACTTGTGGGCAGCACAGATTCTTTGTGGCAGTTCTAGGTGTACTAGCACCTAAGCTCTAGCAAATTCACCAAGCTTCAGCTGAGCTCTGTAAGCACTCTCTGGGGCCTGAGTGTGTTTAAACAAACATGACATTCTATATGGCTAATGTGATTCAGTAGGTGCTCGATATATTTTTAGTCTTTAATGTTAAATTAAAATGTAGTTTTCCCAAAATATCAGAGCACCAGCTGTCAGGTAAGAAGGAAAAAGTCTCAATACAGGAATTGTATTCAGCAATAAGAGAGAGAGGTGGGCAGCTTGAGGAGAGTAGGTAGGAAATGAGACTTTTAATAAGAGTCTCTGTTAGCTAAAGCTCACTCAGGTTGTTTTTGGTGTTATACTCAAGAAGATTATGGCATAATCTTAGTGGCCATGCAAAAACAATATATTTTTTTCAAATATCTATCATGGAATCTTAAATTGGTTGTTTCAAGCATTGTTGGCAAACATTTCTTGCACATTGTGTTACATGCATCTTTTTGGAATGCCAACTGTTTTGACATGGTTCTGTGTGGGTCACTGCAAAGACAGAGTGGGGCTGGAGGTGCTTCTGAGAAGGCTGCTTGGAGGAGGTGACCTCCATACAGCAGGAATGGATTTAAAAGTTGGGTTTGAATCCGACGTGTCATGGAAGGCTCTTTCTATAAAAAAGAAACAACCTCTATAAAAGCCCAACAGAAAATGCTTCTTGTAAGCATGAAGTTTGAGATAGTCACAATTTTTCACATCTCTGAAATTCTGAAATCAGCACAGATTGTGTTTTATATATACATGTATGTGTGTGTGTGAGAGAGAGATTGTAATATAAGAGTGGAGGGACAACAGCACATGAGAGATAGATTGGATGAAATAGATTAACATGGTAATTGGGACAATGGGCGTAGTTGTGTTGGAGTCAGTGAAACTGGCTTAGGACAGGGCAGGGTTCAGAGATATTGTACATAGGATGCCATGAGTCATGGACCATTTGAAGGCACATAACAACAACAAGACACATGTACATAAGGAGGTCTGATGGCGTAGTCTGTAGTAGGGAGTTGCACACTAACTTTACATTGGTAGTTCAAATGCACCAGTCACTCTGCTGGAGAAAGGTGGGCAATCTCTCAAAATCGGCTGGAACATCAAGCTATATGTTCTTATAGGCAGTCTCCTCCTGTGTGATGTACAGTCTCTGAAAATCCATTGAGGGTTTTCATGAGTTGATTACAACTTGATGGCAATGAGATTTTATACACATTCACACATATATACATGCATGTTGCTATTGTTATTGTATGTCATTGAGTTGGCTCCTACTTACAGCAACCCTGAAATCCTAAGTCAGTCTCAAAGTCTGTTTACTTTTGCTAGACAGCTATGTCCTTTCCCACTACAATATAACCTGTACTGACATTTGACATTGGACCATTATATACTTTCTTTTTTCCAAGGTGTTTTCAAATTTAAGATCTGTCTATATTTCCATTAACCATATGCCATGAATTATATTTTTTCCATTAACCAGATATCCAAGTTAATAGCAGAATTATAAATGTAATTATTTAAGTTTCATAAATATATAGCATCACATACTTAATCATTCTTCTATCAGCAAGGCTGTAATATATGTATTTGACTTAAAGCTTCATAAACTGGCACTATTACTTTTAGTGACCTCCTCAGAAATTGGATTACTCTCAGAATGGGTATGTACATTATAATTTTAATAACTGTTTTTAAAACATATTCAAATAAGTTCCCGTAATGTGCAGTAATACTGATAGCAAATGCAATCATCTTCTCTCTATAACTTGACTTTCCTTAGAATATTTCTGTCTCTTTCGAAGCAGTTTATCTTATGGGAAGGGAGCTCTGGTGGCCTGGTGAGTAAGGAGTCGTGCAGCCAACCCAGATGCAGGCAGTACAAATCCACCAATTTGTTCTGATGGAGAAAGATAGGCAATCTCCTCCAGAGTGATTTGCAGACTCCGAAAAAAACCACTAGAAGGTCAGTTATGAGTTAGCTCTGACTTGAGGGTACACAACAATAGCAATATCAATCATCTGACTAGAACTCTTCATTATTGTTTTTGTTTTATTTAGCCGAATACTAGTTAAAGTGAAACTCGTTATTCAGGAAAATAGAGAGTATCTCCTATTCAGAGAAGTTCTCGGTTTTTCTTGCTTTATTTCTTACATAAGGCAAAGTTCTAATTTTATTATCTTCCAAATATATACAAGTAATTCCAACAATGCTTTTTAAGTAAGTAATTTTAATAAATACTTTCTTATAATGCCAATGTGGTGAGATAGGAGTGAATTTCCCAGACTTCCCTTCCTTGCATGGTTTGGGACAGGGTTGGCTACATGTGAAATTTGAAAGGTGAAAGGGAAGTAATATCCAGTAATACTAGCTATAAAGTTCATTTTAGGGTACATGATCCCGTTGTAAGTTTCGGCATGATATTGGTGTGGGCAGCCTTCAGATCTTGAACTCCTTCAAGTTCCCTCCATATTCCCTCCTTTGGCTTGTTCGAGTCCTGGGTCAGGAGGTTGCACAGCTCCAGCTCCATAGCATGGGATGCAATATCTCCTGTAGGTCACTTGCAGCATCAAAACTGGAAATGGTAGAGACAGACTTGAGTTTCAGTTTGTCATCATGGATACTAGGTTGTTCAGATTTATTTTTTATCTCTCCAACTTCATGTCCACCTTTCTTTCTGAATGTGAAACCAGCTGATCAACAGTTCTACAACACCAGAGACAGAGGTAATGGCCCTGAATAGACAACCACTCAAGCTCTTATCAATGTAGAAGGTCTAATTTCAATGAGAAAAGCCAGAGATCTGATGCCTTTGAATCACAGTCTTAGCAAAGAGTAGAGAATATATACTATGGACTATACTTATATACTATGAAGAACTAGACTGTCTTGAAGGAAATGCAACCAGGGTACTTCTTTGAGATAAGGATTGTGAAGTGGCATTGCACATGCTAAGCCTGTTGTCAAGATATACCACCCCTTGGGAAGAAAGATCTCATGTTTAGAAAACTAGACAGTAAGAAAAAGAAAGGAAGAATCTCAGTGAAATGGATTTAAACAGTGTTTGCCATAATGGACTTAAGCATGGAAGAAATTGTGAGGATGGGACAGGATAGGGAAGATTATGACCTGTTGTTCATAAATTCATACAGTCCCTATGAGCCTTGATTGACACGATGGCTCCTAGCAACAGTTCCAATAATAAATCATCTATACCAAAGACTTTATGTGGGAGAAAGATGGGCAATCTCCTACCAAATGATTAACTATCTCTGAAAACAGCTGGAGGATCAGCTATGAGTCATTTCTAACTCTACAGTATACAAAAGCAATACCAAAGACTTTAGAACTATTGACATGCTGAGTTGCATCATTGTTGTGGAGTATTTCTATGCTTTGTAGGTGCGTATTAATAGTTTTCTGGCCTTTATCTACTAGATGAAGGTAGCACTAGCTTCCAAATTAAGACAATAATAATTTCCTTAGATATTATCAAAGGTTCCTGGGGGTAAATTGCCCCTTTTGGGGCCCACTGTCCTGTATCATTGACTTTTTCACTTTTATATCATTCCTTTTGTAATATCATGTTTTCAAATAATTACAATCTCTTTCCCTCATTGTCTTCCATTGACTAATTTGTGTTTTTATTTCAGGATCTTGCTTTTTTTTTAATTCTTTTATTCTTTTTTTTTTTTGAGGGGTGTGTGTGTATCATCAAGTCAGATTTGACTGGTACAGGAGGACATTGTCCCTCTTTCTCCAGCAGAGCATCTGGGGGATCTGAACCGCACACCTCTGGGATTGCAGTGCAGCTTCCTGCCACTAGGCCACCACAGCTCAGGATCTTGCTTTTTAAGTGTATAGCTTTAACCAATATGTTTTTCCAGGCTATTATTTTCTTTTCATGTGCCATTGAGTTTTAACTTACTCATAATTGACCCTCCAGAAGATTCTCAGAGGCTGTAAATCACAAGAGAGGAGATTTTTCGCCTTTCTCTCTCAAAGCAGCTAGAGCATTCAAACTGTACGCCTTTGGTTGGCAGTGCAACTTCTCACCACCAGAGCTCCCTTTTTCCAAACTAGATGTTCAAATTCAGGATGCCAGTTCTACAGGAAGGCTGCTTCTCTGTCAGTTTCATGAGAAGAACCTAGATTCCTTTCAACACTTGTGGGGTGGCATTTCTTGGAAAGCTCTCTATATATTTTCTTCAACCTTCTCTGGTTCTAGAATGTCGTCCGTTTAGGGACCAAACTTAGGTACAAAGGACACACTGCACTCTCAGCTCTTCCTTCTTGCTAATAGGAGGTCCTTTTTCCCTGCTTGCTTCTTTTTCCTTTTATCTCTTATAAGATAAAAGATGATGCAGGCCACTACTCAGGAAAACTCCCCTTTCCACAGATTTGGACTGTGACTCTGGTTAAGCATGTGAAATTCCACCCTAATCCCTTTACAAATGCCCTAATGGACATTTATCATATCGTATAATTTTACCTTATCATATCAGATCACATCCTAGGGGTGATGACACATTACATCATGACACAGCTGCCAAACCACTGAGAACCAAGACCCAGCCAAAGTGAAACATATTTTAGGGACCATAGTACTTTACTTTTGAGAGCTTTTTTTACTTAAAATTCTCAATGCATCTTATTCACAAAACAGAGTGATCCACTCACAGTAAAGATGAATTCACTGCATGTATCAATCCCTTCTCGGAAGTTTACAAGATGCCCTTTGCTGAAGCACATAACCAAAGAGCCCTCTCCCTATGCCCATCAACAGACTGATATGGACAGCAATGCTAACCTCACTACCTCCTAAATCTGACTAAAAGTTCAGAATGTTTATCTCCGAGGCCTTGGAGTAGACATCCAATACAGGTGTTATATTTCTTGTTTTAGCAATCACATGTTCATCTTGAGTTTACACTTTGCCTACTTCCAATGGTCTGTGAAGCAGCTTCACCCACAAATCGTAAATAGGAAAAGCATATAACCTCTAAAATTAATGCCAGAAATCAAAGTCAAGAAGCAGAAGAGGCAATGGTGGAAAGTGTCTTTAGAATACTAACAGTAAACATTGGTTTGGCTCTGAAGATCCTAACTTACTGCCATCCAGGAAAGAGAAATGCAATGTGTGTGTGTGTGTGTGTTCGCACACGCACGTGTGCATGCATACACACACATAATGGCATATAGTTCTTTTTAGATAGAAACAGGAAGCAGAACATCAGAAAGATATTAACAACCTCCAGGAAATTCTGGCCTCTTTCACAAGCAGAAAACCAGTCAAGAAGTTCCTTTTCTGCAGCAAATTATGTTCATTTAAAATGGCTAATTCAGAGTTCCACTGGCATAGTCTATAGGGTGTTGTGCTGCTAACCCAAACCTGATAATTTCTTAGTTACCCAGGGAAAGTTGTCCTTGCCACAGCTGTTCATTTTTCTCATCAAATATTTATTGGGTACCAGTTAGTGATCATGATGGAACAAGTGGCAGCTTGAAAATTTGGCAGGAATTAAATCATGAAGGGCCTTTTATGTAAGACTAAAGAATCTGAGCTTTGGAATGGGAGCCATCAAAGGTTTGCAAGCAAGGAGTGATGAACTCAGATCTGGGTTTTGTGTATTTGCTTAAGATCTTCAACTCTAAATCTGAAAGGCTTGTGGGGAGGTTAGACTTGGTCAACAAATCCTCACCTGGAGCAACCCAGAGCTGAAACAAGAGTATTTCACACAAGCTCAGTGTTTTTTTGCATGTCTCTCTTTTTTATAAAGCAGGTTACAAGGGAGTCTGGCTCGGCAATCCTTAAACTCAGCCAAGAAGAGAAGTCAAGTCAGCAGCAGGGGGCTGCTTCCAAGAATAAATCTAGGAGTTTTGGGGCAGGGAAAAAAAAAGAAAAGATGCATTTGTGAGCCATCTAAAAATACATTCCTTGGTGAAGGACTTTGAGTTCCTCTGGGTAGCTAAAAGAACAAAAGAATGGCTAGTTCCCATTAGCAAAAATGATAAAAGTGGAATATTTCTATTGGGATAAAAAGCCAAGGGCAGCTCGGTGAAGACTGAATGAGGACAAGAACCCAGAAGGGATAAGGGCCCAGGGGAAGTGGGTCTAGGCAGAGCAGGATGGTTTGGGAGAGGCATGGACAAAGGCAATACCCGTTCTAAGTGTGTTTATAGCTAGGGTGAAGGGTGAAGCAGTATGGTAAAACAGGCTTATCTCCCAGCGCTCTGCAAAATGAGCTGATGCCTGCTTAGCCCAATACCCTTTCTAGCAGAGTCCATGGGCCTGTGTATGGGCTGCCATCTTCAGCATTTGCTTTTCTTTTTGTTGTGCAAGGTCACAGGTTGATTTTGACTCAGTGAACTCATAATGCAGAGTAGGTGCAACAGCCATGGGTTTTTCTGTGCATTTGTTATTGTAAATATGTCCAGGAACAGATCACTAGCTCTTTTGACCTGTGGTGACACTGGGTGGACTTAAACTGCAAACCTGTCCATTAACAGCCAAATACTCAATTAACTCTTGTGCTAACCAGGCTTCTGGTTTGCTCTTAGTTGCATGTTTTCCGTGCACAAAGAATGTGACAGGTAAAGGGAATATTTCCACAGTGTGGACATGTAGGCCATTTATGATGCCAGAAACCCTGGAGCAGGAGTGGCTGCAATCCAGACCTGCCTTTTTCATTTTATGGTTGTCAAATCCTCGGTGTCTTGATCCTAAGCCTTCAGGGTGACCTGCTGTTTGATAGCATATTCTATTCCAAATGAGTGGATGATGCCGTAAGTTTGTTTGTTTTCCTTCTTAAAAGCCAGTGGTGATTTATTTTCTGCCCACTCTTTCTGAAATAGAATCTTTCATAGTCTCCTACGACTCTTACAACTTCCCAAAAATATGTCTCGAGCCAGCTTTGCCTGTGACCATTCAATGCCTCAGGTCTCTCAGAATCTCTGTTAGAGATGGTTCCTCAGAATTTTAAACTCAGTTTTTTGAAGACAAAATTACTCTCTCCTTGGAGATGACCTTCTTTCTTTCTGACTCCATTTGAAAAGTCTTGCCAATGACTTTAAAAGATTGTGCTCAGTTAATAGGAGTCTCTTGAGATGCAAATGGTTAATACTCTCAACCGCTAACTGAAAGGTTGGGATTTCAAGACCATCTAGAAGCATCTCAGAAGAAAGACTTCATAACTTACTTCCAAGAATCAGCTATAGAACTCCGTATGGAAGACAGTTCTGCTACAACAGGCAGGGAGTCACCATGAGTCAGAACTGGCCTGACTGCTTATAAGAAGTAGTAATGGTGGTATAAACCCAGCCAATAGGGGAAATTCCTAATATGAAACCCAGTATCTTTACTAGACAAAACCTGAACAAAATAGATTTTAGATGAGGATATTTATCCCACTTCATTTGACTGAAGTTTTCATGCTCCATTCACCTTTCTGAGGCTCGGAGTTTTCTCCTCCTCTGAGATCTTCCTCTGGAATTTTCCCCTGGAACTCTCCAATCAAACCTCAATCTTCCCTCAGGTTTGCTTATTATCACTTTCCATGGTCCAGAACTTTCCTGATGGCCACCCTTCCATCCTTGTATTCTGGAGTCTGTCAGTCCTAAGACAAAAGCATTCTCTGATAGCAAGTTGTTGAAGATGATGTGTCTCCCCCCGAAGGGTACATTCAGTGGTGTGCCACCTTGAGCCTTTTCCTGATTCTTTGTAATAGCATTTATATTCCTTTTATATAGTCTTTTTTAAATTGATATTTGAATGAAAGGTTACAAAGCAAGTTGGTTTTTCATTCAACCCTTCATACCCATTTTATTTTATGATAGTAACTGTAATACTCCCAGTATTCCCAATGAAGTCATACATCTTTTCAGGTTTCCCTGTAATCCTAATTTCCCTTAATCCTTCTATCTTACCCCTTTCAGCTTTCTGGGTTTTGTCCTTGAGCAAATTTCTGCTCTTTTGACCTTGTATGTTTGATTTTTCTAAAGAGTGAGAACATCATGGTACTGTTGTTATTGTGGACTGTCAAGTCAGAATTGATCCATGGCTGACCCTCTGGCAGGATTTCAGATGCAGGCAATCAAATGCGAGGAGATTGCCCATCCTTCTTCCACAGAGCAGCTGGTGGATTAGAGCCATGTGCCTTTGGGATTGCAGCACAGCCTCTTACCACTAGGCCAGCAGAGCTCCTTAGTGACCATGGAAACCTGAATGGACTGCCAGAAGAACAAACAAATTGATCTTGTAGGAAGTGCAACCAGGGTGCTCCTTAGAGGCAAGGATGGTGAAACTTCATCTCATACTTTGGACATGTTGGCAGGAGGAACCAGTCTTCAGAAAAAGGATATCATTCTGGGAGAAGTCAGAAAAAGAGAGGAAGATCGTCAGTGTGATAACTTGACACAGTGACTGCAAAAATGGGCTGGAGAATGATGGATATTGTGAGGATGCAAACTATAGGGCAAAGTTCATATCTGTTGTTCATAGGGTCACAATTAGTCTTAGTTGACTCAATGACACCTAACAACAACAACAACAACCATTTGAGATAAGGGCTACTGAGTTGTCATTTTGTTCTAGATTGAAACATGGCTAAAAGTAATTTTCTCAGTCTACGAGCCTCTTAAAGACCAGCAAGTCTGACTCTCCCCCCTATTTCCATTTTTACAGATCCTTGTCACCTCTTGCATGACATTTTGACAGGTTATCAAGATGAAGAGATGAGCATAATCTTACCAACAGAAGTCAGGCTTTCTTTGAAAGAAACAACATACGATAGCCAATACCTGGAACTGACTGATCCATAATGAGGGCTCTGGGAAACCAGCATTATTTCTGGCTATAGAGATATCCAGCTTCTGATACTGCATTCTTCAGGAGAGGCATGTGGATTGGAGGAAGACTTATTAGCTGTTTATAGTATGCATATAACACTACCTTCCAGAAAATTAAGATGATTTGAAGCACTTACTGATGATAACGATAATAAGACTGGAGCCTTCACTATAGATTACACCTGAACATAAAGAAAATTAAAATCTTCACACTTGAACCAATAAACAACATCATGATAAATGATTGAAGAAAAGATTGAAGCCATCAAGAACTTTATTTCCTTGGAACCACAATTAATACTCAATGGAGCCAGGAGTCAAGAAAACAAAAGATACATTGCATTAGGCAAATCTACTGCCAAAGAAATCTTTAAGGAATTAAAGAGCAAGGATATAACTTTTGAGGACTAGAGTGTACCTAATTCATGGTATTTTCATTCACCTCATATGCATGTGAAAGCCGGACAATGGATAAGGAATACTGTAGAATTGATGTCTTTGAGTTATGATGTTGATGAAGAATATTGAGTATACCATTTATTTTATTGCTGTTGTTTTTTTAGGTGTCATTGA
Source organism: Elephantulus edwardii (assembly GCF_000299155.1). NCBI lineage: Eukaryota > Metazoa > Chordata > Mammalia > Macroscelidea > Macroscelididae > Elephantulus > Elephantulus edwardii. The sequence continues at coordinate 7,410,977 of NW_006399800.1, forward strand.
CAACTGTGACTCATACAAACCCTATGAATAACAGTTCTGAACTTTGTCTATCCTATGCCATTCTCATCTTATATACTTGAGCCCGTTGATATAGTCACTGTGTCAATCGATCTTGTTGAAGGTCTTCTTCTCCTTCACTGATCCTTGACATTTCCAAGCATGATGTCTTTTCCCGAGGAATGGCCTCTCCTAACACTATGCCTTCCCTAAGTAAGTAAGACGATGTTTCACCACCCTTGCCTCTAAGGAGCACACTTGCTACACTTTTCCCAAGATGTGTTTATTCCTTCATGATATAGTCAGTACTCTTCTCCAATCCCACAACCCAAATGTATCGACACTTCTTCTGTCATCCTTAATCACTGTCCAACTTTCAGATACACACAAGTAATTGACCATGTAATCAGTGGTAATAAGCTGCAGTGCAATCCCGAAGACACACAATTTGAATCCTCTAGCTGTTCTGTGGGACAAAGATGGACAATCTTCTCCTGTGCAATTTATTGCTGACTCAATAGTACATAACAACAATAACACAACAACAGCAAATACAAACTACAGCTAACATTAAGGAGAATGAGAATTATAGAATGCTTAATCATGCTTATATGAAAATTGTATTTAGGCAATAAATATGTTATCTAACAGAACAAGGGAATTCTACATGGTTTAAAATTGAGAAAGGCATGTATCAGCACAGTATTTTCTCTCCATACCTTTTTCAATATACACAATGTACAAACCATTTGAAAAGCCAGAATTTATGAAGAATTATGTGGTATCAGGGTTGGAAGAAGATTCATCTACAACATTCATTATGCAGATGACACGACTTTTCTTGCTGAAAGTGAGAAGGACTTGAAACACTTGTTGCAGAGGGTTAAAGATTACAACTTGAAATATGGACTAGATGTCACCATCATTAAAACTAAATCCCCACCAATTGCCAATAGGAAATATGGAGGAAAGATTGAAGTTACCAATGATTTTATCTGACTTGGATCCACAATCAACTGTCGGTACCAACAGTCAAGAAATCAAAAGATTTCTGGAAAAGTCAGCTTTCAGAGAACTCTTCAAAGTACTGGAGAGCAGTAATATCAACTTAAAGACTAAAGTGCATCTGATTCAGGCCTTGCTCTTTTTAATCACCTGCTATGCATCTGAGAGCTGGACAATGAACAAGGATGACAGACAAAGGATCAATGCCTTTGAGTTGTGGTGTTGGAGAAGAGTGCTGAGTGGACTGGCTAAAGAACAAACACGTATATCTTGGAGAAAGTAAAGCCAGAATGCTCCCTGGAGGCAAGAATGGAAAAGTGTTACTTCATATTGTTTGTGCATGTTGTTAGGAGAGGCAATTCCTTGGAAAAGGACATCATCCTTGGAAAGGTAGAGGGACAGTGAAAAAGAAGACCTTTAACAAGATGGATTGACACAACGGCTGCAGAAATGAGACAAAGTATATCAGACATGCTAAAAATGGTACAGAATAAGGACTATGTTCAGATATGTTATTCATAGGATTGGTTTGAATCATACTCCAGTCGAGTATTTAACAACAACAAAAAAAGTAAAAAATAAATAAGACTGTCTTGGAAGTCTAGCCAGAGTTCTCATAATAATCAAGGTCAATGAGAATTCATCTCACAAGTTTTGGACCTATAATCCTGCTCAGAAAAGTGGGGGGGAAAAGAAAACCCCTCAACCAGATACATTACTAGAATGGCTGAAACAATGGGCTCAAGCATAACAATGATTGTGAAGATAGCATAAGAACAGACAGTGTGCTGTTCTATTTCCAAAGGTCTTTAAGAACCAAACTCAAAAACACCTAATAACAGCAGGTTTTTGGAGTCTGGTGCCTTTCTTACATTTTCTGATTTTCCTAAGTCCAATCCCTGTTAGATTAGTTGACAAGATAAGATAAATGGTCTCCATACAATTTTTAATCTAGAAGAATGTAAAGTGTGGATATTTCAAGGGGAAAAAGGTCATTAAAAGGACACGTTTACAGAATTTGGGATTAGAATATTTTTGGGGGGGCACATATTTTTTGAAAGAACATTTCTTCTGGAGAGATGGGTTCTTCTAGATTATGACTGGGTCTCCTTGCTGTCTACCTATAGCTTCTTCAAAGAGATGATAAAAGGTGGTGGTTGTTCTGTACCGTCAAGTCACCTGTGACTCAAAACAACTCTGTATGTACAACAAACAGCTCTGACGCTTGTCCTGTCCTGAGCCGGTCTCACTGACTCTGACAAACAAACCCCCATTTCCCCAGTTACTGTATCAATACATCTCATCTGAGGTCTTCCTCTTCTGAACTGTCCCTCGATCCTTCTAAGCATGATGTCCTTCTCCAAGGATTGGTTCCTCTTGGCCACATGCCCGAAGTATGTGAGATGGAGCTTCAAAATCCTAGCCTCTGAGGAGAAATTTGGTTTCACCTTCTCCAGGAAAGACCTTTTTGTTTTTGTGGTAGTCCATGGTATATTCAAGACTCTTCTCCAGCACCACAACTCAAAGGCATCAGTTCTTCTGTCATCTTTAGTCATTATCCAGCTCTCTGATACATAGCAAATAATTGTGAAGACCATGGACTGTATCAGGCACACCTTAGTCTCTAAACTGACATTGTTACTTCTCAGTACTCTGGAAAGGTCCCTGACAGCAGATTTACCTAATGCAATTCATCTTTTGACTTCCTGATTGCTGGTGCCAAAAGTGTTGATTGTGGAGCCAAGTAGGTTGTAACTGTTAACAACCTCAATCTCTTCTTGATCCATCATAGTGCTGCCAATTTCCCAAGTGATGAGAATCTCTGTCTTCTTGACTTTGAGCTCCAATCCAAATTTAAGGCTGCAATCCTTGACCTTCTGCAGCAAGCACTTCAGGAAGTCCTCCTCAGTTTCAGCAAGCCAGGTCATGTCATCTGCATAATTAAGGTTGTTGTTGAATCCTCCTCCAGTCCTGATGCCACATTCTTCCTTATGAAGCCCTGTTTCCCAAGTGATCTCTTCTGCTTATGAAAAAGTATGGAGACTATGCACACCCATGTTTATTGCGGCTCTGTTCACAATAGCAAGGAGTTGGAAACAACCCAGGTGCCCATCAACAAATGAATTGATAGAGAAGCTGTGGTATATTCACACAATGGAATACTATGCTGCATTGAAAAACAAGGAACTCAGGCAATAGTATTCAAAATGGGTGACCCAGTAGGAAAGTATGATGAGTGAAATATCTCAGATGCAAAAGGACAAATATTGCATGGTGCCACTGTTGTAAAATGGGACTGATATCAGGGCTGGGGTAAGACTGAGAAAAACTGGATAAATTGTGTCTACTGCAACTGAAACAGATGAGGGAGTGAATAATTTAAAAGCCATGTATGATAAGGTCTTATGGTTATCACAGGAGTCCACATTTAAGGTTGTATAGTGGAATGTACTTGGGGCAGTGGGAGGGGTGTGGGGGGATTGTGTACCAGGAAAGGAGTGTTTCTTTTACTTTTGAAAGAGAGGAGTGAACTGGGGCGGCGGGGGGGAAATGCCTGGGAGAGAAGTCCAGCAATGAATGAATGAAAATCCAAAATCTCTGTAAATGCTCATTAAATTTTTTTAAAAAAATTAAAAAGAGGTATACGATTAGGTATCATTGTCATGACAGGAGTCTAGAACGAAGGCTGCATAGTGGAGTGGACTTAGGATGAAGGATTGTATAACAATGAAAGAATTTTTCTTTTACTTTTCAAAGCGAAGAGCGAATTCAGGGGAAGGGTGTGCAGAGAGAAAAATGCAACAATGAATGAATGAAAATCCAAAGTCTCTGTAAACTATCATTAAAATCAATTTTAAAAAAGGAAAAGAAAAATAAAAAGTATGGAGACCGGATGCATCCCTGACACATTCCTTTCCTGAGTTTGAACCATGCAGTGTTTCCTTGCTCTGTTCTGAGGACTTCTTCCTGGTTCAAGTATAGCTTTTGTATAAGTACAGAGTTCTGCACAGAGCCGGAATCCGATTTCAACTTTTGGGCCCTTATTTCACCTGGGAACCCCAGTGTGTCGCTCATGGCAGGAAGCTGAGACCACCATCTTGCCTTCCCCTCAGGTACCCCATTCTCCCAGGAACCTATAACTTTGTTAAGAACCAGCTAGCCTAGGCCAGACGGGATCAAAGGCAGAGGGTGAGATTTAGTAAATGCCGACTCCTCTGCATGAAGATCTCATTTTACAGTTAGGAGGGATGCTCCAGCCAAGCATATCAATCATACCCTCCCAGAGAGTAACATGTAATACTTGGGCATACATGGCATAGGCCATGCTGTGCCTGTCAGGAAGGTACACAGCCAAGAGCAGCCTAGAGGGTTTTTTCTCAGGCAGTCCTGAAGGAACCTTCTACCTCTTTCCTCTGAGGATTCCTCTGCCTTTTGACTGCCACATTCTTAGCCAAAAGAGGAAACAGTAAATCAAATAGGATCAGGATAGAAATATCATGAAGTTAATACAGATCAGGGCCCAGTGTTGCACAGGCTCCTTCAGTCTTACTCTAAATTAAGTATTCAGCTCTGGACCTAATCCTATAGTGTGCTTTTTCATAAAGCAGGCCTTCTCAATTGCTTAAACATTGAACCCCACAAAACTTGGATCTATTTCCAAGTATAATACAAACAATTAAAAGATAAATAAAGTTGGGGAATTGAGATGTAAGATCTCTGCACAAAACAAAAATATGGAAAAAGATTTTTACTTTTTAAATAGTCTAGAATTTACACCTGGGTGTGTGTCAGGACCCTTCCTCTTTCCGTTCTACGGGGGATATCCTTCACCATCCAATAGGCGTAAGTGAAGAAGAAGGCTTTATGATCCCTGGGGCCTGGAGAATTGTCTGCTGGTCTGCAATCCACTCCTTGTAGAAGTTCAAAAGGGAAGGGCTGGTCACTGCCAGGTGACCAGGAAACAGGTGCTTCCTCTTCCAAGGAACCACCACACCCATCTTCCCCAGCAAGAGCTCACTCTGAACTCAGCAGGGTGTTTTACCTATAAGTCAAGAAAAGAGACAAAGAGGAGAAGCTGGAAGACAGCTTTCTTTAATTAGCATTGTTCTCTGTCTTGTGCAAGGTTGACGGGATCAGAACTTCAATGCTGAGGCCTTCAGGGGAAGTCCCATGAACAGTTTTTGGTTCTTGTCCAGACTGGCTGCTACCTTCTCCTCTACTCCCCTAAGAGAATTAGAGAAATGAAAGAAGCTTACTCTTCTGGATGGTGCTCCAGGCAGACACGGCCTCATCTTTGACACCCAGGACAGTAGATAGTGTTGGGCTGGAAGTTAGTTCTCACATATTCTTTAGCCTCAACCAGTTCTGAAATCCCCAGGGTCTCCCTCTCCCCTCTCTTCTAGATTTATCTTTGCTCGTCTCCTATGTCAGTCCACTAAGCTCTGCTTCTTCCAGTCCCCGCTGTCTATCTCCTTGGAAGGCATAACTGTCTTACCTGGGAGACACATCTTGCAGAGTTATTGTGAATGATAACTTTGGGGGCTAGTCTAGGTGATAACCTTTCCTTTTGTTTTTCTTTCTTGCTGCAAAGTGGAGAAAGGGGGGCACTCTGCCCTTTCCGCTAGAGAAGCCATGGACACACCAAATCCGCTTTAATTTCTTAGGCTTCCTTCTGATCACCTAAGGGCAAACAACTTCTCCCAGGAAGAATTCATTTTTGTCTAAAGGCAAGACAGTCTGGTTCCACATGAGTTGTGCCTATTTTCCTTAATAACAATAGTTTTGTGCTACTTTCGGCGGAAACAATAACCTTTTGATTTCTGCCTTAAAGAAGATAATGTCTTCTTCTTCAAATAGTTTCATTCTGGTATGAAATTCTCTACTCACAAATAAAGATGGAAAGGAAGGTGCATTACAACATACCATCAAGGATTCACTTTTTCCCTGTTTCATGAACAGTTTAATATTTAATATATGAAGCATGTATTGTAAAATGTTGAAGCTATAAGCTGATCTATCTATTAACAGTGGCTACAGCACTACAATATAGCAAACATAGAGGTATACAACAATAAACACTTTTTTTTTAACGTTTCAGTTGGAGTTTGACTGTCCTACTCTGGGCTCAATCAGTTTTGATTCTAAGCTATTGGCTAGATCTCCATGCCTCTCATCCTCATTAAAGACCACTTTCTTGAGGCATATTACTTTCCTATGTCAACCTTGAGAGTGCAATGAATAAGCATAGCCATGAAAATGTATTTTCCATCTCCACTCATAGTATATCTGCTAATATTCCAATGGCCAAAGCACATCACAGACAAGATTTACATCAATTGGGGAAGAAAATATTTGGCATCTCGTGGAAAGAACTTTAAGATTACATGACAATTTGTGCACAGAGAAAAGAGAAGAATTGAAAAGGATAATGCCATCCACCAAAAAGAAAAGGAGCTCTGGTAGCCTAGTGGCTGAAAGCTGTGCTGCAATCCCAAAGGCACGCAGTTCAAGGCCACCAGCTGCTCTGAGGGAAAAGGATGGACAATCTCGTCTATGCGATTAAGTGCTTCTGAAAACCCGCAGGAGGGTCAGCTATGGGTGGGTTCCAACTTGATAGTATACAACACCAACAAAATGTAAGCATTCATGGCAAAAATAATCATCATCATAATATTTATTAGGCTCCTACTTCATATCAGATACTCTTCTATGGCTTTAGGCTCCCAGTTGTTGTTTTTTTTTTAATCCTCACAAGAATCCCATGTTCTTGATGGAAAACTGACATCCAGATTGAAAAGTTGGTGAGGAACTGGGCTGGGATTCACACATCATTCTGACAGATCTCAGACCACAGCACCAGAATTAAAGCCTAGATGAGAACCTCTAGAGTGGTTCCTTGCTCTTTTTGAGCTACAGATAAATATGGAGCTAAGAAAGAGGTGAACTATCCTTTCAAATGCAGCAACATCCCAAAGGGCCTAAAGCAAGACCGGTCTGCTTGAAATAACTGAAATCCATTGACTGGAGTGCTTCATTACTAAACTACAGATTCCCCGTTTACTTATTCTCCATGCTCTTCCAGGCATTTAAGTGAGTATGAATCGGTCTGTGCGATTCCTCCAAAGCTTCCCTAGAGTCACTGATGTGATAGGATTGAGTCAACTTCACATCTCATATGACTGATTCATGTTTATAGGCTTTTTCACCTTTCCTACATTTGACTGACTAAACACTAATGTATGGAATTCTAAATGTCGTCAGATAGTGATCAGGTAGGTGTAGCTGGGAATTCCTTACATTTGCGTCAAGATTGAAGTTGACTAAGGATTCTCTTGGAAAGAACAAAATGGGACACAGAAGGGTGTAGACCAGTTATTAAGTTAGTTGGTGCTGAACAAATATTTGTTGAACATATTAATCAGCAAAGACTGTCTGCCTGTGTTAAGCAGCTGTGTGGGGCTTTGTGCCAGGGGTGCTTTGGTCTGGGAGAGTCTGCTAAGTCACCAACCCCCCTCCACTCATAGAAAAACATAACCCCTAAGGAGTTATTCCAAACTTCTCTTTCCCAGCTTTGGAAATTCAGTGACATCCCACTCGTCTCTCCTATTATTCACTGATGATTTGGGCTCCTCTGTTACTACCTTTCCCAGCTCCAGCTAGCCCTGTTAGCATCTCGAGAGATTTGAACAGCAACCGGGAATGAGTCATGGTACATCTTTGCGTGCAAATCTTGATCTTCACATCTGCCCATGCCCAGTCAAGCTTTTACCTTACAGCCTTCACCCCAGGCCATGTTTTCACGTTGCAGGTCAGAACCACTAGGGCAGCTTGAAATCTAATTAGTGAGAGCTGACCAACTTTTACACAAAGCAAAATAGAAAAGAAAATGTCTGAGAGCAGTGCAAGCAATAGAGGTGCTCTTCTCCCCACAAAATTTGTGTTTGAGTTATATATTGATGGGTGTATAGCACTGTGGTGTCAGAATTTTTTCCAAGAGATATGGTCCAAAATGTTTGAAAAACAAAAAAGAAAACTTCCCTTGACTTTTTTTCACTAGCAGACAGCACTATTTCTTTAAAACATCTTTCATAGCCACTCGGTTTTACATCTTCTCATTGTCTATTCATCATGTACCCACGGCTGGAGTTCATTCAGTTCCACATGGGCCCCTTAGTGAGGCAGCTAGGAAACGTGTGAAAACAGGAATATTTTTGCATTATCCTAATTAAGCCCATTCCTCCTGTGTATGGATGCACACAATGTCACATGTGGATGTTGTGTGTGTGAGTTTGTGGCCATGTGTACACATACAGGTGTTCTAACACGTGGCTCAATGGAAATTGAGAGGAAAGGAGAGTTTCACATCTGAGCTGACATGGGGCAGAACAGAGACCTTTGGCCTACAGGAATGAGATGACTGAGAGCTTAGAAATCTTGGCAAAACACGGGTATATGCTCAAGAAATTGTTAATGAAAGAATTAATTAATTTCATTAAAATATGCGGGAGAGTTCTGCTTACATCTGGATTATAAAATTATGGCTCGTAAAGAAATCTCAGATTGAAAACTCACTCCATTACCTACATTCTAATCCGATATGACTGCCAGGTTAAAATTTTCTCTTTGAGTGATGTTATATAGCCCAGACAGCCTGTAAGTTACTGACGTTTTGGACTGGGTAGTTCTTTCTTGTGCATGGAGGCTGTCTGGAACATTGTAGGTACTGACAGCACCCCTGGCTTCTTCCTCTAAGTGGCAGCAATGACACCTCCTGAGTGGTGACAATGATAAATGTCGCCAGACATTGCCACGTTTTCCTGGGGACTAAATTCTTCCTTCCAGTTGAGAAACATTAATATACAGCAGTGATACCAAAAGCAATGGCACAAAGTGTTGTTTGGTTGGTAAGTTCCTTTCTCTGTATTATTTCCTTTGGTTCTTCCAGCAGCCCTATGAAGTGAGATAGGTCCTGCTATCCTTTTCCACTGGGTGTTTCAGTGAGTCCAACTTCATTCAGCCTTTCAGTTCTGAAGGGGAGGCTTCGTGTTATTGAATCAATCACATAATCAACTACCACCACTCCCTTCTCAGTCCTATGACGATACCAAAACATGACCCCAAATACCAGGAAGCAAGACATAATAAATACTTTAGGAGGCCATCTTTGTACTTTTATACAAATACCTTTCTCATTTACAGGAAGCTAAGGTTCAGAGAAGAAAAACAATATTTGCAAAGTTTAAGAGATATCAGTGGTACCTATTGTGTCTTCATTCTATTTCCAAATTCTTGACAATTGTTGGACTCTCAAGATGTCAAAACTCCAGGCAGCATTGTTCACAAACAGTGTGGAAATCCCATGGCACCTAGTTTCATAAAATGTACAGGCGTTATGGGGCTCCCTTATGTATAAATAGCAAATTTCAAGGAAGGCGATAATTAGTTGAGTGGTCACCTCAGATGTAGCTGCTGAAGTGATCTTAAGCAATCACTATACTTCTTAGGGCTTCAGTTCTATCATCTCAATTTGGCAATGTAAAAATACTACCTTAAAATTCTTTGACCCACCCCCCAAAAAAATTCTTTGACTCTCTTTCATTGCCAGGTATTGGCGTCTTCTCTCTTGAAGCTGGGTTTTGTAGCAATGTGACCAGTAGAATGAAGTGAATGCTGCTGTGCTAGTTTCCAGACCACCACATAAGAAATTGGAGTTTTTACTGCATGTCTCTTGGGTGTCAGCCACCATGCTGTGAGGAAACCCAAGTAGCCAAGAAGCCCACATGGACTGCCCACAGCAACTGCTGTAAGATGAGTGATCCGCTGGGAAGTTTGTCCTGCAGTCCCCAGTAAAACTGTCAGTTTATTCCTTGTGGAGCAGAGCATTCTTTTATGCCTTCATCTTTGGAAGTATGAGGCAGGGGGCAGGGTTTTTTGAATTCTACAGCAATAGATAACCAGGAACACTAGCCTTCCTTTTGGAAATATTATGGAAAGTTAATGAGACATTGCTGTTGTTGTTAAGTGCTGTTCTGAGTCATAACAATGTATTCTGGACAACACAGTGAAACACAACCCAGTCCTGAACCATTGTCACTGTCATTACTATATTTGAACCCATTGTTGCACCCACTGTGTCAATGCATATAGTTAAGGAATTTTCTGGTTTATTACTGGCCTACATTACCAACAATGGCATTCTTTTCCAGGGACAATCTCCTCTTTATAACATGTTCAAAGTATGTGAGGCAAAGTCTTGCCATTTCCTTTTTTTTCCCCTCTAAGGAATGTTCTGGCTGTACTTCTTCTAAAATAGATTTATTTATTCTTCTGGCTGAATGTGATTTTCAATATTTTTCACCAGCATCATAATTCAAAGATATTCATTTTTCTCCAGTCTTCTCTATTAATTGTCCAGCTTTTGCATGCATATTAATAGAAAAAGAGATTGAAAAATACCATGGCTTCAGTCAGATACACCTTAAATCCTCAAAGTGAAAAGCCACCAAGGTATATGACAAATGGACAGATGAGTGATGGATCTAATGAGATAGAGGGGATGGGAAGCGAAAGCTCTTGATAAACCAGCAAGAGTTAAATCAGCTTTTAAAAAATGTTATTCCAAGTCCACCAAGCAGCAAAGCTATGGCTCTTGTAGTTCAGTCACTAGCTGGGCTGTGTTCAGGGAAAGGAGATAGTCACTAAAAGCATAGACCAGAGGACTGCATCCGGAGGAGGGGAGGCCATGAAGACACAGGAACTTAGGCAGGAATGCCACAGTTTATCAAGTCTCAAGGCTAAAGGTGTCCTTGTGAGGCTGTCTGAGACCCTTCCTTCAGACAAATGCGTGAAGAATATTGATTTTATTTTAAAAGTTCTGTGAGGAAACGCATGCCAGTGTCTAACAGTAAGTTTGAGTTATTCTGCCTTCTCTGTCAGGAAATTCTAAACCAAGTGCTTCTGGTTTCCTATTTGGCTCATATCCTTGGGTTTTGTTGTCAGATAAACTAGCGAACTAAAGTGGAAAGTCAAAAGAGGAAACAATTTAGGAGAGTCTGCTGGAGAGGAGTCGTCAGGCAGAGACAGCCTGAAGAATGAGCACGAGTCAGACACGGGGAGAGCCAAACTCACCAGGCACCTGCATATGCCAGGCCATCGATGGCCACAGTGTCTGGGCCAGAGGGCATTTCTAAAAGCCTCAATAACTGTAAAGGATTCTAGGCATTTTGTCACTTTAAAAAATGATATTTCTCTGTATTTTTAAACTATATCATGGAAACTGGTTAGAAATCTTATACTCCAGGTACCAAAGTGGTAATGTTGTTAGTGTTATGTGCCGTCAAGTCACTTGTGACTCATAGCGACCCTATAAACCACTCTGAACTCCACTCTATCCTGAGCTAATCTCATTGTCTCCTACACATGCCTCTACTACTCCACTCACTGTGCCAATTGATGCAGGGTCTTCCTCTCCTCCACTGACCCTCCACACTTCCAAGTACGATGTCCTTCTTCAAGGACTAGTCCCTCTTGGTAATATGCCAAAAATATATGACAAAGAGCTTCAAAATCCTTGTGTCCAGGGAGCTACATGGTTTCACCCTCTCCCAGATAAACCTATTTGCTTTTCTGACAGCCCATGGTATGTTCAATACTCTTCTCCAGCACCACAACTTAAAGGTATCCTTAGTAATTGTCTAGCTTTCTCATACATATTGAAGACTATGGTCTAGACTAGGTATATTTTAGTCTCTAGACTGACATCATTGTTCTTCAGCATTCTCAGGAGGTCTTTCCCAATGAAATTTGTCTTTGATTTTCTAGTGCCAAGAGTGTTGATTGTGAATCTTACCAATATGAAATTGTTAACACTCTTAATCTCTTCTCAACATCTATCATGATGTTGCCAATTGACTCAGTGGTAAAAATTTTTTTCCTGTTGTTGAGTCGCAATTTATATTGAAACCTTTAGTTCTTAACCTTCTTCAGAAAATGCTTCAGATCCTCCTCAGTTTCAGCAAAGCAAGGTTGTGTCATCTAAATAAAGCAAGTAGTGGATGAGTTTTCCTCCAATCCTGATTGCTAATCCAATTCCTCTTCATAAAATCCAGCCTCCTGAATGATCTAGTCTGCTTATAGATTGTGTTGACAAAACAAGACTTCTACCTACAGAAAACTGAAACATCATCCATATTGCATACTATACACAAAAATCAACTCAAGGTGGATCAAAGACCTAGGAGTGAAAAGAAAACCTACTATTTGGGATGAAACATTTGGCAATACCATTTCAGACAAGGGTCTCATATCACAAGTTTACAGGGGCTTCACAAGAATCCTACAGAAGCTTCACAAGAAAAAGACTGATGACAAAATTAGAAAATGGACAAAACACATGGAAAGATTTTTTACTTAAGAATATATCTGGATGGCCAATAGACATATGAAGAAATGCTCAAAATCACTGGAAATAGGAGAGATGCAAATCAAACCACAATGAGATACTATCTCACTCCAGTAGCAGTGGCAAAGTTTAACAGGACAGTAAGTAATAAATGTTGGAGAGGATGTGGTGAGATAGTAACACTTATACACTGTTGGTGAGATTATAAAAGGGTACAACCATTCTGGAAGGCAGTTTGGCATTTCCTCAAAAAGAAATTTTATAAGACCCAGCTATTCCACTGCTTGGAGCATACCCCAGGAAAATGACAACTGAGTCATAAACTGAGACTTGCACACCAGTGTTCATAGCAGCATTATTCATTATCGCAAGAACATGGAAACAGCCGAAATGTCCAACTGCAATCAAATAGATTGAGAAATCATGGTACACTCACACAATGGAATACTACACAAGCAGGAACAATGCTTTTTATAAATCACTACCTAACTTGGGAGGGACTGTAGAACGTTATGCTAAGTAAACTAACTCAGTCTTATATGGACAAATAACGTATAAGATCATTATTGTAGAACGTATACGAAGATTCAAGGGATGAGAAGGTGAGGGCAGAAGGGTGAGTATGGGTGTGGGGAGGGGAGTGGTTAATCATAGCGTTGCACAATTTGATGGGTGTGTGGGGGGAAGAAAATGGGAAAGATTCAGTGTGAAAAACAATGTATATGAACTTTGTAAGTAAACCAGTATAAAATTTAAAAAAATACTTAAAAAAAGAAAAAGTATGGAGAAAGGACGCATCCATGATACACTCCTTTCCTGATTTTGAACCATGCAGTGTTTCCTTCCTCTTTTTGACAACTGCTTCCTGGTCTGAGTATAGATTTCACATAAGCACAATCAAGCATTCTGTGATTCCCATTTTTCTCAATGTTGGTCACACGTTGTTGAGATTCACACAGTCAAATGCTTTGCATAGTCAATAAAACACAAAAAGACATTCTTCTGGTACTCTGTTTTCAGCCAAAATCCATTTGACATTGGTTATGATGTCCCTTGTGCCACAACTTCTTCTAAACCCAGCTTGTGATTCTGATAGTTCTCTGTCGAGCAGGATTTTGCTTTCATGTGCTATTAATGACAGTGTTTGGTAATTTCCACACTCTCTTGGATTTCCATTCCCCAAGTTGATAATGCACATATAAAAATTACTTAGCATCTTAAGGTGCAAACATCACCAAAGATGTTCTGAACAAAGTCCAACACCTACTCATTGTCCGCCAATCTTACCTTCTTTGCAATGTGGAACTAGCCTTGAACTAAGTGAAAACACCTTTGAGTATCCTATTATACTGGAGCTGGTAAAAAACTGAAAGGGGGCAGAGAGTGGTTACAGATGAATATGCCTTAAAAACCAAAGACAAAGCAGGGCCTACTGCCTCTAGATTTGTTGCTCTTTGCCATTCAATCACCTCCAACTCACATTGACCTTGTGTGTAACAGAACATGTTACCTAACTCTGTGCCATCTTCATGATCACTGGCGTATTTACACCTTTCAGGATTATATAGGATCAATTATATCTTCGTTGTTATTATTTTTGTGTGCCATCAAGTTGGAACAAACCCATAGATGATCCTCCAGCATATTTTTCAGAGACAGTAAATTGCACAGGAGGAATAAATCACACAAAAGGAGAATGCCCATCTTTCTCCCACAGATCAGTGGGTAGATTTGAACCACACGCCTTTGATAATGCAGTGCATCTTCTTATCACTAGGCCACCAGAGTTCTTTTTCATTAACTGAATTAAAATTATATCTCTAGAAGGTAGTCTCTTAAACTTATCTACCACAGTGACATTACTGATATTTGTTGTTATACACCATTGAATCAGAACTGATCCATAGTGGACCATCCTGTGGGTTTCCAGAGGCAGTAAAATAGATGGGAGTAGATTACCCATCTTTCTTTCATGGAGCAACGGGTGGATTCAAGCAATATGCCTTCAGATAGACAGTGCGGCTCCTCACCAGAGCTCCCTTCTCAGCACCATAGCAGCACAGAAGTCATCACAATGTGACAAACTGTCAGGTCATGAGCTGCCATAGTTTGTTGTCGTTGTTAGGTACTGAATTGAGTACTATTCACAGCGATCCTATGAACAACAGATCTGAAACCTGTCCTATCCTGTGCCATCCTCACAATTTCTGACTCACTCGAGCCCATTGCTGCAGTCACTGTGTTAATCTATCTAGTGGAGGATTAATTCAACTCTCTTTCCTCGACCTTCCATGCCTTTCCAAGCATGATGTCCCTCTCTAAGGAAGAACCTCTCTTAGCAACATACCCAAAGTGTGTCAGACGAAGCTTTATCATCTTTGCCTTCAAAAAGCACTCAAGCTATACCTTCTCCAAGACATTTATTTGTTCTTTTGGCAATCCATTGAATATTCAGTACTCTTCTCCAACACTAGTTGATGCTCAAAAGTATTACTTCTTCCATCCTTATTCACTGTCCAGCTCTCAGATGCATAACAAGTGACTGAAAAGACCATGGCCTGACTCAAGTGCAAGTTAGTCTTCAAACTAACATCATTATTCCTCAATAGTTTGAAGAGATCTGTCATTCCAGACTTCCCCAGTGCCATACATCTCCTGATCTTCTGACTGCTGGTAACAAAGGTGTTGATCATGGATCCAAGTAAGATGAACTTGTTGACAGTTTTGATCTTTTCTCTATCATGATGCTGTGTATTGGTCCAGTGGTGAGAATTTTTGTTTTCTTGACATTGAGATGCAATTCATATTGAAGTCTATATTCTTTGCTCTCCTGCAGCAAGCGCTTCAAATCCTCTTCACTTTCAACAAGCAAGGTTTTATCAACTGCATAATGAAGGTTATTGATGAGTCGTCTTCCAATCCTTATGCCACATTCTTCTTCATAAAATCCAGCTTCTTTAATATTTGCTCAGCATGCAGATTGAATAGACATGGAGAAAGAGTACAACCCTAACATACCGTTTTCTTCATTTTAAACCATGCAGATTATCCGAGAGGCTGGGCTCTACGAGGAGAAGTGTGATGTCAGGATTGGTGGAAGATCTATTAACAATCTGCGTTATGTAGATGACACAACCCTGCTTGCTGAAACTGAAGAGGACCTCATGCACTTGCTGCAGAGGGTCAAGGACTGCAGCCTTCAGTTTGGACTGAGGTTCAATGTCAACAAGACAAAGATTCTCACCACTGGACCAATTGGTAGCATCAGAATGGATGGCGAAGAGATTGAGACTGTTCACAGCTTCAGTTTGCTCGGTTCCATGGTCAACACTCTTGGCACCAGGAGCCAGGAAATAAAAAAACGTATTGTGATGAGAAAGTCTGCTGTTAGGGACCTCTCTAAAGTACTCAAGAGCAACGGTATCTCTCTGGAGACTAAGGTGCACCTGATACAGGCCATGGTCTTTGCAATCACTTGTTACGCATCAGAGAGTTGGACAATGACTAGGGAGGACAGAAGGAGAATTGATGCCTTTGAGCTGTGGTGCTGGAGAAGAGTATTGAATGTACCATGAACTGCCAAGAAAACAAACAGATTCATCCTGGGGAGGGTTAAACCAGGCTACTCCCTGGAGGCAAGGATTCTGGGGTTACGTCTGACATATTTTGGACATGTTGTAAGGAGGGACAGGTAATTGGAGCGGGACATCATGCTTGGGAGGGTGGAGGGACAGCGCAGGAGGGGAAGACCCTCTATGAGGTGGACTGATTCAGTGACTGGGGTAATCGGGATGGGTGTGTCAGAGGCAGTGCGATTGGCAGAGGATAGAGCAGGGTTTAGGGCTGTTGTACATAGGGTTGCTATGAGTCACAAATGACTCTACTGCACATAACAACAACAACAACAACAACAGTCTTCCCTTGCTCTGTGAGCACAAAAGCCTCTTGGTCTAGATACTGGTTTCACATGAGCACAATTAAGTGTGCTGGGATTTCCATTCTTCTCAAAACTGTCATACTACTACCATATAAAGTCAGAAACATAAACCAAAGTAAGAGGAAAGAAAATTATGGTGATAAAATTGTTTGAACTCATCTTTAGCTATTTCTGAAGCCAATCCCACCCTTGAGCAATACAGCCTGCATGAATCAATAAATCATTTTTAATGCAATTTGAGTTGTTTCTCCTGCCACTTGGAACTGAGAGTGCTGAGTAACGTGCATAAAGGCAATATTTTCCTGTGACTGAGGTAGGCAAAGAGCATAATAAATGGCTCACCTCTTCCACAAATATTACAAAGACTTTCATTTTGGTGAGACCTCTTATATTCTCTTTGCAGGCGACCTCACAGCCTTCTCAGAGCACTGGTGATAATTTCTGAAATCCATGTTGTCTTCCCATTTAAGACTAAACCCTGTGGTCCTTGCTATCAATTCTCATCCCCTCCTCGCCATTAAGTTTTGACCACAGCAACGTATGCTCATGTAAGACTCCCAAGGCATTAAGGCCAATAGATAATAACTCAAACTCAATTCACTTCCATCAAGTCAGGGTTCATGGCTTACCCTCAATTTGGTCTCTGAGGCTGTAAATAACCTGGGAGGAGACTGAGAAGCTTTCTCCTGCAGAGTCAATGGTTGATGCCTACTAACAATGAGGCGTGGCCATTGGGTTAGTCTCAGCCTCTCCTGGACTAGGCCACAAGAGCCCCCTAACCCGAAGTCAGGGACAAGTAACATTTTGAAAAATACATAGCGACTTTCAAGACAGCCCACAAATACCCAGCAAGACATGAGCCACATCTCTACACAAGTCCACTTTACCCCCAAAGACAAGGTCAGGGGAAGAGCCTCCCTCAGAAGTCATTTTATCACAACAGCTTTGATTTTCAGGATTTCTGTAGCCAAGCTCTGTATCCTGAAGTTCCTGAAACATGGATACTGTTTATCAGGTAGTGACCAAGCTAGTTTTGTTCTCAGGAAATACAGCTCCAGTTCCAGATGAGAGGAGCTTTATACTTGTAATTGAGGACCTTGAAGGACGCACCAGAAGTAAAATTTTGAGTCTGGCCGGATTTTGAAGGTGAAAAGAAAAGCCTCAATTCAAGTGTTGACTTATTTCTTGCATCTTTAATCTTCTTTTCCTCATTTTTAAGATTATCACACACAAACTGCTCTCCCACAGTTTGTGTGAAGATTCAGACAGATGATTTCATAGAGCGCTTGTCTCACAGTTGATAAATACTGACTGTTCACTCTCTTGTTCCCTCCTACTTCCTCTTTATCTATAGTCTCAACACAAGGAGGCCAACTTTGCTGCTGCCAGAAAGGGTCCGGGCAGGCAGGGAGGGAGTGACAGGAGGCTTAGCCTTGCGTTTTGTAAGCACAAAGTACTATATATATATATATACACTATGCACATCTCTACTCTTCTAGGCCTTAAAAACAGGATCACTGTGCTGTGCTTTCAGGAAATCCTGCCTTTTCCTCTTTTCCCCCCCAGCACCATCTGGTTGTGAGAAGTCAGCCTCTCAGAGTGAGACAGGGTCAGCCAAGAGCAAAGACAGCTGAGCTGGAACAGGCAGCTAAGGCTAAACTCTCAGCCTGCTTTGCCCTCGGCCTCTCTCCCCTGTGAGAAGACAGAGTTTGGATTTTCCCTCCGTTGGGGTGCTCTCTCCAACCCAAAGGCCTGTTTGGCAATCAGACCCCAAGTAACTGGCTTTGACTGTTGATCGTTCACGTGGCTTGGAGGCCATCCCTGGTTCCAAGGGTTTGGATGGTCTGCAGCTTCTAAGAAGAATGCAGCTATATGTGGTGCAGGGCCTAGATTTCAGTGCAGAAAGGAGACATTCTACACTGTCTTTCCAGTCTATCCTTCCCATAGTGATGTCTTTTAACTAGTATTAGAAAAGGAATATATACAAAAACCAAAAAACAAACTCGAACACACTGAAGCCCCAAACAAAAAAACTTACCAGTAATCTCACTTTGTAGAGATAACCATGTAAATGAATCTCACCATACATTTACTTAACAACTCTCCTCTTCTTAAACACTAAATGGCCCTGTTAGTTTTATTTCTTATTAACCAAATTTCTTTCAACAGAGCAATGATGCATAAAAGTGTTTTCTGTAAAGAGTATTCGGCTAAGTTGAGTGAAGGGAAATGCAAGAAACAATGAGGGTATAAATAAAAGCCCTCAAACTCATTGTTGTTGCTTCAGAACTAAAAGCTGCCCCTCTTCTGGGTTTTCAGAGGCTGTAAATCACACAGAGTAGAGATGGCCCATCTTTCTCCTGTAGGGTGGCTGCTAGGTGCCAAACACGAGAAAGGAACTACCTCTGGATTAGCAGTGCACCCCACTGTGGACCACACCACCAGAGCTTCTCTAAGGTTTGGTTAGACATTATAATTAACTATTGCTATCTATTGTATGTAGTAAATGTTATAAAACCAAATATCTATGTGTGATTTAATAAAAATCAATATGATTTGTAAACTTTCACTTAAGTAATTTTTAAAGAAGAAGTTAGTGGGTGGATGGGATGACATAATGGAAAAGGTTTAATGGAGACTTGAAAAGACCAGGTGACAATAGACATACAGCAATGGTAATTAATTACATAATATATGTTGCACTCCCCAGTTAAAACAAGCTTGGAAGCGGGAGTGGCATCACTTCCTTAAATAGCTTACCTCCGGAAACCCTATGAACATAGAGAAAGGATGAAAGTCACGTAAGTGTCGAGAACTTTTTGCTCATAGGGTCTCTTAGAGTCACCTAGAACTCTGACGGCCCTTAACAACACAGAGAGAGACAAGCTGGCCTAGGGTATCGAAAGTAATGCTCCCAAGCAAAGGTATGTGACTAATCCGTGGCCCTCAAGCCAGTTCTTAATTGTTTTTGGTTAAACATTCTTCTAAGCTGTATAGCCCTAGTATGTCCCCTTGCTGTGCAGAGGTAACTTGTGGTTGCTGTGAAACTGAACACTGTGACACCGATGTGTCAAATGTGATAATGGTTACCCACGGTGGACAGTGTTTGGTGGGACTCCCTGGTTAAAACAAGCTTGGAAGCAGGAGTGGCATCCACTTCCGAAATAGCTTGCCTCCAGAAACCCTATGAACCTGGAGAGAGGATGAAAGTCATGCAAGGGTTGAGGACTATCGTTCATAGGGTTGCTATGAGGCACCTACGACTCGAAGGCACTCAACAACAACAACATATGTTGTTGTTATTGTGTACCATAGAGTTGGAACCAACCTATAGCTGACCCTCCAGCTGGTTTTTAGAGGCAATGAATCGCATGGGAGGAGATTGTCCATCCATGTCTCGCTTAGCAGCTGGTGGCCTCAAATTTCTTGCTTTTGAGATTGCAGTGCAGCTTCTTGCCACTAGACCACCAGGATACATAATATATAATGCATATAAATAATTGTATAAAGCACAAAGTACATGTACAATGCATGACATATATAAATGATTATATACAAACCAATAGCATTTAAAAGAAAAATAAGAAACACTCCAAAACAATCAAAGGCTATCAGTAGGCCTGAACCTGGATTACAGAGATCAAAGTGAAGCCTCCCGTGAGAGGGACACTGAACATATTGCTGTGTGTTCCAGTCCATGTGTGTTCTGCGACTGAGGCTGGTGAGGGGCATTGCATGATACTGGGAGCCACACCAACTGGTCCTTTTTTGGACTAAAAAAACTTAGTGGAGAGAAACGCGGACTTGCTGCATCCAGATTTCTGTACTTGAGGACAGGTACAGACAAAGACCAAAAGGCTTAAATATTCCTTGCCTCTCATATCTCCATGCTCCGGGCATTTTCTTTCCCAACTATGAGGCCTCTCAAGGGCAGTCCATTCTGCCTGCCTCTGCGTTTTGAAAGGGCCAGGGTAAGTTTGTAATTACACCATATTACCACAAATTAACACAATATTCAATTAGGACACTGTGCATTTAAATGACTTATTTATGATGCATAATTGATAAAGTTTTATGTACACAGCTTTGCTGAGTCACTGTAAAAGTTTCGAGGCCTCTGAGGGCAACTAAGCTTTTAGTTGGCACTTGGCTTCCATGCCACCTGGCCTTCTGGAGGTCTGGCCTATAGTGCCTCTTACAGCTCCCAGGTTTATGACTTTCAAAGCCCAGAGTGACGCTGAGAAGCCAGGGCAAGTTTTCGCCTTCTTGCTGCCAGCCAGGCAGGAAAGCAGGCAAACAGCAGGTGTGGGAACCAGAATTCATCCTCCAGGAGCTAACAGAGCAAAACAAGTGGCCGGCTGTCTGAAGCCCCACTGTAACATGGACAAAGGCACCTCCCTGGTCTGACCTGTGCCTCTAGTCAGCTTTCAGAGAGAGTTGAGACTCCTGGGAGGTTTGCTTGGTTCACCTGGCTTCCTGTCGTTAAACCTCATTGACTGTGTCTCCATCAGTCTCAAGTTGGCAGGCCAGGATGAACAGGAGAACTGGGTGAAAGATTTTCTTTGGGAATCGTCTTTCCCGAGCTGCCTGATTTCTACAAACTCCATGAAGATCTCTCTCAGGCTTCTCTCCATGTGTTGTCCAGCCTCTACTCTAGAAGTGAAATCTCTTACTGTTTTCACGTTATTTAGTTCCCAGCTTCGGTGTTTAGCCCACAAAAGCCTCCCTTGGTTGAGCAAGCATGACCCCCAAAGCACTGGGGGAAATTCTGGTTCCTTTGCTTCTCTTCTCTGTTGAGAGGCCTAAGGACAAATACCAACATGTAAAAAAAGAAAATACATATTTTCAAAATTTGGGAAAGTGCATAGTCCTCCCTGAGGGTGGTTGGCAAGCAAAGACAGAAGGGGTGTGTTAGTTTCGAAAAAAGAGTTCAGACTTCACTGCCCAGGGGAGTGAGTGGGAAACTACCAGGATAATAATAAATTCAATCAAAATTCCGTTTTCTGCTTCTCTGCCCCTTCTTTTGTGACACCAGCTGTGCATGTAGCACTTCTTCCTCTGACTCTAATCATCCAGAGCTAGGCCGGGTCTCCTGGGAAAGGAAGCTGTCCTCAAGGCTGCCAAGTCAGTCCCAAATGACCAACACCAAGAGCAAGCTTAGAGGCCCTGCGTCATCACTCTGAATGGCCGGCTACGGTTTCAGGTTTCCCCACCCCTCCCTACATTATCCTTTTGGATATTGTCTGAGAGCTCAGAGGTTCTCAGCTCCCTCATTTCTGATCTCTTGACTCCAATTCCACTTTATTTATTTGCTAGAGGAATGGATAGAAAACCCAGTGAAGTGCTGTATTTGCAATTATACTTTTATTATAGTAAAAAGATACAAATGAAGTGATAGATTCATTGGTCAAGAACTGAGGGATTTCAAACATGGAGCTTTGGTGTCTCAAAAAGTGACATGATGCTTCTTCTCCTATGAGCATGGAAATCATACAGTGAATATGAAGGCCACAGAACTTCCATGTCCAGAGATTTTTATGGAGGTTTTTATTGGATAATTTAAACTCGAGGTCAGTGACTGGGGATATAGGAGTAGGTGTGTCAGAGACAATAAGGTTGGCACAGGATAGAGCAGAGTTCAAAGTTGTTGTATGTAGGGTCACTATGAGTCGCAAGTGACTCAACAGCACATAACAACAAACAACACTTTAAACTCTAGTCCCTCTCTCTAAGGTTGACCAGTGTTACCAGTGATCATGAGGTTGGTATCATAATGGGTCTTAATGGGCTGACCAGCCATTACGCGAGTCACTTCATCAGAGTAACCTGTTAGGTGTAATCTACCTAACAGAGATATCATCAAAGATATTTATGACTTCTAGGAAAGTTCCAGTAGTTATACTTATCTTTAAGAGGTTATCTCTCAAGCCACTAGGTAAGCCATAGCACCAATTCATTCCGGGTCAATACTTGAGACGTTTCCTTCTCACTCCTTCAGATACACTGAATGAAAATCTACAGTTTAGCAAAAGGTGATTCTTGCATATACAAGAATGAGCTGGTTCAAAACCCTATCTAGAAGCAAGGACAGATACTAAACTTGAGGAGTAAAGTTCATAAAAAAAAAACCCCACGAAAACCTATCCTTCTTGACAGTACATCATGATGAATAAGTCTGCTAAGCAAAAAGCTATAATGTACCATCAAGTTGGAAATGACTCACAATTGAGCCTCTAAAAATCTTGTTGTTGTTGTTAGTACTGTCAAGTTGAGTACGACTCCTAGTGACCCTATGAACAAAAGTGAAACCTGTTATATCCTGTGCCATCCTCACACTTCCTGACACACAAGAGCCCTTTGCATCAGTCAGCATGTCAATTCACCTGGTTGAGGGTCTTCCACACCTTCCCTGATCCTCCAGCCTTCCCAGGATCATGTCCCTCTTTAAGGAAGAGACCCTTCTAGCAACACGCCAAAAGTATGTGAGCTGAAGCCTCATCACTCCTGTCTCCAAAGAACACTCTGACTGCACCCTCTCCAAGATATATCTGTTAATTATCTTGGCCATCCATGGGATGCTCAATGCTATCCTCCAACACCACAGCTCAAAAGCATCAATTCTTTTTCTGTCATTCTTATTCATTGTCCAGCTATCAGACTCATAGCAAGTAATTGGAAAGATCATGGCATGAATCAGACTCACCTTAGTCCTCAAAATGACATTATCACTCCTCGAGAATTTGAAGAGATCCTTAACTGCAGATTTTCCCAGTGCAATGCGTCTCCTTCCTTCCTGACTGCTTGTAACAGGGTGTTAATTGTGGATTCAAGCAAGATGAAGCTGCTGACAGTTTCAATCTCCTCTCCATCCATCATGCTGCTGCCTGTTGGTCCAGTGGTAAGAATCTTTGTTTTCTTGATATTTGAGATGCAATCTGCTTAGAAGCTGCAAACTGCATGGAAAGAGATGACTCATATTCCCTCCTCCCACTTCTCCAAGAGCACCTGATGGATTTATACTGCTTGCCTTTAGGTTGGCAGCACAACGCTCATCCCTAGACCACCAGAGCTCCCTAAGCATGCAGAGCATCTTGGAATCATCATCATAATAATAGCACTCGAAACCAACTGCCCTTGAGCCAGCTCCAGCCTATGGCAAGGCCAGATGCATCTGAGCTGAACTGTGTCCTACAGGGCTTCTAGTGACTGATTTTTCAGCAACAGATCACCATGTCTTTCCTTTAAAGCGCCTCTGAGTGGACCCAAGCTCCTAGCCTTTGAATTAGCAGCCATTCATACCCACCACCTTGATTCCATTGGACCTCTACCAAGCTTTATTAATTAATTCCGTGTTTGCCCTTAGCATACCACACTGCCTGAAGGATGAAGATGCTCTTACTCCAAACTCTGAAATTGCTCCTGCCTCAGTGTTAGTCAGGCCTCATGATCCCCAGGATGTACTAGAAGACTCACCTGTGTGGGTCTGAGTTTAATTACACTCGTCAGGTGAGGGATTTAGGGAGCTTTAATTTAAGGCTGATGTAGAGAGCTTTTAAATTATTTTAAATTTTCTGAGGCACCCAGGTGTTATATATGTCTCTTATAAATTACAGAGCAAATGTTGGGTGCATAGGAGGGCCAAGGATCAGAACAGATCCCCAAAGGATGAGCTATATTTCTGGCAGCAAAGAAGAGCTTAGCGCACACCTATCATTATTGTTAATGGGACTGGGGTGTTCAGCTGACTCTAGAGGCACAGAACAATGCAAATTTGGCTTTTGGAATTCTGTTCCTGGCTGCTCCCTACCTGCTCAGTAACACTGAGCTCCGGGAAAATGTGTGTCAAGTTCTTCAAAACAATTATTGCTGCTAGAGGAAAAATGTTCAGTGGAGTACTCTGAAGTTAACACCTCCTCAGAACTGGAAATGGAAATAGAAATGAATTCTGGAAATGTTTGCATTCTATTTAATATGAATCTGCAGACATCCCAGCTTCTGTGTGTGAAACAGGAGAAGGGATTTTAACAGATGATAATGAGCTTAGGAAGAGAGTTTGCAAGGTCTAGAGACCAGAACGATGCACTGGCAGGCACATGCCTGAGTTCTTGCCATGGTTCTGCTGTGTGACCTTGGACAAGCTACTTAACCTCTCTTGGTCTTCTTTGGGACTCTGACCAATGACTTTTGTTCAAATAGAAATAAAAATGTGAATCATTCGGTAAAAGTGGCTGCAAGTTTTATTAAATGTGCACAGCAGCAAAATGTCTAAACAAAAATGTTGTGCAAAGGTAAATATCTTTCATTCTGCTCACCACAGTGACCCAAATGCTATTGCTTCCAGAATAGAGAGCTGATATGGGGAAAGGACCAAGGATTGTATCCTAGTTATCTGGTGCTGCTATGATAGAAACGGCACAAATGAAGCTAGAGGCTAAATTTGGATTTCTGGAATTGGCCCCTTCAACAACAGCAATCATAAAATCATATGACCTACTATTCCTGGAATGGCAACTTAAAGAGGAATGGTTTCATATTGTTGATGTTAGGTGTCCTCAAGTTAACTATGACTTTTAGCAATCCTATGGCCAACAGACTACCCAATGGGAGAGAGAGCGGGGTGGAGCTCCCCTATTAAAACAAGCTTGGAAGGAGAAGTGGCATCCACTTCCATAATAGCTTGGCTCTGGAAACCCTATGAACCTGGAGAGAGGATGAAAGGCACCCAAGCGTCGAAGACTCTCCTTCATAGGGTCGCTATGAGTCACCTGAGACTCGACGGCACTTAACAACAACAACAATGGCCAACAGAGGTCACAGTCAGAGGTGACAGAGTAAACCGAGGTACATCGAGGACAACTGAACTTCCATTGTTGTTGTTATATATCATCAAAATATAGTCATAGCAACTCTGTGAAAAACGAATCTGAACCCTGCCCTATCCTGTGCCATCTTCATCATCTCTGACACTTTTTAGCCCAAATCTATAGCCACTGAGTCAATGCATCTGGTTAAGGATCTTCCTTTCTTTCACAGATCCTCCATCTTTCTAAGAATGATGTCCCTTTATAAGGAATAGCCTCTCTTAACAACAGACCCAAAGTGTGTGGGAAGAAGCTTTGCCCTCGCCTCCAAGGAACACTCTGCTTGCATTTTTTCCATGACGTATCTGTTTGTTCTTTCGGCAATCCATGGGATATTCAATACTACGTCATGGAATATTTAGAACTTCCATGTTGTTGGGGGTATGTGCTGTCAAGTTGCCTGTGACTCATAGCAACCCTATGTACAATAATTCTGAACCCTGCCCTATCTTGAGCCAATCTCATCGTCTCTGACACATCTATCCTCATTACCCCAGTTACCTCATTCAAGGTCTTCTCTGATGCTGTTACACCACCCTTCCAAGCATGATGTCCCTCTCCAAGGACTGTTCCTTTCTGGGAACATCCTGAATTATGTGAGATGGAGCTTCAAAATCCTTGTCTCCAGAAGCAGCTTGATTCTACCCTCTCCAGGATTGATCTATTTGTTCTTTTGGCAGTCCAGTTCAATACTCTTCTCCAGCATCACAAGTCAAAGGCATCAATTCTTCTTCTATCATCTGTAGTCATAGTCCAACTCTTTGATGCATATCAAGTAATTGCTATGTACTGAACTACGTACACCTTAGCCTCTAGATTGGCACCGTTGCTATTCAGTACTCTGGAGAGTTACCAGACAACAGATTTTTCCCAAAGTAATTCATCTTTTGATTTCCTGACTGCTGGTGCCAAGAGTGTTGACTGTGGAACCAAGTAAATGGAAATTGTTAACAATCTCAGTCTTTTTTCCATCTATCATGGTGCTGTCAATTGAGCTAGTAGTGAAAACTTTGTTTTCTGATGTTGAGCTTTAATCCATATGGAAAACTGATGTCCTTGATCTTTTGCAGCAAATGCCTCAGATCCTCCTCAGTTTAATAGTAGTTAAATTCAGCATTTTCACGGAGACAAACTGGTATGCCAATCACTTAGAATCTCATTAGGCAGATAGATAAAAAATAGCACTTTCTTCAAGGAAGTTTCAGCTGAAGTTTCCTAAGAGGAAAACGACACCTACAAGAATGTACAAAAAGGTCTTCATTGGAACTCTATCAAATTAGGAGACACTAGGTGGGTTACAGCAATGCCAGTCAAATAAGACCTTCCCTATCTTCTTATCTTTCACTTCCCATCTCCAACCTTGGAGGACCCAAGACAGATGATACTCTTGTTAAAAATCCTGGTGGTACTATGAGTTAAGCATTGATATGTTAATAAAAAATTGGGTGGATTAAACCTATTACTTACTCAGAATAAAGATAGTCTATTTCCATGAAGATTTAGTGCCTTGGAGACCCAGTGGGACCAAGTTGGAGAAGGAGGTGAAAGGAATGCAAGGGAGAGAATGACCAAGAAGTCAAACCTTCTTCCTCCCACACAATTCAAACTTGAGCTGGGAAAGAGATTTAATTTTTTTATTATGTCTGAAATTTTATTTATTATAGAAGACCAGTTATGTTAATAAAAATTAAAATATTCCTACAACTTAAAAGACTGGAAGTCTTTTTTCTTATTTAAGAGTGAAAGGAAATGCCATCAGACTTGCTTGAACCTTCATCCAATGGACGAGGAAAAAATGGTCCACAGAATGCAAAGGACCAGCAGTGAGAAAGAAGACAATTGCTTACTCCCTGAACCTCACTAAGTTCAGCTTAATCAGTTCAATATTTACATATACTTCAGACTAAAAGAAAACCGATGTCCTTGATCTTTTGCAGCAAATGCCTCAGATCCTCCTCAGTTTAATAGTAGTTAAATTCAACATTTTCACGGAGACAAACTGGTATGCCAATCACTTAGAATCTCATTAGGCAGATAGATAAAAAATAG
>NW_006399800.1:7438928-7463634 GCF_000299155.1 Elephantulus edwardii
GCATCCCTGGCGTACACCCTTCCCTATTTTGAACCATGCAGTGTTACGCTGCTCTGTTCTGACTACTGCCTCTTGGTCCAAGAAATGTAGTGAGAATAGGAGTTAATAAACTACAACCCCTGACATAGATCTGACCTAGTGAGAGCAGTTAGTTCATTTAGTAACCCAGCTGGACGTCTAAGATGACCTTATGATGACAATGAAACCACATTGCTCCCTGGGTGCCCTTTTTTGACCCCTGAACGTTCAGTTGGTATTTCAGAAGAAACATATTTCCAAAATGTTTATTATTATCAGTCTTATACAATATTTATCTTTGTGGGACTGAGTTAGTTCACTCAGCATAATGCTCTCCAGTCCCTCCCAAGTTAGGTAATAATTTACAAAGTTATTGCTCCTGCATGCTGCATAGTATTCCATTGTGTGAATGTACCATAATTTCTCAATCTATTCATTTGTAGTTGGACATTTGGCCTGTTGCAACCCTTAGGACAGAGCACATGGGTCCCACAGGTTCCCCGAGGCTCTAAATCTTCATGGAAATAGACTATCTTTATTCTGAGTAGATGGTAGGTTCAATCCACCCACCTTTTGATTAACCTATCAATGCTTAACTTATAGTACCATCAGGGTATAAAACAAGGAATATTTTTGTTATTCTTAGATGAGCAATGGACATTGGAAAGAAGACAATTGCTTGCTCCCTAAACCTCACTAAGTTCAGCTTAATCAGTTCAATATTTACATATACTTCAGACTAAAAGAGAAGTCTTAGAGTAGGTGAAAACAAGTTACTCCTTGGAGGCAAGGATTTTGAAGCTCTATGTAACATACCTTGGGCGTGTTTCCCAGAGAGACCAGTACTTGGAGAAAGATATCATGTCTGGAACAGTGGAGAGACAGCACAGGAAAGGAAGACCCCAGATGAGATGGATTCACATAGTAACTGGGGTAAAAAGGGTAATTGTGTCAGAGAGAATTGAGATTAGCTCAAGTTAGAACAAGATTCAGAGCTATTGTGCATAGGGTCACTATAAGCCAACATATCAGTCAACTTACTAGCACCTAACAACAACAGTGTTACTTATAACAAGCATAGCTGGATTCAGATGTTCAGGTAATAGTGTATACCTGTGTTATTTCTTGCCAATGTACTTACATTTCTAGAATGTGGAAATATGGCTACCAAAAGGTCTAGAATTGTATTAACTTGGAAACTCTACAGAATTGAAAGATATTCTTAGTAGATCCAGTAAAAGTTATGAATTCCATTTCATTGGCCTGACTCAAATTGAATGTCAACTCTGAACCAGTCAGATGAATTTTGCATGGGCAGACCTTGCACATGTACTAGTTGTAGGATAAGATCAGCCTCACTTAGGACATAAAATAGGAATAAGTACTGCCATGACTTGTATGCTGTGCAGAATATAAGACTTCTCTTCCTCTGAGACTTTGAGCCAGTAAGTGAGTGGCAAAATGAAGGTTATAACCTACATTTTTTTTTTTATTCCTTTACCAAAGATTTACTGAGTCCAAAGTAATTTTATTGATGTGTTTCTCTTCTTTTACCAACCTATAGAAATATGGTAAATTTAGGGACCTAAGAATTTAATTCATCCTGCACTCTTAGGTAAAGGACCTGCTAAAAATAAACCCATGTAAACAATGTAATTTCATATTTGAGACAGCAAATGTAGCCATTGGCCTCTTTTGATTAGTATTACTCAAGAAAATAATTTGTGCTCTAATTTACTCTGACACCAGAAAAGGCTTTAATTTGATAAAGTCCTGATTCAGGATTACAAAGTGTCTTCGCTTTCACTTGAGTGAGGCAAAATTTAGAGTAAGCTGGCAATAAAGTCAAATGTATTCTTCAATGCTCTCTGGAGTTCTGTCAACCTATCACAATTGATTCCAACAGTAAAGAGACCTTAATATGGCTTGTGGAAGTGACGATGTTGTTAATTTGTCAGACAAGATCAAGAGTATAAATAAAATGGCTAACCTGGAAGTTTGGAGGTTTTCTTTTATTTGTTTATTAGTATGTGAGAGATGGGGAAAAGATTTCAGAAACATGACAACAGATTTTTTTAAAAATCTGTATCCTTTACTACATAAAACCATAGAAAGTTAAATGAAATAAGACTAAATTCATCCTGTACTTGATCATTCTAACCTAATTGTGAAGTTCAAAAACACAAATAGAAGACATGTAGGCGCTGATACAAGACTGGTATTTCCATAATCTCTTATTAACTCCCTACTTTATGGAGATTAAACTCAAGGTTGGAAGCCAAGACCCTGCTCAGCCTGGCTTGAAACTTGACTAAGAGGTAGATGGAAAAGGGAGGACTGAGGAACCCAGAATACCCGCAAGAACGGTCCAAGGGTTTTGAGTACAAAGGCATCAAATCTGAATTTCAGTGCCTTTGAATAGTGACAAAGAGAGGAATACACCCTAGACTGCCAAAGAGCAAACACATCTGTTTTGTAGGAATGCAACCAGTGTGCTCTTTAGAGGAAAGGACTGGTGAAAATTTATCTCACATATGTTGGGCAAACTGTTAGGAGATACCAATCCTTGGAAAAAGACATCATGCTTGGAAAAGTAGAGGGTGAGTGAAAGAAAGGGAGATTCTCAATTAGTTGGATTGACACAGTGACTGCAACAATAGGCTTGAACATGGCAGAGATAGCGAGGATCCTATACTTGCCTAGACCACACCTAATGAAACTGAATATTATTAATTGAAAATTGTAGGTAAATTGAAGATTGTTGTTGTTAAGTGCCATTTAGTCATAGATGACTCATAGTGACCCTATGAACGAAAGACCTGAACACTTGTATAACTTTCATCGTTTCTCCAAGTTCATTGGGTTTCCGGGGGCAAGCTATTTCCCAAGTCGATGACACTTCTGCTCCCAAGCTTGTTTTAATCGGGGAGCTCCACCAAACACTGTCCACCCTGTCCTATTTGAAGGTTTATGGATCAAGGGATATATTTTTTCAGTGCGTTTTTTGCAGAAATTATTGTAGCCACTCACAGTCCCTAAGAAAGATGAACTTACTCTGATATCTTCAAAGAAATGCTCATTATCTTCAGCTCCATCTCAACCCTGTCACCCCGGTAATTTATTCACCCAGGGTTATAGGACTAGGACTAGAATGAAAACTCTCAGCCTTTGAACCATCTAGAAATCTAGTCTGTGAAAGCTTGCCCATCCACTCATCTACTCATCTGTTCATCTTTCCATCCACTTACCTACTCATCACCCATTCATACATCCAATGTTCTAACCAATATTCTCGAGTGTCAGTATGTAGCAGACAGTGCAAATGAGGCAGAATCTCTGCCATCTCAAAGCACATATATCAGAGGAGCACACTTTAAACAATCCATCCCAAGAGTGATGCGTGCTAACGGGCTGTGGAACAAGAGCCTGGACTGCTTTTCAGGAAACATGGTTGGCCCAGGTGTGAGTTTCCGACAGCATCACAGCCAATGTGGGACAACAGCTGGAAGGATGAGGCTGTGCAGGGCGCCCTGCACAGAAGGAGGGCTTTGTGCTCACTCAGTGTGGAAACTCTGCCTGGGGCAGTGCGGGCTTTCAGATGGATTTCCTATCATTTATCTTCTTATCAAAAGGTTTAATCACTTTCCGCTCTTCTGACTGTATGAGAATAATGAGCTGATTCTCCCTCTACCAATACAATGCACAATAGAAACAGTTCAGACACTAACTATTTGGCCTTTTAAAATGAATGTTTTTATTGTCCAAACACCATTAAAACCACAGTAAAAGGAATGTTTAAAAAAGAAAAAGAATTCTCAGTAATCCCACGCACAGCAATTCCATCAATGTACACAGCTTACTGGTCTCAGCGTGCCCACCAAGATGAATTTATGTGAAAATTAGTTGTCATCTCGTTTCCCCCAGAATCTGAATGTATCACGGCAAGTAATGGACCTGTGGCTTTTGGAGAAGAAAGCATACTCACTCCCTCATGATTTTCAACTTTTTAAAATTCAGAATAAAAAGTACTTAAAAAATGAGAAATAATTGTAGTGGTTTCTGAAAGAGTTTGGTTGCTCAAGTCTTTTTCTGGAAACAGTTAAAAATCACATTACATTCCTTGAGGGCAAGGTCTATATCATATACCTTGATACCTCAATTAACTAGCCCTTTTAAACAAAGCTCCTTTATATGAAGCCAGACATATTAAATAACAAAGGCGGTGTGAAACTTGAGACATTCTGAGAGGCAGTAGCCGCCTGTACTTGTTCGACTGGCCCTTTGCAGACAGACTGGTCAAGTCTCCAAAGTGAATCTGCTCTCCACAGTTCCCATTTTTTATTCGCTCACGTAGAACAAAGCCAGGGCCCTCATCTACTCTCTGTCACCCAAAGGAAATGTTTTTGCTACTCATCAATAGTTTTGCTCAGTAGGAGGTCCATTCATCTTGGGCTTTGAGCAACTTAAGCAATAATGGTGGATGTTATGCATTTGCAAGTGAGTGAAGAACTACTTACTCAAAGTGGAGGAAACATATGGATCCTAAAAACATGCTCATCTAGTCATCTAGTCAAACATGAACTAGTCATGCTAAAGTAGTGCCACAGTGGTCTGGGTCCTCCTTTCTTGCTCTAACCTTCCAAATTTCCAAGATTTCCTTCTCCAAGGAGAAAATATGCTCCTGAAAACATGCTTCCAAGAAGCCCTCTGGTTTCACTTTCTCCAAGACAAATCTATTCATTCTCTTAGTAGTTTATGGGATATTCAGTACTCTTATCCAACACCACAACTTAAAGGCATTGATTCTTCTTCTGTCGTCCTTATTCATTGTCCAACTTTCGGATGCATAGCAAGTAAACTGAGAATAGCATGGCTTAGGTCAGATGTACCTAGGTTTTTAAATTGGCGTCATTGCTCTTAGCACTTTGGAAAGGTTCCTGACAGCAGATATTTCCAGTGCTACACATCTTTTTATTTCTTGACTGCTGATCTCAAGAGTATGGATTATAGATCCAATAAAGATTATTAGGTCATTGACAACTTGAGTCGTTTCTCCAATCACTCATTGTTGCATATTTTCCTCCCCATCCTCCTCAATTCACCTTTCTCTTTAAAGAGATGTTTTCATTGTTGAACAATTTCCTCCTTCCCTCTACCCCCTAGTTTACTTTGCTATATGCACATTTTATTCTGGACTGTTGTCATGCAAATAATACTTCTTTAAGATAGTTCTTTCCCTCATCTATTTCAATGCAGTGTTCATTATTTGTTCCCTCTTTTCTTAATTTCCCTCAGCACCTATGTCAGTCCTGTTTCATAACAGCGGCATCATACAGTATTTGTCCTTTTGTGACTGAGATATTTCATTTAGCAGCAAACAACAAAAGCTGGCAAGGTTGTAGAAAAATCGGAACTCTTATTTTCTATTTCTGGGGGTGTAAAATGGTGCAATCGCTATGGAAGGTAGTATGATGCTTTCTCAAAAAGTTGGAAGTAGAAATACCATTTGACTCACCAATTGTACTACTGGGAATATACCCTAATAAAACCAGAACTGCCACCCAAATATATACATATACATATACATATACATATACATATACATATACATATACATATACATATACATATATATATATACATACACATATATACACACATATACATATATAAATATATACCTATATATGTATGTATATGTGTGTGTATATATATATATATATATACACACACACACATCCATACTTATCACTGCATTGTTCACAATAACAAAGAGATGGAAACAACCCAAGTGCCCATCAGCAAATGAATGGGTAGAGAAGCTGTGGTATATCCACACAATGGGATACTACGCAGCACTGAAAAAAAACAAGAAACTCATAAAATACTATACAAAATGGGTGACCCTGGAGGACATTATGCTGAATGCTTTTTGTTTTCTTGATGTTGAGATGCAATCCATATTGAAGAGTGTAGTCTGATGTTATGCAGCAAGTGTTTCAAGTGTTCCTCCTTAGTTTCAGTGAGCAAGATTGAATCATTTGCATAATGCAAATTGCTGGTCAATCTGTCTCTGATCCTGATGTCACATTCTTCTTCATAAAGTTCAGTTTCTCACATGATTTGTTCATCAAACAGATTGAGTAACTATGAAGAAAGAAGTTGTTGGATAGCATCTTACTGAAGATTATTAAAAAATATGTAGGACAGTACATAGAACTGCCAGAAATTCAAACTGGATTTAGAAGAGGCTGTGACACCAGAAATATATCATTGCTGATATCAGATGAACCTGTCTGAAAGCGGAGGATGCCAAGATATATATCTGTGTTTTCTTAACTATGTAAACAAATAATGGTTAACATTGAGAAGAATGGAATCTCAGGATATACTTAATTGTTCTTATATGGAATCTGTACAGGGCAAGAGAACACTGTGTGGTTTAAAATCAAGAAAGGTGTGCATCAGGGCTGTATCCTTTCTCCATATCTATTTGATCTGTATGCTAAACCTTTATCCCCTGGGAACCTGTTAGAAATGCAGACTCTCAGACCCCACATGCATCAGAATTTGTGTTCCAACAGGATTCCTCAGGACCGCACTTGAGAACTAACATACAGAACTCTTTAGGGAATCCATACTCCTGGGATAGTTTCTGCTGAGGGCTGGGAGTAAAAGAGCTATCTCAAGGGGGTTTATCCCTCCATGATGGAGAGGGTACTAACTAGCAAACCACCAAGAGTGAAAAAACCCTTTCTACAACTTTCTACAACTGACCTGACCCACTTTGCCTCTCTCCTCACCTCCATTCCCATACATCTGCATAAGCAATCTCATCTAGTTACTACAGTGTAATCACACTTTTAAAAAAAAAAATTTGAAATCGTGTAGATCTGTAGTTGTATGACAAAAAAAATAAAAATGGTAAAACTTCATTTCATGCACAGAATCAGAATTAATGTGAGTCCTTCAAAATTAACAGGGAGAAAAATATCTATCAAGAACTGCATCATTTCAAGATGGGCAGAGGGCTGTTTTGACACATTTTCCCAAAGGTGGACTAAAGGAATGTCTGTCATCCTTTGTCAATATCTGTGTTCTGTTTTTCTCCTTACAATTTACAGTAAAGAGTTTGCTAGTATCTTCATGAGTATTTTACTAATATTTTAATCTTCATTTTCAAAATTTATTGATAAGAATAATAGTGTTGTTGTTGTTATGAGTTGTTGAGTCCACTAAGACTCATAACAACTCTATGAACCACAGACCTGAACTTTGCCCTATTTTGTGTCATCATCATAATTTCAAACACACTCGAGCCCAGGGTTTTTTTTCGTGTTGTTGTTGTTTTTTTAAATTTATACTGCTTTACAAATATAGTTCATAAAATTAAAATACATTGTTTTTCACACCAAACCTTTCCCTTTCCTTTACCAATCCCTCCCTCCATCCATCAAATTACACAACCCTATGTTTAAGCCCCCACCCTCACCCCTATCACTCCTTGGATCCTTGAACACACTCTACAATAATGGTTCTATATAGTATTTGTCTTTATGAGACTGAGTTAATTTTTATAATAATTTTGTCAATCCGTCTTGTTGGGGTCTTCCTCTCTGACCCTCTGTCTTTCCCAATGACTGGCCTCTCCTGACAACATTCCCGAAGTATATGAGTATTTTATCATCTTTGCCTCTAAGTAGCAACCTGGCTGCACTTTCTCCAAGACATATTTGTAGGTTCTTTTGGCAGTTAAGTCAATTTTCTTTTTTAACACCACAACAACGTTTATCATTCTTCAGTCCTCCTTATTCATTGTCCACCTTTCAGATGCATACAAAGCAATTGGAAATATTATGGCTTGGATCAGACACACTTTATTCTTTAAACTGACACGGATAATAGTATCATCAAAAATATACTATTAATAATGGGGCTATTCACAGTAAAATTTACCAAACAAAAACAATGTATTACTGCCAAGTTGATGGAGATTCATGGTGTCCTCATGATCCCATGTGAGCACATTAAAACTTCACAAGAGTCTC
Source organism: Elephantulus edwardii (assembly GCF_000299155.1). Taxonomy (NCBI): domain Eukaryota; kingdom Metazoa; phylum Chordata; class Mammalia; order Macroscelidea; family Macroscelididae; genus Elephantulus; species Elephantulus edwardii. The sequence goes on from NW_006399800.1 coordinate 7,446,995, forward strand.
AAGGCTGTGACATTTCACAAGCAGATCACTAGGCCTGTCTTCTCAAGGCATCTTAATTGGGTTTGAACCACTAACCTTTTGGTTAGTAGTAAAGCACTGAACTATGTATGTGTCACCTAGGAACTCCAAAAAGCACTTCCAAATCTGTAACTTTGCAAAGTTGGTCAGATGTGGTAAAATGTCTTAAAGGAGCTTAACCATGTGCTCTGATGTGCTGTTAGTTCAGGAAAAAGCTCTGCAAGGTATTAATGATAATGTTTAGAAAAATAAAAAGCAGCTTTAAAGCAAAAATACAAGGTAGTAATTACAAATTTATGTTCTCCTGAAACGCAGTCTCCTGAGTTTACATTTATTATTATGGGAAAATTTGTCTTGAATTATGTAAGTTCTTCAGAAAGGCATCTGTTGCATAAAATGTGACCAGCACACATTTTATTTTATTCCTCAGGCCATTGAATCCAGAAATATATCCTGGTGTGTCCAACATGATTTTCCCCCTCTGTGTGGGGCATCTGACAGGGAGATGGTCTCTGGAATTTACCCTCTCCACTGGCTCCAGCCTTGGTGTCCCCCACCTTTTGTCCCCTTATGCCTCACTGCATGAAGATATGAAGATTATGCCACTACCAACAAGAGATGATTGACAACTTGCTCTCTGTGTTTTCCTTTTTATCTAGACTTTAAATATTTTTTTGTAAAATATTTTGAGCTCTAGTTTTATGGCAATGCTCTTGTTGGCTTTGCTAAACTTTGTTGCTTACTTCTCAGTACCTCAGTTTATCATCTGTGAAAAAGAGTCTGCAACAGGCATTGCTTGGAGAGAGTTGTATGAAGAATTGAGACTATTGAACTATGGTGCCCTTTAGAAATGAGGCGAGGTATAGGGCTTGAGCAGGGTCCCCAATAGAAAGAATTTTCCATCCACGTCCTCGTGCCAGTCTTGCCTTTGGATGAGGAAGCCTGGAGGGATATAACTGTTATATTCCTTACCTTTTTCCAAGACCCCTGGCAGGACCTCTGTTGTTGTTATTGTCAGGTGCTGTTGAGTCAATTACAACTCAAAGTGGCGCTATGAATCCTGTCCTATCCTATGCCATCCTCACAATCTCTGCCTACTCAGCCCTTTTGCTGCAGTTACTGTCAATTTACCTGGTTTTAGGGTCTTCCTCTCGTTTGCCATCCTCTCATCTTTCCAAGCATGATGTCATTCTCCAAAGGGTAACATTTTCTAGTAAAATACCCAGAATATGTGAGACAAAGCTTCACTATCTTGGCTTTCAAGGAGAGCTCAGGCTGCACTTTTTCCAAAACGTATCTGTTTGTTCTTTTGGATATCCATAGAATATTCAGTATTCTTCAACACCACAGCTCAAAGACCTCAATTCTTTTTCTGTCATCTTTATTCATTGTCCAGCTCTCAGTAGCACAGCAAGTGATTGAAAAGGCCATGGTCTGAATCAAGCACACCTTAGTTCTCAAACTAATATCATTGTTTTTCAATAATTTGGACACATCCCTGACTGCAGACTTTCCCAGTGCAATATAACTCCTGATCGTCTGATTACTGGTACCAAGTGTATTGATTGTGGATACATGTAAGATGAAGTCATTGACAGTTTTAATCTTTTCTCCACCTATCATGATGCTATCTATTGGTCTAGTGGTGAGAATTTTTGTTTTCTTCATGTTGAGGTGCAATTCATATTGGAGGCTGCTGTCTTTGATCTTTTGCAACAAGTGTTTCAAGTCCTCTTCACTTTCAGCTAACAGGATTGTATCATCTACATAACTAAGGTTATTGATGAGTCTTTCTCCAGTTCTTATGCCACATTCTTCTTTCAGAGATTCCAGATTCCTGAATAATTTGCTCGGTCTACAGATTGAATAACTATAGTGAACATATACAATCCTGACGCATACTTTTAAATTCTAAACAATGTAGAGTTCCCTTCCAATCTGAGCTCTACCTCTAATACTATATATATATCTGTGTTCCTCTAATGTTCACAGGGGTTTTAGAGGCCTGTTATTTAAGAAGTGAATGGCCAGTGCTGCTTCCTATTCTGCCTTTATCTGGAGTCCTAATAAAACCTGTCTACCATGGGTGATCCATGTGGCATTTGACAACCCTGTGGCATAACTTTCAGCATCACAGCAACTCAGGACTTACTTCAGTACAGCAAACTGACAAACAGGTGCTGTACTAATTTTATTTTTAATTAACTGTCAGTTAGGGGCTGGGAATCTCTTACTTAAAGCAGTTGGGACCTGGAAGGTGGAGCTTTTTGATTAACAGTTGGTTGGGTCTAAATACCATATGGTTTAAAATTAAGTACGGAGTGCATCTCATGGCTATAGTCTCTCTCCATATCTATTTAATCTTTATGCTGAGCAAAATGCTCAAGAAGCTGGACTCTATGAAGAATATGGCACCAGGATAAGAAGATTCATCAATAACCTGCATTATATAGATAACAAAGCCTTACTTGCTGAAAGTGAGGAGGGATTGAAACACTTGACGCAGAAAACCAAAGAATACAGCCTTCAATATGGATTGCCTCACAACAGCAAGAAAACAAAAATTCTTACCACTGGACCTATAGGCAATATCATGATAGATGGAGAAAAGACCGAAACTGTCAACAACTTTGTCTGACTTGGATCCACCATCAACACCCCTTGTACCAACAGTCAGGAAATCAATAGACATATTGCCCTGGTAAAGTCTGTAGCCAGGGACCTCTCCATTGAGGAGTCATAATGTCAGTTTGAGGACGAAGGTGCCTCTGGTCTGGTCCATGGTCTTTCCCAATGATTTGCTATGCATCTGAGAGCTGGACAATGAACAAGGACGAGAGAAAAAGAATTGATGCCTTTGAGCGGTAGTGTTAGAGAAGAATGCAGAACACCCCGTGGACTGCTAAAAGAAGAAATAAATTTGTCTTGAAGAAAGTGCAACAAGAGTACTTCTTGGAGGCTAAAATGTTAAAGCTTCACCTCACATACTTCAGACATGTTGCTAGGAGAGGCTATTCCTTGGAGAGAGACATCATGTTTTAAAAAAGTAGAGGGTTAGCGAAAGAAAGGAAGACCTTCAATGAGGTGACTTGACAAAGTGACTGCTGCAATGAGCTCTAGTGTGTCAGGGTGTATGTTGATGACACAGGACAGGACAGGGTTCAGATCTGTTGTTCACAGAGTTGCTATGAGTCAGACTCGACTCGATGGCATCTAACAACAACAACAACAGTGCACCCTTGCTCTATTCACACAATAGCTTCTTTGTCTAGGTGTAGGTTTCACATGAGCACAATCAAGTCAAGTGACAATAAAAGAAAATCACAAGACATTCTTCTTGCATATTCTTTGCTTTCAGCCAGGACCCATCTGATAACAGCAATGATATCCCTGATTCCACGGGCTTTTCTAAATCCAGATTAAATATTTGATTGTTGTCTATGTATTGTTTTAGTGGCATTTCAATGATCTTCAGCAGTATTTTGCTTACATGTGATATTGATTATATTGTCTGATAATTTCCACATTATGTCATATCACCTCTGTTGGTAATGAGAACAAAGATGGATCTCTTCCAGTCAGTTGGTCAGGTAGCTCTCCCCCAAATTTCCTGGCATAGTCTGATGAACACATCCAGGGCTGCAGCATCTGACATGTGAAACATGTCAATTTCATGTTTAATGTGGGACCTCTGGGCAATGGAAAATGTATAACTGTATTTTAGCAGAGAGAGCAGGGGTCTCTTTATGAAGTGATTGGTTGAAATTGTGAGTGGGGAGATCTGAGCATGAACAGGTAATAAAAAATAGTGTTGATAGTTGCATAGGATGATGAAGATAATCAATGTCATTGAATAGTACATGTTAAAAATATTTAATTGATGTGTTTTGTCAATTTTTGGACAAGTATAGACAAAGCACTCTTTAGAATGTGATTTGGACTTTTTGTCAGAAGGCAATCAGACCCTAGAGAAGATTATGCTTCTTAAAGCAGAGTATCAGTGGAAAAAGAAGATCCTCAACACGCAATGATTGTGAAGATGGCTCAGGAGTGAACACTGTTTCATTTTGTTTTATATAAGGCTAGTATGTGTGGAAACAGACTCAATGGCCTCTAACAACATTGTTAACATACGCAGAAGTATTTTAAAAATGAAGTTTGTGTGTTTGAAAAACGCTCAGTGTACATAGCAGAGGAGTTTGCAAAGTAGAAGCTGAGGGCACTGTCCAAGGAGGTTAAGGATGAAAGGTCAAGCCAAGACAGTTTTTTGTTTTGTTTTGTTTTGTTTTTGTAGATTCTCTTTATTATTGTGACGATGGCACAGGATAGGTCAAAGTTCAGAACTGTTGTTAATAGGGTTGCTATAGAGTTGTAATCAACAGCATCTAACAATAACTTTATCAGGTTGGGAAATACTCCTTTTCTTAGTTTTCTGTGCAGTCTATCATTAAAGATCATATTTTGTCAAATGTTTTTCTTAGAGTTAAGATCATAATTATCTTTTTTTATTTTGTCAAAATAGTGATTTACATTGATTAGTTTTCTAATTTTTTCATTGTGAAAAAATGTATGAGGAGACAAGGGGTGAGGGTTGGGAACAGAAGAGTGAGAGTGGGCAGGGATGAAATCACAGGGCTGCACAATTTGGTGGGTGGTGGGAGTGGGTGAAGGAAATGAGAAAGATCCAGTGGGGACCAGAAGAGACAAGTTAATGGTGAACATAGTCCAATGGTGATTAATATTTTTTTAACAAAGAAATTGTCTTATTCGCTTGTGGGTTTCTCTTTTGGGAATGGGGCACACTCTCTGGCTTTTTCATGCTGACCAGGGGCGTTGAGGTGAAGGGGGAAGGGGAGCCCACTTTAACACCTTACTGGTGGTCCTGGGTTGAAGCTGCATGCCTTCATTTTCAGTTAGAAGATATTTTCCTGATGTTTTCTGCACTCTGGACTGCAAAGTTTTTGCTAACATGAGTCCAGTGGAGGTGGCTGCCTGAATTCTGAAGCTGCATCCTCCTTCACTTCCTTAGCTGGCAATTATATTTCCCTTTTGTATCTGAGACTGGACTCAAGGTTCAGGTCTGGAGCAAGACTCAGTGTTCAGGTTGCCTAAAGGAAAGGGAGCAAACCTAGAGAGAACAAACTTGTGAGTGACAAGGAGAAGGACTTTGAAGATGTTACTTACAGATGTACTGGGGGAGGAAGTAGAAGAAAGTGGCTTGGATAAAATTCCTCATATACACTATATGGCCCTCCCCAGAAACTTGGCAGCTCTCCCTGGGGGGCCAGACAGCTCTTCCCAAGGACTGGGAGGCACAGCCCTGGGGCCGGGAGGCACCCTTTCTGCCAAAGCACCTCCCCAGGTCTGGACCCTGCGCCCCACTGAAGACCATGGCCAGGGACAGCACCCCCACTTTCAGTGCCACCACCCTTACCCCTCTTCCCCCCCACCAGTGGTCCGACTGCAACTCGAAGTAGGCATCACTACCTTCCTCTCTAAAAATGGAGAAGGGACTTTGAGAGTGGTGGACAGACCCACCCTAGGTCCTAACAGTTCTTGGCAGCAGTAGTCAAGAAATCAAAAGATGTGGTGCATTGAGGAGATCATCTGTCCAGGATCTATTGTTGTTTTTAAGTGTCGTTGAGTTGTAGACAACTCACAGCGACCCTATAAATCAAAGACCTGAACACTTGTATAACTTTCTTCATTTCTCTAAGTTCATAGAGTTTCTGGAGGCAAGCAATTTTGGAAGTGGATGTCACTCCTGCTCCCAAGATTGTTTAAATCTGAGAGCTCCATCAAACACTGTCCACCACGGTTAACCATTATTGAATTTGTCACATCAGTGGCACAGTGTTTAGCATCACAGCAACTACAAGTTACCTCTGTACAGCCAATTGACAGAGCAGTGATATACCCCTTAGAAGAGTGTTTGACTGAAAACAATTAAAACCAGGTCTGAGGGCCACACATTAAAATCACTGATCTTTGGTTTGGTAAAATAACTGTCTATCCACTAGGTCCACAGAGCTCTCTCTATGGCTCAAAGCAATTCTGCGAACAACAAACAGATCTAGACCCTGACCAATTTACACCATCCGCACAGTCCAAGGTACACTCGAGCCCTTTGCTACAGTCATCATATCAATCCATCATGTTGAGGATCTTCTTTTCTTCTCTGACCCATCAAAGGAAATCTTCTTCACTGACAACAAGATGTTCTCCCATATCTAGTCCTTCAACTCCCATGGCTCCACGACACCACCACCACACACACCCCTTTGCTGTCCCCTCCTGTGCTGGGGGCCCATGGCTGCTGGCCGTGCAGGGGCTCTGTTGCACTGGCCATGGGGCCTGGCACCCACTGCCTGGTCCAGGCTAGGGGACCCATGAGGTCCGGCCACAGTGGCCCTGCAGGGTTGTGGTGGCTCTGCCTCAGTGGCAGGTAGCAGGCGGAAGCAGGACTCACCCATGTTTTTTCACGAATCTTTGTCCTCTTGATGTTGAGACTCAATCCATATTGAAGACCACTAGTCAACTGTTTGGCTGTTTAGGTGTATATAAACTGTGGGCTGTGGAGGGCCACGGGGACCTGTTTCAACAAGGCTTGTCACACCTACAGCTCCTCACTCTGCATCTCTCATCACCACCATCTTGGTTTTGAAAATTTCTTTTAGAATAAATTTATTTTGTGGCTGTGTGGGGACTCCATTGTACCAGTCATAGGACCTGGAGCCTGCCACTCATCCCAGATGAGGGGATCCCTGGGCTCTGTTGTGGTGGCTCCAGGGGTCTGCAGTGGTGTGGGCTCAGCAGTGTGTGGGGGGGGAGGTGCTGGCAGCCATGGGATTTACCCGTTCTTTTCCTGGAATCTTTGTCCTCTTGACGTTGAGCCTCAGTCCATATTGAAGACCAGTAATCAACTGATTGTTCAGTTATAGATAAACTGTGGGCTGTGGAGGGCCATGGTGTCCTGTTTCTATGCTGCTTGCTGCACCTCCAGATCCTTATGCTGCTTCTTCTGCTGCTACCATCTTGGTTCTCCAAGACAGTCGTATTATTTTGGGTTGTTGCTTTTTTTTGTCTCCTTTTTACAAATTGTTTTCAGCCATCACTCCATATGAATTCACCAAGACCAAGGGAGAATTATTAAATTAAGCTTTATGAAATATGACACTTTTCAGTTAAAAACAAAAGTTGTTAACTGGCAATTTCATGACTTCATCTAAAAATTGCACTAAAACATAGGGAGTTGTGCTTCTAACTCAAAAGCCACACCCCTTTGGTAGTTCAAATCCACCAGTGACTCCTTGGGAGGCACATGGACAATCGCCTCCATTGTGTTTTACAGCTTTGGAAATGCAATGAAGGATCAGCTATGGCAGTGAGCATTGCCACGAATGGACTGCACTAGACTGTTAATGTCGAGGCTGATAATGTGAACCTCCCTGGCAGGACCCTGGAAGACAGTCTGATAGTCTTTTTTCATAAAGTTTACAGACAAGAAAATCCTGAGGAACATTCTGCGCTGAGTCACCATGAGTCACAATTCTCTCCACAGTAACTGGTAACCTAAAAACCTCAAGTGGAAAAACTTGGAAGGGAAGGTCTAGGACTCTCAGAAGTTTACCTGAGATGGGAGTTAGACTGGGTCTAATAGCAGAGAGAGAAGTAACTGAGAGGTGAGAGCTCTGTGCAACCCGGCTCTGGAGAAAGCAGAGCAGGATCTCAAAATAAGCCCACAATCTCTATCAGAGGTGGCAGGGCAGGAATAGGGGGGCAGAAAGGGGGTGTGCATGCACGGACTGAGGAGACTATTTTTCCTGTTAGTTCCCGCCCCGTCATCAGACTGTCTTGTAATGACTTGTTATCAGGTGTGTCTCCCACATGGAAGGAGAGCACCTCAAGGAAGGATAATGTCTCCTGTTATCCTCTGCGAGGACTTGGGTGCTTGACAAGAGGTGGAGACTCAAATGTGGTGACTAAAATGAAGCAGAAACCTACTGGTACTGATAAAAGTTTAATAAAAAGGAAAGCTTCCATATTATAGAATCCATTGACATAGCATTCCCATAGAGGTCTCAAACTCATTCAAACTGCCAGAGAGGATTCCCACTTATAGATACCTTCCATTGGGTGTTTGAGGCTGTAAATCTTCATAGAAAGAGTTGCTTATCTTTCTCCTGGGGAGCTGTGTGTAGATTTCAGTCAGTTGACTTACTACCTCTTTTGGTTAATAGTGCAACATGCTTCAAACTAGGCACCTGGGAATCTCGAAGAGTGAGGCATAAATCCAGTGAGAAACAGTTGCCACGGAGTCATTTCAGACTCCAAAAGACTTCACTTGTATACGAATGGAACAGTGCTCCTTAGGGTTTTTAATGGCTGGTTTTTAAAGTTAACTTTTTATTGTTAATTTTATTGACTTCTTATTGCTTTGTATACGCCTGCTACTCTCTGGTAGTCTGATGGTTAGAAGTCAATACTCCCAACTGCTGAAGCTCAGCTAGATTCCTGGTCAAAGAAATCTTTCTATTTATCTCAGTAGCTAGGTTTTTTGGATGTAGACCATCAGTGTTTTCTCCGCAGGTGCTTCTGGGTGAATTCAAACCTTCTACCTTTCAGTTACCTGCCAACCACTTTAGGTACTGATGCCATCCAGGGGTTCTGAGGAAAGAGATTTCTAAAAAGTTTTGATTACATGCTATTTTCTAGAAAGAGCTCTGGTGGTATATTGCATAAGGACTCAGTCTGAAAAGTCAAAGGCTGGCTGCTTGAAGTGGGAGAAAGTTGGGCTTATCGCCTCTCATAATATAAGAGTTTGATGAGGCATTATAATTAATTACAATAATCAATTGTAATCGAAGTTGTAAAACAAAATGCATAGAATTTTTGAATGAAAACCAGTATGATCTGTAAACTCATTCCAATAACAAATAATAAATGAGGAGAAAAGACTAGTCACAAACACACAAAATATATGTAGCCTCGGAAACCTAATGGAGTTTCACTCTTGGGTTGGACTCTATTATGGCAGTGAATTATTTAACCATTTAAATATTTCCAAGCCTGGTGTTCTCCAGAAAGTATGGCTTTAATTGAGACAGAATTGGGCTGAAAAATATTTGTGTCCTCCATATGACGAACAAGAAAATAATCATGTAAACCAGATTTCAAGATCAAACTCAAAACTCACTGCTGTCAAGTCAGTACCAACTCATAAGGACCCTCCTTTGAGTTTCTGAGATTATAAATCCCAGTGGCGGAAACTGCTCTTACTTCTTCCCAGCTGGTTCGAACCTGTAGAGATGTGAAATCTATTTACTAGCAGTGCAACTGACCCTGGGCTACTTAATGGTGAAAGTATAAAAATACCTAAGAAGTAGGAAAATTGTTTTCCAAATCCTGGGAAGTACTTCAGAAACAACCAAGCACATAAAAAGAATTGATGTATTATTAATATAATTTAATTATTCATTAAATAGTTTCCCTGAAGATACGAATGAGGTAAGACAAGATCAGCCTAGTTGAAGATACATACTTAGAAATACTATGGCCACATTGCTTCAAATATATTCAAACTTTTCAATAATTCAAACTAATTTCATCATTTTACTCTGTACTTAAAAGGTTTTAATCCAGTCACTTAATTCATTAATTCATTCTAAAATATATGAAAGGTACTGTGTGATATAACAGGGTTATAAAGATGAATCGGCCAGGGAATTTGCCTTTGAGGAGAATTCTATGAATAGAGGTACTAAAACACTCAGATTAGATTAAATGACTGTTCTTTAATTTAGTAAGTGGTAAATATGTGAAGCCAGGGGCATCTGAGAAAAGAGGTGACTGAGAGATGAGGAATGAGAAAAATCTTTCTGGAAGGAATTTTTACACTCTTTATGGTTTTATTGACTGTGGTCTTTCAAAAGAGATCACCAGACCTATCTTTTGAGGTGCTTCTAGGTTCAAACAGTCAACCTTTTGAGTAGCAGCCCAGCACAAATAAGCAAAGTGGCTAAGAGTGAAAATCAACTCAAAAGCAACTGGTAGCAGGTCGTATGTAGATGGGTAAGTGTCACTATTGGTGAGGAAAGGCATTGTGGATGAGGTAAACGGCAGGGAGAAAGAATGTCCTACTGGAGGCACGTAATTGTGTTTCCACATCTCAAAATAATGTTTTCGTAGTCAAGTAGCCAAGTTGAAGATTGAGGACTTGATTCTGTTTGAATCAAGGAAACAATTAACAACAACAACAACAGTTCAATCAAAGGAATGAGTAAGGAGGCACCGTGTACAGCCGTCTTGTGGAGGGAGAATTGTTGCTATGTGCCATCAGGCTGACTACAACCCATAGCAATTCTACGACTCTTACCCTATTCTCTTCCATCCTCATAACTTCTGATGTGCTCTAGTCTCTTGCTACAGTCACTGTGTCAATCCAGTGAAGGTCTTCCTCTCTCTCTGACCCTCCACAATTTTCACCATGATGTCTTTTTCCAAGGAGTGAGCTCAAAAAAATTGGCAGTTGAAAAATCCTTAGAACAAGAGGATATTTAAAGCTTTAGTAGAGAGTTCTCTGTTAGAAGATATAATGTATGTTTTGAAAATGTGAAATCCTCAGCTTGACTCTGTCTGCCTTGGGATTAACGGATTCCACCAACCTAAACCTCAGTGTAACCAAGGAGATAGTGACAATGCGCACAAAGTGATTTGCTGAGTGAATGAGAAAGTGCTTTTTTGATTAATGCTATGTGAAATAGCTTGACAGCAAAATCATCCAGACCAGGTTATTTCTGTACTGGGAAATGTCCTCACCATATTACACTGACCTCACATTAGGTTATATTTGATAGGTGGCTCTAAAAACGTGCCACAAGTGAGTGATATGAAGTCAAACAAAAACCACGTTGTGCCTTGGAAACCAGTAGATTACCACTGATATGAACACTGAGACTAAATACCACATTTTCTGGTTTAATTTTTCAAGCCAGTCCCATGAATAATCTTGCTCCCACTTGATAGATAAAGAAACTAGGCTCATAATAAAAGTCTAAAATCAAGCATCATCAAACAAAACTTAAAAGGAGATATCTTGCAAGTAAATGCCAAGGCTTCCTTTGAGTCTGGGGTCTTCTGATTCCTAAACTCAGGCCTCTACAGAAGTCATAAATGTGTCTAATGACCACCAACTTCCTTGTTTCTCAGAACTGTGGTCTTTCATCTGAAAAAGAGAGTTCTGACAGAGAGGCGGTACAAAGTCTGTTCAATTCATAAGAACATTTTTGTTTGGGTTTGGGTTTGGATTTTTTTACTGTTTGTGTGTGTGTGTGTCTCTCTCTCTCTCTCTCTCTCTCTCTGTGTGTGTGTGTGTGTGTGATTGGAGCACCAGTTTACAAAATAGATTAGTTTTCCTGTCAACCATTTATATACAATAACACTAATTACAATATCCACTATGTAATCACACTTTCCCTACTTCCTCTCGTAATTCTTATTTTCATTAATCTTTTTCTCTTATCCCTTCTTGCATGCAGGGATTTTTGTGTAAATGCTGCTCTTTTGGCCTTGTGGTTGGTTACTTAAGGAGTGAGTGTCTGCCTAGTGGTCACCATAATAGGCCTGTTATCTGGCTAAAAGCTGAGCCATAAGACACAGGTCCATTTTAAAATGCAGATACAAAGGCACATTTTAAACACTGAAGTAAACAGTTTATTGGCAGATATGTTTTAATAGGGTGCTACAGAAGCTGTACAAAACCACATTTACCAAGAAGCTACTGTTTGAACAAGATACATGTTACATTGGGAGAGTCTGCAGTCAGGAACCTTGCCAAATGTTTGTTGAGCAATGATGTTAATTTAAAGACTAAGGTGCATCCGATTCAGGCCATGGTCTTTTCAATCATTTGCTGTGCATCTGAAAGCTGGACAAGGAATAAAGATGACAGGAGGAGAATTGCTGCCTTTGAATTATTGTGTTGGAGAAGAGTATTGAATATCCCATTGACAGATATGAACAAACATTTATGTCTGGTGAAGTTCAGCCAGAATGCTCCTTGGTGGCAAGCATGACAGAGGATGATATTATCTCACATACTTTGGGCATGTTGCTAAGAGAGGCTATTTCTTGGAGAGGGACTTCGTGCTTGGAAAGGTGGAGGATCAGCAACAGAGAGGGAGATCCTTGATGAGATGGACTTGCACAAAGACTGCCCCAATGGGTCAAGTGGGTCAGAGATGATGAGAATGGCACAGGATAGGACACAGTTCTGGACTGTTATTCATAACATCACTATGAGTTGAACTCTACTATATGGCACCTAATAACATAACAGGATGTAGTGGTGCTGAAAGAAACTGGAGTTTAGGACACATTCCTCAGGCTTTTTTGTTTTTTCTAATGACCGTTCTCTGGAAGCAGGAGCGACATCCACTTCCAAAATGGCTTGGCTGTTCGTTAATGCTCAGGCTGTTCGTTCATAGGGTCGCTATGAGTCGTTTACGACTCAACGGCATTTAACAACAACAAACAACAATGACCGTTCTGGGTCCCAATTGTATGAAACATTATCTCCCGTCACCTAGCTGTGCTTCAGTTCTGAGACATGACCTGTAACTGCAAAGAGGAGGAGGAGGAGAAGGCCTGTGGAACCCCTTCCTGGATTCCAGTCCCTCTCACACTGTCTGCTCTGTTCTCTGAGGTGCTTGTGCTGAGAGGTAGCCCCAGTCAAGGCCACTATCAGTAGCACTGCTGAGCAATTTGGTCTGGACCCATGAAGCTTGTCCTGCTGCTGAGACTGAATTGTGTCCAGAACGAAGCCAAGAAGCCTTCTTTTATTTTCTAGTGAAGGGGGTCTACGGCTTCCTACAGTCTACCTAATAAATCAGCCCAAAGACAACCCTTTTCAGGCCGTGGGTGCACTGCTATCACAGGCTGAAGTCAGAGGATTTATTTTCTTATCCATAAATTCTGGTTCATTGAAGCATGTCCTCCCAGCTTTGTGAACCACCTCTGACTGGAACCCAAGCAGGAAGCCATGACTGGTTCTCGACCTTTGCCTCCTTCCTTCAGGCTAAGTGTCTGGGGCCAGCAGAGAAGTGCCACTCATCTAGCTAACAATACACTTTGGTTTGCATTTCAAGTGTAAAGAAAAATTGAAGGTGTCAGCTTCTACCTGTAGTATCCAGAATGTAATTTCTGCTTCTGTCTCGGCTAAAGCTGTAGAAAAGTGGTCTTCAGAGCTTTAGAGCCAACTTCCACTGAAAGGGTGAAAGCTTGACCAGAAGTTCTTCCTGACTCCAGGCTTTTAGGTTGAGTTTCTGAGATAAATTTGCTCAGCTCACGTGCTTGATAATGGGAATCCTTATTAGGGAAGAGTTTAGGCTTTCTTATTTATGATGTAGTTTTGGTCCAAAAATAAAGACTTTTTTCAAAGGGTTATTTTTAAGGGCTACTATTTCTCCAGGAACTTAAGCCTCCTCTCTGAGATTCACTCCCAGATATTCAGAAGCTGCTTCACCAGAGACCCAGCTGAGGGAGACCGGGGACATGGCGGGACTGCGATACAGCTTTTTGAAAATCCAATCGGCAGCACTTTTTCTCTGACTTCTGGCACAGTTCCGTCCCTCTGCATCACCCCCTTCTGGTCCTTTCCCCTCATAAAGCACATTTCTCAAAAAAGGAGAAACACACACTCCGTTACCTCCTCATGTAAGTACCAACTCAATGGCTGCAGGGGCCTTCTTGGGGACAGGATGCAATCTGCAGCAAGTCTCTTTGCATTCTAAGGCCTGGCAGATCCCGGGAGCCGCTGACTAGCCCCAGGAAAGGAATGTAGCCTTTGCATGAGCAGAGTGTGCTACATAATCTTGTCTTAAAAGAAAGAATACCCCCTAGAGGTAAACAAGAGCTATCAGAAGGCTGCAGAGCAGCAACAGCCACCCCTGGCCAGCAGAGAAGTGACAACAGCAGAATTGTAAAGAACTGACTTGAAAATAGTATAAGGATGTATCTTGATGCAAAATATTTCCAGGGGGGAAAAATAGCAGAAACAAAGAAGTCAATTCCAGAAGGTAAGGGGATTCAGGCACCTGAAGCATGGAGTGCCTCTTCTCCTGCCTCTCTCTAGAAGAGATGTCCTGAGGGCCCTTGAAAGCTGGAAGGGCTCACCTGAGAGGCTGGGAGGGGTGAAGGCTGAGCTCCAGTTAAAGCCCTGGAACCCGCTACAGCCTGCTGTGCAGCTGCTCTGCTCTGCCTGGAAACTGCCCTGCCACTCTGAAAAGCTTCAAGTCCAAGGAGCTCCCAAGGAGTTCAGGAGTTAAATGGAGGATAATCTAAACTTTTGGAACCTCATTTCTCAGCAGCATGCTCACCATTGCCCTCTACTCATTCAGAGGAAAAGAGAGAATGTGGAAAACAACTTTTCCTATGAGTTTCCTCCCTCCCCACTCCCTGTTTGTGTGTGTGTGTTTAATATTGTGATTTGAGTGAAAGTTTACAAAGCGTATTGGGTGGGATTTTTTTCAATCGACCATTTATGCACAATTTGCTTCAAACATCAGTTATAATGCATATAATGTTTCATCAACCATTCAGTCTGTGTGTGTATTGTCTTTCTCTTCATCCATCAGGATCACTCATTCCTGTTTAGTAGGAACCACTTGATAAGTAGTTGACCCTCCAATAGGCTTTCTGAGGCTGTAAATTGCATGGGAGGAGATTGTTCATTTTTTTTCTGAGAAGCTGTTGGTGGATTCAAACCATCAGAGAGGTGCCAAGTGTTTATTACCCAGTAATTAAATTTTCTAAGGTGTGTCTGATTCAGACCATGGTATTTCTCATCACTTGCTATGCATCTGAGAGCTGGACAATGAACAAGGATGACAGAAAAAAGAATTGACACCTTTCCTTTGAGCTGTGGTGTTGGAGAAGAGCACTGGTCATCCCATGGACAGCCAAGAGAATGAACGGATATGTCTTGGAGAGGGTGCACCTTAAGAACTCTTTGGAGGTGAGAATGTGAGGCTTCACCTCACATGCTTTGGACATGTAGCCAGGGGATGCTATTCCTTGGAAAAGGACATGATTCTGGGAAGGGTAGAGGATAAGTGTAGGAAAGAAAGACCCTCAACCAGACTGATTGACATGGTGACTGTTACAATGGGCTCTTATGCGTTAGGAAGTGTGAGAATGGTGCAGGCAGGATGGGATTCAGATCTGTTATTCATAAGGTCTCTTATATGAGGCTCAACGACACCTAAAAACAACAACAACCCTCTTCCCCTCCCTGGTAACCAAACTAGAATGATTCTCTTATGTAAGCCGTTCTTCAGCTTTTTATTATGACAGTGGTCTTCTACTGTATTTGTCATATTATGATTGACTTATTTCACTTAGCATAATGTCCTCTAGACTCCTCCACATTATGTAGGACTTCATGAATTCTTCACTATTTTTCTATAACATGCAGTGTTTCATTAAGTGATTGTACCTTAGTTTCTCTATCCATTTGTTCACTGATGGACATTTGGGTTGTTTTCATCTCTTTGCTATTGAGAATAATGAAGCAATAAACATAAATGTGCATATTTGTTTGAATCATAGCTTTTATTTCTTGAGGATACATGCCTAGTAGTTGAATGTTGTTGTTGTTGTTGTTGTTAGGTGTCGTTGAGTCGTAGATGACTCAATAGCGACCCTATGAACGAAAGGCCTGAGCACTGTCCATACATAGAGTTTCCAGAGGCAAGCCATTTTGGAAGTGGATGCCGCTCCTAGATCAAAAGATATTTCTATTTTCACCTTTTTAGTAAAGGTTGACCTGCCCTGCATAATGTTTGCACCATTTTACATTTCCACTGGCAGTGTATGAGAGTCCCAATCTCATCACACTCTCAGCATTTGCTGCCCATTTTGTAAGTGGGCTGTTTGACTTTTCTTGTTGAAATGCTAGAGTTTCCTATAAGTTTTAGATATAAGCCTCTTGTCAGATGTTGTTGCCAAGTATTTTTGCCAGTCTATAGGCTCTCTTTTAACCCTTTTAAAATATGTGCTATGCTCCCAGCTATTCCTCAAGTACCCTTAGACCACAGGACTTGCTTTCTTTTTTTCTTTTCTTTTTTTTTCAGTTTGTCACTTACAGTACACCCTTCCCAATTTTGAAACATGCAGCGGTACTAGGGATATTATAGCTAATGTAAGATGGATCTTGGCAGAAAGCAGAGAATACCAGAAGAATGTCTACCTGTGCTTCATTGACTATGCAAAGGCTTTTGACTGTGTGGATCACAATAAGCTATGGCTGACTCTGAGAAGAATGGGAATCCCAGAACACTTGATCGTGCTAATGTGAAACCTATTCTTGGACCAAGAGGCAGTTCTCAGAACAGAGCAGGGAGACACTGGATGGTTCAAAATCAAGAAAAAGGTCTGTCAGGGATGTATTTTGCCTCCACATCTTTTCAATCTGTATGCAGAACAGATCACCCGAGACACTGGGCTGTACGAGGAGCAATGTGGCATCAGGATTGGAGGAAGAATCATCAACAACCTGCGTTATGCAGATGACACAACCCTGCTCGCTGAAACTGAGGACGACCTGAAGCGCTTGCTGCAGAAGG
>NW_006399800.1:7463734-7464891 GCF_000299155.1 Elephantulus edwardii
GGATAGGTTTGTCAGAGGCAATGAGATTGGCACAGGATAGAGCACGGTTTAGGGCTGTTGTACACAGGGTCGCTATGAGTCGCAAACGACTAGACGGCACATAACAACAACAACAACATACTTGGACCAAGAGGCAGTCGTCAGAACAGAGCAAGGAAACACTGCATGGTTCAAAATTGGGAAGGGCATATGCCAGTTTTGTGTCCTATCTCCATACCTTTTCAACCTGTACGCAGAACAGATTATCCGGGAGGCTGGGCTCTATGAGGAGAAGTGTGGGGTCAGGATTGGTGGATGATCTATCAACAATCTGTGTTATGTAGATGACACAACACCGCTTGATGAGCTGTGTCGGAGACAGTGTGATTGGCACAGGATAGAGCAAGGTTTAGGGCTGTTGTACATAGGATTGCTATGAGTCGCAGGTGACTCGATGGCACATAACAACAACACCATATTCTAGTTTAAGTTTCAGAATCTCTTCTAGCACTCATTTTTATCTTTCTGTGATAACTTTGTAATAACATTTTAGTTTCTTCATGAATGATGAATAAAACCCAGAACACGTCTGGTCTTTTGTCATTAGTTCAATTTATCAAATTTTCTTGAGTTGTTGTTGTTATGTGCCGTAGAGACTTGTGACTCATAGCCATCCTATGTACAACAGCCCTAAAGCCTGCTCTATCCTGTGCCAGTCGTGTTGCCTCCGACACACCCATCCCGATTACCCCAGTCACTGAATCAATCCACCTCATAGAGGGTCTTCCCCTCCTGTGCTGTCCCTCCGCCCTCCCAAGCATAATGTTCTTCTCAAGGACCAGTCCTTTCTTACAACATGTCCAAAATGTGTCAAATAAAGCCCCAGAATCCAAGGAGCAGCCTGATTTAACCCTATCCAGGATGAACCTGTTCGGTTTCTTAGCAGTCCATGGAATATTCAATACTCTTCTCTAAAACCCCAACTCAAAGGCATTAATTCTCCTTCTATCCTCCCTAGTCATTGTTCAGCTCTCTGATGCATAGCAAGTGATTGCAAAGACCATGGCCTGTATTAGGTGCACCTTAGTCTCCAGAATGACACCATTGCTCTTCAGTACTCTGGAGAGGCCCCTCAAATCATACTTTCCCATCACAATGTTGTTGTTGTTGTTGTTGTT
>NW_006399800.1:7464991-7471865 GCF_000299155.1 Elephantulus edwardii
AAATTAATAAAAAAATAATAATAAAAGTAGAGAATTTTTAAAAAAGAGAAAATGATAGCCTAAGATAAAAGGCCCAGATGTGAAAGCTGTTTCACATGCAGAAAATAAAAAGTGGAGGTGGGGGAGAAAACAAAGATTCTCACCATTGGGCCAGTTGGCAGCATCATGATAGATGGTGAAGAGATTGAGATTGTTCACAGTTTTAGTTTGCTTGGCTCCACAATCAACACTCTTGGCATCAGAAGCCAGGAAATTAAAAGACATATTGCGATGGGGAAGTCTGCTGTTAGAGACCTCTCCAAAGTACTGAACAACAATGCAGTCTGGAGACTAAGGTGTACCTGATACAGGCCATGGTCTTTGCAATCACATGCTATCCATTGGAAAGCTGGACAATGACTAGTGATGATAAAAGGAGACCTGATGCCTTTGAGCTGTGGTGCTAGAGAATAGTATTGAATGGACTGCTAAGACAATGAACAGGTTCAAACTGGAGAGGGTTAAACCAGGCTGCTCGTTAGAGGCAAGGATTCTGAAGATTCATCTGACATCATTTGGACATGTTGCAAGGAGGGACCAGTCCTTGGAGAGGGACGTTATGCTTGGGAGGGTGGAGGGACTGCACAAGAAAGGAAGACCCTCGATGAGATGGATTGATTCAGTGAGTGGGGTAATGCGGGTAGGTGTGCCAGAGACAATACAATTGGCACAGAACAGAGCAGGGTGTAGGGCTGTTATATGTAGGGTTGCTATGAGTCACAGGTGACTCGATGGCACATATAGCAACAACGTTTGAAGTATCTTTAATTCAGTGACCTAAAGCTAAACCAATCAGAAAAAGGGAACTTGCTTTTATCATCCTTCCCTCTGGGGATTTTGGCAGATATAGGACATAACTGGGGGTGTAACTGGAACTGGCTAAGAATCCTTAATGGGATAGGGTTTGTAACAAAATGTGGAGTTTCTGGGTGGAGCAAAGTATTAAACTATTTGTTGTTTGCTGAGGGGTTACGGGTTAAAGTTCAGGAAGAGAGATGAACTAGTCAAGAACTTCTAGCAAATCAGCCATTGACAAGTCCTGTAGAGGACAACACTCTGGCAAACAGGAGGTTACCAATGTCAGAGTCCTCTGAGCACAAATGGTCTTTATAGATTGTTGCAAGAGAATAAATCTGAGTCCAGGATTATCAGGTTGGCTGGTCTTTCAAGAGAGGCAAGAAATTTAAATTTGCATGTGAAATGGCCTATTTTTAACTGTTAGTCCAAATAGTTTAATAATAGTTTTGTAGGGCAAAACTCTGCCAGGGGCTTCCCTTTGATCCTGCAGGGCACTATGAGGTATAGCCCCAGGCTGCTCCTTTCACTGCAGGTGGTTGTAAACAACGTCTGGGAGCCTGCAGGCCACAGCCTATGCAGTCACCCAGAGCAGCCCACTCCAAGGACACCTTGAGGCTAAGAAGAGGTCACCTCTTTCTAGAATGTAGAGAGACTGCTCTGGTGGCCTACTCCACAGGGAGTTGTTCTGCTAGCCACAGGTAGTCAGTCCCTCTCTAGCAGTTCAGATTGCCGAGCAGCTCCATAGGAGAAAGATGTGCAATCTTCTTCTGCATGCTTTACAGCCTCTGAAAGCTGCTAGGTCAATTCCAACTAGACAGTCAATGGGTCTGAGTTCTGAGAATGTAGATTCTACAGCTGCACAGGCTCAGGACCCCTAGCAATAGTTACAGCCAGGCAAATGAAAACCATTTCTGATCTAGAATAGGCCACCAGCCAATTACCATCAGGTCAGCTCCAAATCTGACACCTCTACATGTGTCAGAATAAAGCTGTCCTCCATGAAGTTTTCAATAGCTGTTTTTCTGAAGCTGATTGCCAGGCCTTTCCTTTGCGGTGCCTCTGGGTAGACTCAAACTACCACCCTTTCGGTTGTCAGCTCAATGTGTGTCAACAAAAACTTGTACTGTTTTACAGTAAAAGCAAAGAGAATTGCTGAAAGTTCAAAAACAATTTAAACTGCCCACATACCTCATCTCATAAAATAAACACAAACTTCAATATGGTATGTAGTATCAGAGGCATATTTATGAGAAAACGTCAAACAGTAAAGATTCAACGTCCTGAACGAAGGTTGCAAGACTAGGGAAGCCAGAAGTAGAACAATTTGAAGTGAGGACTTCACAGTAATTGATTGGAAATATGAATGTGAGCTATTTGGATTGGTTAGTTTAAATATTTGACTAGGCTGGGTTTTCAGAGTGGCCACAGGCAATTTCCTTAGAACATTTTCTGAGAGCTGTCGAGGGCATGTCTGATAAAGATTTTGTGTCAAGATATTCTCTTAAGGATCCCAATAGAAGATTGCTGATACAGTGGAAAATATAAGGAACAGAATTCAAAATAATAAAAAAATACCAGACTTACTATGTAAGAAATTTTAGCAGAAACCCAAAGACTATGATCCTTCAAGCCTCAAATTGAAATCACCCTTGTGGCTCAACTTCCAAACAAAAAAAAATGACCTGTAAGGTGATCAGGAACACCAGGCAGCTTAGTAGCAGCGGGTGCTCTCCTTAGCACAACCAACCATGGTCAAAGGGTAGCTTTGCCCAAGGATAAAGCTCAGAAGGCAGGAAGAGAAAGGGGGGAAAGGGCAAAATGAAATGGGCAACACAGGGAACGAGTGAGATGAGCACTATTAGTGTGGAAATGTTTATCAACGCCACAAAATATAACGTGTTTAAAATGCTCAATGCAAAACAGATTTGCTTTAAACATTTTCAATCAAGTAACAATAAAATATTGTTTTGTTTAATAAAAAGAACTCCTTTAAGACTATTCTTCCCACATTTTTTGGCTTAGTCTCAGAGGAAAAAAAAATGTTTTCTTTGTTATAGATCTCCTCAGTCTCTCTGAGGGTTTGACAGTTGCAGGGAAAATCCTTTTCGATGTACTTAAATCTGTCTAAAGTGTTTGGTTTGACAATTTCAAGGGAAGTAAGTAAAGAGCAAAGATGGAGTTAAAGCTCAGACCTGGACTAATCATTCCAATAAGAATCAATCACCTCGATTTTGGAGTTCTCACACATTTCCTTCTTTTGAAGAAGGGTTTAATTAACATCTTTTGATCACTATTATACAAATGTTTTCTTCTGCAGGAGCTTGTGATGGTGACAGCACTTTGGAAGACTGCATGCTTAGATAAGCCTTTAAGACCCTTGACATTACTGGGTAGTAGGCTGGTACCATCTGACCTCTTCATTCTGCTATGGTTTAATATTCACTTTCCGTGACCATTGACAGGGAGTAGGAGGAGGGATTAGGTGTAGGGTAAGGCTACATTAAAGGATCAGCCTGACTATTTAGAACACTGGCTTAGGGTGTTAGGATGAATCCCCTGGGGAAATAGATCTATCTATGCACATAATTCTTCTCATAGGCAGTAAATTGGTCCATTGCATTACATAGCTATGGTGGTGTAGTTTGCAGGGAGCAGCACTGCCAATCTAAAGGTAGTGCCTGCCTCTCTAGGGGTTCAAAATCCACCATTTGTCCCCTAGGTGAAAGATAGGATATCTCCTCCTGTGTAATTTACAGCCTCCAAAAACCTGCTGGAGGGCCAGATATGAGTTGGTTTTAACTTAGGGACAATGAGGAAGCTCTGGCAGCTTACTGATAAGGAGTCCTGCTGTCAACCCAAAGTTACTCTGTTTGAATCCACTAATTACTCCTCAGGGGGGAAGAAAAGGAGGCAATCTGCTCTCCCTGTGATTTGCTGTTCCTATATACCATATAGACTGAACTGATCCATGGCTGACCCTCCAGTGGGTTTTCAGAAACAGAAAGTAAATCATGTGCCTTCAGGTCATCAAAGCAGTTTTTTACCACTCTGCCACTGGAGCTCCCTGTGATTTTCTGCCTCTGGAGGCCGGAGGCACTAGAGGGTCAGCGGCACTGGGGGGTCAGCTATGAATCTGTTTCAATTCAATGGTAAATTACAACATGCATAAAAAAGAAAAGAATTTCTTTTATTTAGTTTGTATCATAACACTGATTATTTATTTAATGAAACATTGGCTTATACAATTACTATCATTAATCCATATTGAAGGCTGTAGTCCTTGACCTTCTGTAGCAAATGTCTCAGGTCCTCCTCAGTTTTGGCAAGCAAGGTTGTGTCATTTGCATAACATAGGCTGTTGATGAGTCTTCTTCCAATTCTGATGCCACATTCATCCTGATGGAGCCCAGCCTCCTGGATGATCTCTTCTGCAAATAAATTGAAAAGATATGGAGATGGGATGTATCCCTGATGTACACCTCTCCTGATTTTAAACCATGCAGTGTTTCCTTGCTCTGTTCTGATGACTGACTCCTGGTCCAAGTATAGTCAACTGTTCTGGGATTTCCATTCTTCTCACAGTAAGCCACAGTTTGTTGTGATCTACATAGTCAAATGCCTTTGCATAGTCAATGAAACACAAACATTCCTCTGATATTCTCTGCTTTCAGCCAAAAGCCATCTAAAATTAGCAATAATATCTCTAGTGCATTGGCCTCTTCTAAACCCAACCTACACATCTGGCAGTTTTCAGTTTATGTGCTGTTCTAGCCAGTGAAGAGATTGAAAATGTTAGCAGTTTGCTTGGCTCCACAATCAACACTTTTAGTGCCAGCAGCCAGGAAAGCAAAAGATGAATTGCACTTGGAAAATCTGCTGTCATGGACCTCTCCAGAGTACTGAAGAGCAATGATGCCAGTCTGAGACTAAGGTGTGCCTGATATAGGCCATGATCTTTGCAACTACCTGCTATGTATTAGAAAGCTGGACAATGACAAAGGATGAAAGAAGGAGAATTGATGCCTTTGATCTGTGGTGCTGGAGAAGAGTATTGACCGTACCGTGGACTGCTGGGAGAAAAAACAGGTTTGTCCTAGAGAGGGTGAAACCAGGCTGCTCCTTGGAGACAAGGTTTCTGAAGTTCCATCTCACATACTTTGGGCATATTTCAAAGGAGTACCAGTCCTTTGAGAGGGACAGCATGCTTGGAAGTGTGGAGGAACAGTGCAAGAGAGGAAGACCCTGGATGAGATGGATTGGCTTAGTGACTAGGGTAATGGGGGTAGCCATGTCTACCCAGTAAGTTTGGCTCAAGACAGAGAAGAGTTTAGAACTGTTATACATAGGGTCACTTGTAAGCAACTTGATGGCACATAACAACAACAATATCATTAATCCAGTTAGTAATACAGAGTGAACCAAAGTTCTAATATTTTAAGGTAATGAGATGAAAATATACATATAAAAAAGAAAGTGTAGTTATAGAGATTACTAAATGCAAACTGGCTGCCCATAATAATGTCTTTCTCTCTCTCCCCAAAGGTATTCTCTCAAGAGCAGTAGGAAGGAGGTTTTAGCAATAGTATATACTTTTTTAATTAAAAGGAGATATGAGTTATAATTACTGGCATTAGTTACTGATTATGTTGATTAATAAATGCATATTCTCTCAAAGTGCGAGAATAAACTATTAGAAAAGAGTAAGACTGAAATGAGCTTGTATAGTAGTAAAACAACTAGGAAGTAAGACTACAGGTGTACAATAAAGTTAATAGCATAAGAATAGTTACAGGTGCAAGGCAAAGCTCTGAGTACTTCAACCAGTTATATGAAGTATGTACCTCAGATGACAATTTCTTTTGGCTACCTGGGCATTTTAAAGTGGTTTTTAGTTCTCTTGTTGTTCTCGTTATGTACCATTGAGTTGGAAACTGACCCTGAAATGGGTTTTAAGAAGCAGTAAATCGCGTAGGAGGAGTCTGTCTCACTTTCTTTTGAAGAACAGCTGGTGAATTTAACAAATGTGCCTTTGGGCTGGCGGAACAATCAACTTCTTACCACTAAATCACCATAGCTCCTGTAGAGAATTGGAAAATACAGTCTTGGTGATGGAGATAAGACTGGAGATTAAATGATAGAATTTTGGACAGTCAATGATATAATGATTGCAAATAACTTTTGGAAAAAATATAAAGAGCAATTATACACATGGACCTCATATGATGGACATACAGGCATCTGATTGACTGCATCTATGCAAAAGTCAATGTAGAAACTCAATTCAGCAGCCAAAACAAAGTCAGGAGTTGGACATGAAACAGACCATTGCTTAATCATGAACAAGTTCAAATTGAAGCTAAAGACAATAAAAACAAGTCCATGAGGCTCAAAATTTGACTTTGAATCTATCCAAGTTTAATTTAAAAGACATCTCAAGGAATCCAGGAAGTATTTAAAAAAAAGATGGAAAGAATATACTGAGTCATTGTATCCAAAGGAATTGGCAGACACAAAAGAATTTCATGAAATAACGTATGAGCAAGAGCCTTGGCGATGAAAGAAGTTCAAGCTGCTTTGAAGGAAATAGCAAAGAATAAGGCCCCAGGAATAGATGGTATGCCAACTGACGTATTTCAGCTAACGGATGCTGCCCAGGATGTGCTCACCAACTTGTGCCAAGAAATCTGGAGAACATCTGCTTGGCCAACTGACTGGAAGAGATCTATATTTGTTCCCATCCCAAAGAAAGGTGACCCAACAGAGTATGGAAACTATAGAACAATATCATTGATTTCACATACAAGCAAGATTCTACGGAAGATTATAAAAAAAAAAATGATTGGAGCAGCCCATCAGCAGAGAACTGCAGGAAGTCTAGGACGGGTTTAGAAGGGGTTGTGGTACTAGGAATACTGTAGCTAATGTTAGATGGATCTTAGTTGAAAGCAGAGAATACCAGAAAAAAAAAAGTCTATCTGTGTTTCATTGATTATGCAAAGGCATTTGACTGTGTGGATCATAACAAACTGTGGCTGAC
>NW_006399800.1:7473634-7474501 GCF_000299155.1 Elephantulus edwardii
TGGAGTCAAGAATTCTGAAGCTTCGTCTGACATACTTTGGGCATGTTGCAAGAAGGGACTGGTCCTTGGAGAGGGACATCATGTTTGGGAGGGTGGAGGTACGGCACAGGAGAGAAAGACCCTCGATGAGATGGATTGATTCTGTGAGTGGAGTGGTGGAAATGAATGTGTTTGAGACAGCGATGTTGGCACAGGATAGAACGGCGTTTAGGGCTCTTGTACATAGGGTCGCTATGAGTCGCAAATGACTAGATGGCACATAACAACAACAACAAGTGTTTCCTTGCTTTGTTCTGGCGACTGCCTCCAGGGATGTGTCCTATCCCCATAACTTCAAACTCTATGCTGAACAGATTATCTGGGAGGCTGAGCTCTGGGCGAAGTGTGGCATCAGGATTGGAGGTAGACTCATCAACAATGTGTGTTATGCAGAAGACACAACCCTGCTTGCTGAAACTGAAGAGGACCTGAGGTGCTTGCTGCAGGTTAAGGACTGTAGCCTTCAATATGGATTAAAGTTCAACATCAGGAAAACAAAGGTTTTCAACTGTTTGGAAGGAATATATAATTACATATTATTGTCATGACATGAGTCCACAACGAAGGTTGTATAGTGGAGTGGACTTGGGGGGATGGATTGTCTAACAATGGAAGAATATTTCTTTTACTTTTCAAAGAGAAGAGAGAACAGGGCCAGTGGCAGGGAGAAAAGTGCAACAATGAATGAATGGAAATCCAAAGTCTATAAATTTTCATTAAAAATAATAATAATACCACATGATCCTATCAATTGACGCAGAAAAGGCCTTTGACAAAATCCAACACCCTTTCCTGATGAAAACACTCAACAAAATAGGACTAGAGGGG
>NW_006399800.1:7474601-7498317 GCF_000299155.1 Elephantulus edwardii
GCAGTCCTTGACCTTCTACAGCAAACGTTTCCGTTCCTCCTCAGTTTCATCAAGCAGGGTTGTGTCATCTGCATAACACAGATTGTTGATGAATCTTCCTCCAATCCTGATGCCACACTTCTCCTCATACAGATCAGCTGCTGAAGTAAGAGAGCTGAAGATTTCAAAGAGCAGACAAGACTTCAAGAGAAGAAGATTTCAAGAGAATACAAAGCAAAGTATTGTAACAAACTAAGCTAGAAGTGGGAGTTAGAAAAGACAAGAATATGCTCAGTATTTTTCTACTTGAGATAACTGAAGAGCAAAACCAATGCCTCAAGGTGTAATACTGAGTGACTCTATGAACAAAATCTTGCATAATGCAGAAAACATCAAAAGAAGATGGAAAAAATATATAGATCCAAAAGGTCAAACCTTTTCAGGAAGTAACATACAGTCAAGAACCAATGGTGACAAAACAAAAAGTCCTCGCTGCACTGAATGCATGGGGGTGGGCGGAGGGACGTGAGGGAGGGAAGCCCAGGGATTGATGGAGTATCAATTGAGGGATTTCAGCCGACAGCTGCAGCCCTGTATATGCTTACTAACCTATTCAAAAAAATTTGGAACACCTAGCCACTGACTGGAAGAGTTCCTTATTTGTTCTAAAAAAGTGATACAACAGAACCCAAAAATTATCAAACAGTATAAATAACATTACATACAAGTAAAATCTTGCTAAGAATTATTAAAATTTGGCTGGAGAAGTACAGCAACAAGACACTGCCAGAAATTCAAGCTGGATTCAGTAGAGACTATGGCACAAAGTTTCAAGGACTTCATTGCTGATGATCCTGGCTGAAAGCAGAGAATATCAGAAAAACATTTACTTAAGGTTTTATTAACTACGCAAAGGCATTTGATGGTGTAGAAGACAACAAATTATGGCTAACATTGAGAAGGGTGGAAATTCCGTAACACTTTATTTTGCCCATGTGAAACCTGTATCTAGACCAAAAAGCAGTGTTCAAACAGAACAAGGGAACACTATATTGTTTAAACTCAGAAATGTTGTGCATCAGGGTTTGATTCTTTCGCAGTAATTATTCAAGTGATATGCTGAGCCAACCATTTGAGATGCTGGACTATGTGAAGAAGAATATAGAGGAATAGTTGATAACCAACATCCTGCAGATAATACGACCTTACTTGCAGAATCTAAAGAGGACTTGAAGCATTGCAGAAGATCAAAACTACTATCTTCTATATAGATTACGTCTCAACATTACATCTCAAAGAAAACACAAATCTTCACCCCTTAACCAAAATGCAGTATCATTGAAGTTGCCAAGGATTTAGTTTTTCTTGGATCTACAATCAATAGCTATAATAGTTGTTCTTAGATGTAATGAGTCAACTATGACTCAAAGTGACCTTATGAACAATGGATCTGAACCTTGACCTAACCTGTTGACCATCCTGATCATCTCTGATACACTTGGTATATCATGGTGGTTGTGTACTGTCAAGTCAGGAACAGTCCATATCTAACCCTCCAGTGGGTTTTCAGAGGCAATAAATTACTCGGAAGATTGCCCAACTTTCTCTTGTGGAGCATCTTGTGGTTGTTTTTATTGTCATGTGCTGTTGAGTTGCCTGCAACTCATAGCAACCCTATGCACAATAATTCTGAACACTGCCATATCCTGAGCCAGTCTCACTGATTCTGCCTGTACACCTAATCCCATTACCCCAGTTATCATGTCAATCCATCTCATCTGAGGTCTTCCTCTCCTGTGCTGTCTCTCCACCTTCTGAGCATGAAGTCCTTCTCCAAGGACTGGTCCCTTCTGGCAATGTGACCAAAGTATATGAGAGATGAAGTTTCACAATCCTTGTCTCCAAGGAGCAGCTTGGTTTCACCTTCTCCAGGACAGACCTATTTGTTCTCTTGCTGGTCCATGGTATGTTCAATACTCTTCTCAAGCACCAGAACACAAAGGCATAAATTCTACTGTCATCCTTAGTTATTGTCCTGCTCTCTAATGTACTAGCTTCTTCCATTAAGCAAGCCTAGAGAGACAGGTAGCAAAGGACATTTTCATCCATTTCCATCAAATCAGTGAAAGAAAATCAGGTCCTGCTTTATTTTGTTTTTGTTGAGTTTAAGAAACAAAAGAGTTGAGGCCCAGAATAGATTAGTTGCACCCAATCAGCTCTGGCTTATGGAAACCACACCTACAGCAAAGCTAAACACTGGCTGGTCCTGTGCCACCTTTATTATTAATATGCTTGGATCTATTGTTACAACAGTAGATGTAGTGTCTTCGAACTGAAGAGGCTCATCTTCCAGCATTATCATTGATAAGTTTATTATTACTGTGAGTAAAGTTTCCCAGGCACATTTTTAGAAGTAATTTGCCAGGCCTTTCTTTCTGGGTTGTTTTAAGTCTGGAAGCTCATCTGGATGCTGTCTACCAGGAGTAACCCCATTGGTACTTGGTGCTCTGGTGGCATAGCATCCAGAAAGACATAAATTACAGTTCATAGTTCAGAATACTGTTTCATGCTATGGCTGGTAGTAGCAGTCAAGAAATCAAAAGATGTGTTGCATTGGGAAAATCTTCTGTTGACGACCCCTTTAAAGTGTAAAGACTAGGACATGAATTTGAAAGGTAAGGTGGGCTGATCCAAAAGCCATGGTTTTTTCGTTTATTTCCTATGGATATGAAAGTTGAACATTGAAAAAGGATTACCAAAGAAGAATTGTTTTCAAATTGTGCGGACAAATGCTGAATATCCCATGGACTGACAAAAGATTAAACAAGTATGTCCTGGAGGAAGAGTGCAACCAAGAGGCTCCTCAGAGGCAAGGGTCATGAAACTTTGTCTCACGTACTTTGCCCATGTTGTCCTGAGAGGCTAGTACTTGAAAAAAGACATCATTCTAGGAAAGTTAGAGGGTCAGCAAAAAAGAAGAAGGAACCTCCAGGGGATGGATTGGCATGATGACTATAAAAATGGCCTAGAGCATGACAGAGATTGTGAGGATGGTGCAGGATAGGCAAGGCTCAGATCCATTGTTCATAGGATTATTGGGAATCATAGAGCACTTGTAGGCGCCTACTAACAAAAAGTGCATTGCTAAGTGCATTAGTAGAGTTATTTAAAACACTCAGAACATGTTTCATTAGATTTTGGCATGTGCCATAATATCTTCCAATCCAAAGGATTCTTTTGTAGTCAGTATAATGTCATTGTTAGTTGTTGTTAAGTGTCCTCGAGCTGAGGGCAAGAGTGACTCTATTAACAACAGATCTGAACCATGTCCTATTCTGGGCCATCTTCTTACATCCTGACATATTAGAACCCATTGTGATGGTCACGGTGTCAATCCACCTTGTAGAGTGTCTTCTCCTTCACTGACCTTCTCGCTTTCCAAGCATCATGTCACTCTCTAAGAAACAG
The DNA here is from genome assembly GCF_000299155.1 of Elephantulus edwardii. NCBI lineage: Eukaryota > Metazoa > Chordata > Mammalia > Macroscelidea > Macroscelididae > Elephantulus > Elephantulus edwardii. The sequence goes on from NW_006399800.1 coordinate 7,478,049, forward strand.
CCCCTTCTAAAAACATGTCCGACATACACGAGGCAAAGCTTTATATCATCTTTGCTTTCAAAGACCACTCTGGCTGCACTTTCTTCAAGACATATTTGTTTCCTCTTTTGGTAGTTCATGAGCTGTTCATCACTCTTTTTCAATGCCAGAGCTCAAAGGCATCATTTGTCTGTCACCCTTACTCATTGTCCAGCTCTCATATGCATAGCTAGTGATCAGAAGACCATGGCCTGAATCAGGCACACCTTAGTCAAACTGACAACATTACTCCTAAATAATTTGTAGATGTCCCTAACTGTAGATTTCACAAATGAAATATGTCTCCTGGTTTCCTGACTGCTGGTACCAAGGGTGTTAATTGTGGATCTAAGTAAAATGAAGCTGTTGACAGCTTCAATTTTTCTCCATCTATCATAATATTACCTCTTGGTCCAATGATAAGAATCTTTGTTTTCCTGACATTGAGATGCAATCCATATTGGAGGCTGTATTCTTTAGTCTTCTGCCACAAGTGTTTCAAGTCCTCTTCACTTTCAGCAAGTAAGGTTGTGTCATCTGCATAATTCAGGTTATTGATGTTTCTTCCTTGGATCATGATGCCATATTTCTCTTCATAGAATTCAGCTTCTTGAATAATTTGCTTATCATAGAGGTTGAGTAGGTATGGAGTGAAATACAACCCTGAAACACTCCCTATTTGAGTTTTACCAGTAGCTGCTGAGTCAACTCCAACTCATGGTGACACCACGCAGGTCAGGGTCAAACTGTGCTTCACAAGGTTTTCAACTGCTAGTATTTGGGAAGCATGTCGCTAGGTAACTCCTTCTGAAGTACCCCTGGGATGACTCCAACCTCCAACCTTTCTGAGCCTTGAAACAAATCTGTTTGGACAACTCATTGACCCTATATGTCTGAGCTTGACCTTGAAAAATGGGGACAACCTAATTGAAGTCTTCTTGTTGTTATGTACTGTTGAGTCAGAACTTATTCATAACTGACCTTCCAGTTGGTTTTCAGAGGCAGTGAATTTTTCTTCCTCAGAGTAGCTGGTGGGTTCAAATAGCAAGGCTTGGGTTGGCAAAGCAAATCCCTAAGCCATTTATGACTGAGGTGAGGTAGGGAAACAAATAGAACTCAATAAACATCAGCGAGAAAGGTTTGGGTGATGACTGAGTAGCAAAATAACAAGTCTTTTAATTCATTAATCTTTTATGACGAATTTAAGATAAATCATTCTTGTAGTAGTTCTTGGACTGGATATGAAACAGGGACCAGATATGACAATCAGTGTCAAGTATTGGACCGAGAAGTTAGTGTCTATTAAGGATAAGGAACTTTACACACCAACAAGAAAATAATGTTTATCTTCATTGGGATAAAAAGAGATAGTTCAAGTGGCCACCCAGTATTGTCCAGCAATCTTACTTTATTTCTCCAGGAATTTCAAGAAATCCCCAAGAGGATCCTCATGACTTCTGATGTGTCCACAAACTTCCCACAATCTACCTCTTGAGCTAATACCAAAAGGTGATATTTCTGAGTGGTAGGGTTCAGGTATTCTGAGCTTTAGGAGGTTATTTCTAAAGTGGCTGTGCAGTTTACTCTCTTATCAGCAATACATTACCATTGAGATGCCCCAAATGTCTTCTCAAACTTAACATTGTTGCTCTTCTTAATTCTAGTTTGGCGGAGTGTCTTAAAATGGCTTTTATTTTCATCCCCTGATAAAAAAAAAAAATATCTAAGTACCTTTTCATTTACTCATCGGTCACTGGAGCATTCTCTTTTGTGAGAATTCTTTTTAAACATCCTGCCTATTTTTTTTCCAGTTGAATAATCTGACATTTTCTTGATTTGATTAAACTCTTCACTGATTTTGAAAGTAAAGAGAGACAGAGAGAGAGAGAGAGAGAGAGAGAGAGTACTGGGTACATTGTAAGGGGGGGAGTTTAACTTCACTAGGAATAAAAGGGAAATATAAGGTATAACATGACAAAGGTCAAAGGAAAAGTTCAATGCCAATGGAATTACTTTGGGCATGTTATCAGCAGGGGCCAGTCCTTGGAAAAAGACACCGTATTGGCAAAGGTGGAGGGTCAGAGAAAGAGAAGAAGGTCTTCAGTGAGCTAGACAGACACAATGACAGTAACAATGGGCTAGAGCGTACTAGAGATTATGACGCTGGTGCAACAGAAGGTGAGCTTCAGAACTGTGGTTCATAGGTTTGCTCTGAGACATAACCTCCTTAAGAGCACCAGACAGCAACAATGCTCATTGGCAAATTAGCACAACCATACACTGCTGGTCAGAACACTAACAGTATAGGTTCTGGGTATCCTGTATAGACCTTCAACCCATGAATAAGTTCATCTTTCAGAACTTATCTTGAAGAAAGAATTTAAGGTCTGCATAAAGGATTTATGTAAGGAAACTTATTAGATCATGCTTATATATACTCTCATTTGAGGATCAAGAGTAATGGAAAAGGAATATGGTTTCTATTTATGGTTTTATTTGGAAAGCTGTATACAATATATTCTCAAGTTGTTAAAAGGTATAGAGCAGATTACAACATACTATGTGCAGTGTGATATCATTTGGGAATAAAAGCAATGTAATATAAACATGCAAAATTGTATAAATCATAGGACATAAAAGTGAAAATTAGTGTGTGTATGTATATCCATAAACAAATGCATATATAATATATATACACATCTACAGCCATTTTGCTCTATTTATATATTTATGTGAATAAATAAAAAGACATTTGTATGGGTAAGGAACCCTGATGGCATATAGCCTTAGGATATGGGATACCAGCTAAGCTGCTACCTGAAAGGGTAACCGTTTCAAATTCACCAGTCACACTGTGGGAGAAAGACGAGGGTCTCCTTCTGTAAAGATTTACAGCCTCAGAAATCTAATAGAGGGGGACCTTGAGTCAAAATTAATCTAACAGCATTGGATTTGGTTTCGGTTTTTTGTTTTGTTTTTTTTTTCTTTTTTCTTTTTTACAGAGGTTTTGGATTTCCATTCATTCATTGCCGCAATTTTCTCCCTTCCCACCCCTCCCCACCAGCTCGCTTCCCCCTCCGAAGAGAGAAAAAAGAAAAAAGAAAAAAAATTCCTTCATTAGTATACATAGGCGTTTGTATATTACATTCTTTACCCACCAAAACTGAAGAAAACGTGAAGCTACTGAAGGTCATGGACTGCAGACTTTGATATGGATTGAAGTTCAACATCAAGAAGACAAAGATTCTCACCACTGGACAGCACCATTATAAATGGAGAAGAAATTAAGGTTGTTAACAATTACGGCTTGCTCAGCCCTAGAAGCAACACTCTTAACACCAGCAGTCAGGAAATCAAAAGACAAATTGCATTAGGAAAATCTGATGTCAGGGACCTCTCCAGAGTCCTGAAAATCAATAATGTCAGTCTAGAGATTAAGGTGCACCTAATCCAGGCCTAGGTCTTTGCAATTACTTGCTAAGCATCAGGGAGCTAGACAATGACTAAGGATGACAGAAGAATCTATGCCTTTGAATTGTGGTGCTGGAGAACAGCCTTGAACCTACACCATGGACTGCCAAGAAAACAAATAAGTCTGTCTTGGAGAGGGTGAAACCAAGTTTCACTTTGGAGGCTAGGATTTTGAAACTCTGTTTCACACACTTTGAGCACATGGCCAGGAGAGATCATCCCTGGAGAACGATATCACGCTTGAAAAGGTGGAGGGACAGCGCAGGAGAGAAAGACTCCAGATGAGATGGATTGATACAGCAACTGGGACAATGGGATTGGTGTGTAGAAATTAATGAGACTGGCTCAGAACAAGGTGGGGTAATCCACCAAAATGTAGAAATTATCAAACAATGTCATTACTATGACATGCAAGCAAAATCTTGCTGAAGATTATTAAAAATGTCATTGTCAGGGAACTGCCAACAATTCAAGTTGGATTCAGAAGAGATCATGTTATAAGGATTGTCATTGTTGATGTTATATATATTGTGGATGAAAGCAGAGAATACCAGAGAGACATTTACTTGTGTTTTATTGATTACATACAGCCTTCAATATTGATCACATCTCAACATCAAGAAAACAAATCCTCACCACCATGTCAATAGCCAAAATCAGGACAGATGGAGAAATCTTTTAATTTATCAATGATTTCATCTTACTTACTTCACAATCAATACCCTTGGTACCAGCTATGGAGAAAGAAAAAAATGTGTTTCATTGAGGAAAATCTGCTGTCAAGGACCTCCCAAAGTGCTAAAAAGCCAGGATGTCAGTTTAAAGACTAAGTCAGACCTGATCCAATCCGCGATCTTTTCAGTTACTTGCTATGCATCTGAAAGTTGAAGAATGGGTTGGACAAGGATGACAGAAGAACAATCTATGTCTTTTGAGTTATGGTGTTGGACAAGAGTATGGAATATCTCAAGAACTTCCAAAAGAACAAATAAATGTCTTGGAGAATGTGTAACCAGGGTTCCCTCAGAGGCAAGGATGGTGAAGCTTCATCTCACATACTGCAGGCATATTGTTAAGAGCAGCCAGTCTTCAGAAAAGGATATCATATTTGGAAAGGTGGAGAATCAGAGACAGAGAGGAAGATGCTCAACATGATGGATTGACACCATGACTGTAACAATAGGCCCAAGTATATCGGAGATGATGAAGATGGCACAGGTTAGGACAGGGTCCAGATTCATTACTCATAGGTCTGCTGCAAGTTATTGTGGATTTAAGGGCACATAACAACAGATCACTAAACTAGCTCTCCCCTTCTAAGACGTTTCCACATTTTAATAAAAGGAAAAATAAATTCACATTACAAAATGAAAATGTTTGCTCTAGAATTTCCTTCAGTGGAACATAAACATTTAAATTCAGCTCAACAAATGTTTTTTTTTAGTATCATCCACTGCATTCTAAAAAATCAAGACTCCCCATCTCTCTCCAAAATGAAAGTATCGACAATAATAGCATCTTCCTCTGAAGAGGCATTTCTTAAAAGAGAAAAAGCAACATTATCTTGTATCTTAAAGCAGCATTACCGTGTAGATATGGTGTCACTACACGTATTCTCCAAATGAGATCACTGAGACAGAGGGCCACACTAATCATTACTTGATTTAATTGTATTGACTCTTTTCTAGGTAAATGAAAGAAACATCTTCAAAACAAACTCATTCAAAGACTGCTATTTAATCCAAATACACATTATAATGTTTGATACTTAAGCAAAGGAAAAGTTGCAATCAAGCAAATAGTATTTACATCCTCTTGCTTCATTATACAATCCAATTAAATTTGCAGATACACTGAGGTGTGAGCAGGGGCAGATTATCGAGGTAGCATGGTAAGCGCTGGTTTACTTGAGTTTATTCACTAGTCTGTAGTGAATAGTTTTCCATCAATTTTACCACATCCTTAACAGATAAACCCCTCTGTACTTTGCTTACTGGGAATGCCAGTAATCAAGGATTATAAATTAGAAGAGAGGCTTTGATTCTATCTGAAGGTGCTGTGAGGTTGGGAGAGACACAGATGCCAGCGGAGAAGCAGAGTCTTCGATATGATGAAAAAGGCGAAATTGCCCACCAGAGATTAGTAAATAAATACGAGTAAGCTCCTGTTTACCTTGCTGGTTGGGTGATCGGACACAGGGTGTGAGTCTGAGTTTTTGTTAATCCCATCATGGAATTTCTGGTCTACTGATCAACCTTGGCAGGCCTTCCCTTCTCCTGAGGGCTCTTCTCTGGGAGGAAGAAACGCTCTGTTCTGGGAAGCTGATGTGTGTGGGCTCCTGTTGACCTAGAATCTGCTGCCCTGATCCCTCTCCTTACTGGGTCTCTAGGTCTCGGTGCCCCGTGCTGGCTCCTTCCTGAGAGTAACCTGTGTGTGCCATAGGAGGAAGAGAGGGCACGAGTCGTTTCCTCCCTCACTTCACATCCTTTGGAATGGCTGATGCTCACATCTCCATGGCTCCTTTGTGGCCTCTTCTTCCTGTTTTGAAACACCCTGAGGCTTTTAAAATAAAGGTTATAATCATCAGAACTCATCCAGACTGAAACAGCTCTTATAAGAGTGCCGAATATACTGTTTCCTTTTATGCTGAGATTCACACTTTAAGAGGCCAAAAGGTTGTTTAAAAGCTGATGCCAGCACAGTGGTGTGGTGGATAGGCACCGGCAGACATGGATCGCTGTGAGCAGAAAGCAGGCTCCTGGCTTGAGATGGGCTTTGCTTGTCTTTATCACCAAAACAAATGCACTGCCACTGAGACAATTTCAAGTCATAGCAACCTTACAGAACAGTAAAGAACAATTCCATAGGGCTTCCAAAGCTGTAAATCTTAATGAGCGTGGACTGCCACCTCCTTCACCTACAAAATATAGATGGTGGGTTTGAACTGCTGACTTTTCAGTTTGTAGTCAGTCGCACTTAACCACTGCCCCATGAGGTTAATTCTAACCTTGGTCTATTATGTCACAGTTAATATCATTAAACATGCACCATTGAATATATTTTCAGGTGCTGCCTTGAAAGCTGATGCATAGCAATGTACAGCAGAATGAAACATCCCTCAATTTGCACTGTTGTTGTTGTTGTTGTTATTATTTTTATTTGTTGTTGAGTCGAGTACTACCCATGGTGACCTTATGAACAACAGGTCTGAACCCTATCCTATCCTGTGCCATCCTCACACTTCCTGACATACTAGAGCCCAATGTGGCAGTCACCATGTCAATTCACCTGTTTCTTGTCCTTCATCAACCCTCTGCCTTTCCAAGCATCATGTCCCTCTCCAAGGAATAGCCCCTTCTAGCAATATACTCGAAGTATGTGAGGAGAAGCTTTATCATCTTTGCCTCCAAAGACCACTCTGGCTGCACTTTCTCCAAGACATATCTGTTTGTTTGTTTGTTTGTTTGTTTGTTTGGTAGTCCATGGATTGTTCAGTACTCTTCTCTAACACGTCAGCTCATAGGCATCAACTCCTTCTATCATCCTTATTCATTGTCCAGTTTAAGACATATAGCAAGTGATCTGAAAGACCATAGCCTGAATCATACTCACCATAGTCCTCAAACTGACATCATTACTCCTCAATAGCGAGGAGAAGATCCAAACTTCAGACTTTCCCAGGGCAATATGTCTCCTGGTTTTCTGACTGTTGGTACAAAGGGTTGGTTGATTGCGGATCTAAGTAAGATGAAGTTATTGACAGTTTCAATCTTCTAGCTATCTCTCATGCATTGTGGTATCAAGGTTTTACTGTTCAAAATGGCTTTTCTAGCCATTGAATTTTACTTTGCCACATAGATGGGCGAGATCATATGTATAGAAGCGTGTTAGTCTACCCATAAGGGGTTTGACTAGTCTCAACATCCCACTAGTTTTCAGTGGAGTGGTTTGGGCAGCACAAATTTGGGATCTCAACACGAACAAGGAAGAGAATATAGTGTGTATCCTTTGGGGCCAGAGATCCTGTACCAGCCAGACCATGATCTACACAACAGCAACACTGCCTCAGAAGAGAAAGAGAGACCAACATGAGACAGAGTTGACTGGAAACTACTTCCTCATGGAGCCAGAGCCAGAGGCCTTCACCCAAACCGACAGAAGATGCCATAAATGGCAGACTAAAGAACTTTGTCACACTGACCTAAGCTGCCAGGCTGAAGGTCAAGTGGGCCTGCAACCATGCTTAGGAAGCTGCTTGTACTGAGGGATTTCATCCTGCTGTCAAACGGAAGTATAATCTATTAACTTCCCTAATAAACTCCATAACCGTGTGTATGGTTTTGTAAAGTCTGTGTAGTCATTGCAAAGGATTCCAGACCCAGTAAAACAGTAAGATTGGTGTTTATATTAGTAGAAGTAGATGTAGATGCAGGAGCATGAAGGACAATGCTTGACTCTATAGGAATTAGGTTTTTAACATGAATGTTGTTGACAGGAACGCTTACCCTTTGTGGAGTTAGTAGATGTCAGATTTGGCTGTCTTCATACTGTCGCTGCTTCTTTTCTATGTACTTTTCCTCACAATTCATGCAATGCTTAAGCCCGTTGTTGCAGCCACTGCATCACTCCATCTCATTGAAAGTCATCATCCTTTATTAAGCATACTTGGTACGTTTTTCCAGAGATTGAATACATGCTTAGTTATAAGTATAGCATGGATCATAGAAATGACATTTTCATGTCAAATGGCAAATTCCTTTTACATGTTGATAGACACTACCAGGTTGTCCTCTATTTGAACTCCCAAATGAATCTATCACCTAATAAACAAGAAGTAATTTAGAAACCAGAGAAGGGGCTTGTCAATAGCTCCTGGAGATCATGTAAATGACTAGTTATTATCTAATTGGTGGCAGGCAGGCAGAAAGGTGAGGGTTAGGGTCCTGGAATTTTCTCAGAATGGGCTATAATTGGCTTTTCCTGGTCCCAAAGAAGGCAGGTGTCTTTGGCTAAGCAGAGAGAGAGCCCTGCATGATACTACCACAGACAAAGGGGTCCATATATCTTGGATGACAAAATTCTAGACCTACAAAAAGGTTTCTTAGTCAGAGAGAGTATTTCTTGGAGAGATTTCAGGCCTTGGTGTGGGATTTGGTATCCTCTCCAGACAACAGGTGGCTCAAACCCACCAGTTGCTTTACGGAAGAAAGATGAGCAATCTCCATCAATGTGATTTATAACCTCTGAAAACTCACTGTGGGGTCAACAACAATTCAGTTTCAATTTGATGGCACATAACAACAAAACCTATAATCTACAGTCTCCGTTTTGTGACCTTGACATTTTCAGTTCAACCTTGACTTTCTAGCGTCTGGGAGCAAAGGGACTGTCAGGAGCTTGCTTTGTCACTGAGGTTACCACAAGTTCAGCTTCCCTTAACACTGCCATCCTTTGTCTTTAGCAGTCCCTTGGGAAAGGACATCAGCATGATACTGACCTTGCCTTCAACAGATGCACTGAGGGATGGTGATCCTCTGCAGCATGCCCTGGCAGGAACGGATCAGGTGCACAATCTCCTTGCAGCCTGGCTATCCCTTTGATCTGGGTAGCAATTAATTGCCAGCTCACAAAACATTTGTGTTTAACACCTCAACCAACTCTAGGGAGACTTTATTTGGTTCTTAAATTATTTAAACCAATGTAATCATAATTTACTTTCAACAGAGCCCTGCTGTATTCATGAGTTTGAAAGTGGACTAAATGAGGACCCTGGGGTGGCTGGGCTTCTACTGTGGGGGTTCTGTCTTGGTGGAGGAAGAGTCCTCACAGCAGGGAGCAAAAATTCATTCAAGATTGCCTGGTGCTTATTAATGGAAGTCAAATAAATCACAAAATATGGAAATTTCATGCTGCATTACACTCACGTCGAAGCTGTTGTGCAGAATGTTGACTCTTATAATTTATTCAAGGCTTATTCTCTTTCCTCTTTTCCAGACAACTCCTCACGTCCATCTGGCCTTGCCTGGTTCTGATTTTTCCCATATCATTCTGCAAACAACTGCTGACTCCCCACTCTGCTCAAAAAATGCTTTGGGTTGAATGAATGAAAAAAAAAACAAGCAAATCATCTGCCATAAACATGGCTTCAGGGATGGCATGGGCACCAGGCCTCCCCTCACCACGACAACTTCCTGGGGTTGGAATGAGGCTCTGTGCCTGCAGGAAACATGATAGAAGTGTCAAACTACATAAATTGTGAACCATAAGTCACAGTTCCATTTGCTCTGCCATGGTGTAAAAATTGCAAATTTTTCATCAGGAAGAAAAGAAGAAATACAAGCACTCTGGTATAACTCAGCTCCCAGTGACACTTCAATCACCTGCTTCCACCTGGCCAGTGTGGGCCTCCTCTGTCCCTACTAGCTGGCTTGCCCATGCCAACATCAGCAGGCTTGTCATCTCTGGTGCACACACTCCTATCTCACCTTTGGTGGATTGATATTTCAGACAGGTTCTATTCTTTTATTATTTTATTTTTTTACAGGTTCTATTCTTGTTTCCATCACACTTTAGCAGAGAAAAAGAATGTCAAAATTGAAATGGGCCCTTTGCTTCCTGTTATTTTCTCTGTGGTCATTCTCTGACAGTGTCTTCCCCTTTCTCTCACACTATGTCTTTTCCTCTCTCATTCTCCCTTCCCCACTGTCTTCTTCCCCATCATCACGTTTTCTCTCATCTGCTCTAGAATTCCAAGGAGAAATGGAATGGGAGTCATCAGGATACCAAGATAAAGATAAATAACTATGTTCTCAGGACCACTGGGGTATTAGTAAAATTGGTAAAATTCAACCCTTTCACAAGGGATAGCAGGATTCCATTCTGAATCAATGAGTCGTTACCACCCATCTGTTCATGGAAGTTTAAACATCACTATAATGCTGAACAGGTTTATGTAGTACTACCTGTCTAATATTAGAAAGAAAGGTCAGGTGATTTGTTACCAAAACCTAGTCCATTAAAACCCTTTGAATCATAATAGTCTAATATGTAATGAAACAGGGGGACCAGGCAGCATTTTATTCCATTGTGTATGGAGTGTCTACAAGGTGGAAGCCAATTCAACAACATCTCACAATAGGACTACTATGTACAGTAAGTAGCACATGAGACCCATCAACTGACAGGTCACATTATGTCCAGGGCAACTATTTATGACTTTTCAAGACTCTTCCTCGATCTGAGGGTCATCTAAATCTCTAGCTTCTACTTCTAGAATTTACCCCTGTTTCTTCTAGATGTCACCTCTGATCCCCACCAAGCAAGAACTACACTCAGATGATGCCAGGCACTAGTAAATATGTCTCATCTCATTAGTGATTGATTTTTTTATTGGACTATGATTAGAAAATTTCGTTTAGAAAATTTAGAAAGCTAGGACTGGCTTTATATAAATAATGCAATTTCACTGGGAAAATCTACAGTTAAGGACCTCTCCAAATTATTGAGGAGTGATGGTGTCAGTTTGAAGACTAAGGTGCATCTAATTCAGGCCATGGCCTTTCTGATCATTTGCTATGCATCTGAGAGCTGGGCAGTGAATAAGGATGACAGAAGAAGAATTGATGGGTTTGAGCTGTGATGTTGGAGAAAAGTATTGAACGTCCATACCACGGACAGCCAAAAGAACAAATAAATATGTCTTAGAAAGGGTGCAGCCAGAGTGCTCTTTGGAGACAAGAATTATGACACTTCATCTCACATACTTTGGGCATGTGACTAGGAGGGGCTATTCCTTGGAGAAGGATGATACCACGAAGGGTGGAAAGACCCTCAAGCCAGTGGTTTGACATGGTGACTGATGCAATGGGCTCTTCTGTGTCAGGAAGTGTGAGGATGGCACAGGATAGAAAAGGATTCAGATCTTTTGTTCATAGGGTCCCTCATACATAGAGTCGTTCATAGAGTCAAGTCGTACTCAACTCAACAGCACCGAATAACAACACCACCACAACAATCTGAAATTGAAAACAGTTTCATCAATATCTCTGCAACTCAAAACAAATGGAGAAAATTTGGATGAAATTGTAATTATAGTCTGTAAATAATTTAGTTATCTCTTATTTATTGGATGGTTATCTTGTCTTGGAAACATAAGAGTATTCTTTATCCACACAGTATGAAGATATAACTTAAGGAATGGGCAAAAGTAGCTCATAACCATATATTTGATAAAGGCTTAATACTCAGAATATACAAATAACTCCTACAAATCAACAACAAAAAGTCAAATGTTGTTGTTGTTATGTGCCGTCGAGTCGCCTGCGACTCATAGCGACCCTATGTACAACAGCCCTAAACTCCGCTCTGTCCTGTGCCAATCGCACTGTCTCTGACACTCCCATCCCAATTATCCCAGTCACTGAATCAATCCACCTCATAGAGGGCCTTCCTCTCCTGCGCCGTCCCTCCACCCTCCCAAGCATGATGTCCCTCTCCAAGGACCGGTCTCTCCTCACAACATGTCCGAAGTAAGTTAGACGGAGCCTCAGAATCCTTGCCTCCAAGGAGCCACCCGGTTTAAGCCTCTCCAGGACAAATCTATTTGTTTTCCTAGCAGTCCATGGTATTCTCAGTACTCTTCTCCAGCACCACAGCTCAAAGGCATCAGTTCTCCTTCTATCCTCCTTGGTCATTGTCCAACTCTCTGATGCATAACAGGTGATTGCGAAGACTATGGCCTGTATCAGACGCACCTTAGTCTCCAGAGAGACTAAGTCAAATACATAATTAAAAAACAAAAAAAGGACTTGAATAGATATTTCACCAAAGAAGATATACAAGTGTTCAATACGGACACAAAAAGACGTTCAGAACTTACTCATAGCTGACCCTCCAGCCTGTTTGCAGAGGCAATAAATCACACATCTTTTTCCCAAGTGGCAGTGGGTGGATTTGAGCTATTTGTCTTTGGATTGGTAATACAACTCCTTACTACTTAGCCACCAGACCTACCAATTTAGTCATTGTAATTGTTTATATGTGCTTTTGATTTGACTACAACTCATAGTGCCCCGATGCACAATAGCTCTGATCCCTGCTCTATCCTGAGCCAATCTCACTGTCTCTGAGACACCTACCCTTATTTTTCCAGTTACTGTGTCAATCTATCTCATTGAGGGTCTTCCTCTCCTGCACTGACCCTTTACCATTTCAAGAATGCTGTCCTTCTCCAAAGACTAGTCTCCTCTGGCAACATGCCCAAAGTATATCAAAATCCTTGCCTCCAACAAGCAGTTTGGCTTCACCCTCTCCGAGACAGACCTGTTTGTTCTCTTGATGGTCCATGAAATATTCAGTTCCCTTTCCCAGCACCACAACTCAAAGACCTCAATCAATCCTTATTCATTGTCCAGCCCTCTGATACACAAGTAATTGTGAAGACGATGGCCTGGATCTGGTACACTTTAGCCTCTAGACTGACATTGTTGCTATTTAGCACTGATCCCTGACAGTCTTTTGATTTCTTGACTGCTGATGCCAAGAGTGTTGGTTGTGGAACTGAGAAAGCTGAAATTGTCAGCCATTTCAACTTCATCTGTATCTATCACGGTGCTATCAATTGACCTAGTGGTAAGAATCTTTTTCTTGATGTTGAATTTCAATTTCTCTAGAAGACTACAGTCTTTGGCCTTCAATAGACACACGCAAATACAAATCATAATGATATACCACTTCACTCCTGCCTGGATGGTTATTATTGGAAAACAAAAACTAACAAGTACTGGTTAGTATGTGGAGAAATTATAATCCTTGCTAGAGGGATTGTAAAATGGTGCAGCCACTATGAAAAAGTTTGGTGGTTCTTCATAAAGGGAAACATAGAATTACATATGACCTAGAAATTCTACTCCTAGGTATGTATGTGCCTAAGATTAGATTGAATGATTCAGGAAGCATCCAGAAAAGATGGAAGGAATACACAGAGTCACTGCACCAAAAAGAATTGGTTGACATGAAACGGTGTCAGGAAGTATCATTTGATCAAGAACCAATGGTAATGAAGGAAGAAGTTCAAACTGCACTGAAAGCATGGACAAAAAAGTAAGGCCCCAGGAATTTATAGAATGCCAATTGATATGTTTCAGTAAACAAATATAGCCCTGGACTCACTAGTCTATACCAAGAAATTTGGAAGGTAGCTACCTAGACAATTGACTGAAAGAGATCAACACTTGTTTCCATTCCCAAAAATTATGGTCCAAAGAATGTGGAAATTACTGAACGATATCATTAATATTACATGCAAAGATAATCTTATTGAAGATTATTAATAAAATTGATAGAACAGTATGTTGACAAAGAGCTCCCGAACATTCAAGCTGGATTCAGAGAGAGACTGTGGTTGCTACTGCTTATGTCTGATGGATCTTGGCTGAAAGTACAGACTATCAGAAAGATATTTGCTTTTCTCTTATTGACTGTGCACATGCATTTGACTGTGTGGCTCATACATAGTTAACATTGAGAAGAACGGAAATCCCAGAAGCCTTAACTGTGTTCATGTGATCCTAGACTAAAAAACTGCTGTCTGAACAGAACAAGAAAACAGAGTATGGTTTAAAATTGGGAAAGATGTATGTCAGGCTTGTATTGTCTCTCTGTACATTTTCATTCTGTCAAGGACCTCTACACTCCAAAAAGCTAAAGAGTAATGATATCAGTTTAAAGACTAACGTGAACCCGACCAAGAAATAGTCTTTTCAATTCTTGCTATGCATCTGAAAGTTGGACGATGAATAAGAATTACAGAGGACACTAGGACTTTGAGTTGTAGTGTTGAAAAAGAGTACTGAATATGCCATGAACTGTCAATAGAATAAACAAGTCTGCCATGAAGGAGGAAGTGCAACCAGCATGCTCCTTAGAGACAAGAATGTCGAAACTTCATCTCACATACTTAGGGCATGTTGCCAGGAGAGACCAGGAAAAGGTCATCATGCTGGGAAAGATTGACAATCAGAGAAAGAGAGGAAGCACTCTAACAAAAGGGATTGGTACAGTGACTGCAACAATGATATTGTTAAGATAGCACAAGGTTGGGCAAGATTCAGATCTGTTGTTTACAGAGTCACTATGAGTCAGAGTTGAGTCAATGGCACCAAGCAATAACAACACAGATAAAGTGTTCCAAGATGCTTGGAGAATTAAAATAAGATAGCATGAATACATACAATCCCTGTACCAAAAATAATGGATTGACACTCAGCCATTTCAGGACTTAGTATATGTTCAAGAACCAGTGAACAAGAAGGAAGATGTTTAGGCTTCACTGAAGGCACTGATGAAAAAATAAGGCTCCAGCAATTGATAGACTATTGATTAAAGTATTTCAACATAAAAATATAGCCTTTAGCATGCTTATGTGTGTATGTCAAGAAATTTTTAAGTTAGATACCTGGCCAATGCATTGGAAGAGATCCATTTTTGTATTCACTCAAAAAAAAAAAAAAGCTGATCCAAAGGAATGTAGAAATTATTGAGTAATAAAAATAAACTTACATGCAAGTGAAACTTGTTTGAAAGTTTTTCAAAAACAGCTGGAGCAAATACATAAATTGGAAACTGCTAGAAATTCAAGATGGATTCTGAAGTGGGTGTAGAATGAAGCATTACAGAGAAATCTTGATTGACAGCAGAGAACACCAGAAAATTGTTTACTTGTGTTATATTGATTATATAAAAAACACATTTGACTGTGTAGAACATAATAAACTATGAATAACATTGAGAAAGATGGGAATTTCAAAACAATAATGCTTATGTAGAATCTGTACATAGACCAAGAAATAGTTGTTTGAGCAGAACAAGGGAATTGTTTTATTGCATAGAATCAGAAAAGTATGCATCAAGATTATATCCTTTCACCTTATCTATTCAAAATATGTATGCTGAGCAAATAATCTGAGAAGCTGAAGAAGAATAAAGTAGTATCAGAATTGGAGGAAGACTTATTAACAACTTGTGGTGTACAGGTTACACAATCTTGGCTTCTGAAAGTTTAGAGGACTCAAGCTCATACACACTACTGTTGAATTGGTTCTAATTCACAATAACACTCAATTAAGTTTGTTGTTGTTGTTGTGTTGTCGTTACGTGCCGTCGAGTCACTTGCAACTCATAGCGACCCTATGTACAACAGCCCTAAACCCTGCTCTATCCTGTGCCAATCTCACTGCCTCTGACACATCCATCCCGATTACCCCAGTCACTGAATCAATCCACCTCATAGAGGGTCTTCCCCTCCTGCGCTGTCCCTCCACCCTACCAAGCATGATGTCCCTCTCCAAAGACCTGTCTCTCCTTATAACATGTCCAAAGTATGTCAGGCGAAGCCCCAGAATCCTTGCCTCCAAGGAGCAGCCTGGTTTAACCCTCTCTAGGATGAATCTATTTGTTCTCTTGGCAGTCCATGGTACATTCAATACTCTTCTCCAGCACCACAGCTAAAAGGCATAAATTCTCCTTCTATCCTCCCTAGTCATTGTCCAACTCTCTGATGCATACCAAGTGATTGCAAAAACCATGGCCTGAATCAGGCGCACCTTAGTCTCCAGAGAGACACCGTTGCTCTTGATTACTTTAGAGAGGTCCCTAACCGCAGACTTTCCCATTGCAATACGTTCTTTGATTTCCTGGCTACTGGTGCCAAGAGTGTTGACCGTGGAGCCGAGCAAACTGAAGCTGTGAACACTCTCAATCTCTTCACCATCCATCCTGATGCTACCGATTGGTCCAGTAGTGAGAATTTTTGTCTTCTTGACATTGAGCCTCAGTCCATATCGAAGGCTGCAGTCCTTGACACTCTGCAGTAAGTGCATGAGGTCCTCCTCAGTTTTAGCGAGCAGGGTTGTGTTATCTGCATAATGCAGATTGTTGATAGATCGTCCACCAATCCTAACGCCACGCTTTTCCTCATAGAGCCCTGCCTCTCGGATAATCTGCTCTGCATACAGGTTGAAAAGGTATGGAGGCAGGACACATCCCTGGCGTACACTCTTTCCAATTTTGAACCATGCAGTGTTGCCCTGCTCTATTCTGACTACTGCCTCTTGGTCCAAGTATAGGTTTCACATTAGCACGATTAAATGTTCTGGGATTCCCATTCTTCTCAGAGTCAGCCAGTTTGTTATGATCCATGCAGTCAAATGCCTTTGCATAATCAATGAAACACAGATAGACATTCTTCTGGTATTCTCTGCTTTCAGCCAAGATCCATCTAACATCAGCTACAATATCCCTAGTACCACGACCCCTTCTAAACGCAGCCTGGACTTCTGGCAGTTCTCTGCTGATGTGCTGTTGCAGTCGTTTTTGGATAATCTTCAGTAGAATCTTGCTTGCATGTGAAATCAATGATATTGTTCTGTAGTTTCCAAACTCAGTTGGGTCGCCCTTCTTACCAAGTTTTAAATCCTATCAGAGGAGAGTGCCCGTATTTCTCCCCTAGAGCCACTGGAGGATTGCATCTAAATGAATGTTGTCTTCGAATTAACCGTACAACCCATAGATAGACTATGCCATCAGAACTCCCCGAAGAAAGCTAGCAATCTTGTTGTTGTTGTTGTTGTTGTTATGTGCTGTCGAGTTGATTGCAATTCATAGTGACCCTGTGTACAACAGCCCTAAACCCTACTCTATCCTGTGCCAATCTCACTGTCTCCAACACAGTTCCCCCCATTACCCCATTCACTGTATCAATCCATCTCATTGAGGGTCTTCCTCTCTTGCGAAGTTACTGAAAAATATCTAAGGTTATCACTGTAGGTATAAAGACCATCTCAGCATAAAGAAAGAAAGGGGGGGAAACATCCTCATAAGTGGACTGATAAGCATCATTAAGACAGGCAGAGAAAGGATTGAAGTGGTCAAGGATTTCAACACCCATGGAGGGAGTGGTCAAGAATTCAATAAATGTCCTTAATTGGGAAAATTGCTCCCAAAGACCTC
The DNA here is from genome assembly GCF_000299155.1 of Elephantulus edwardii. Lineage (NCBI taxonomy): Eukaryota > Metazoa > Chordata > Mammalia > Macroscelidea > Macroscelididae > Elephantulus > Elephantulus edwardii. Next base: position 7,495,545 of record NW_006399800.1, read on the forward strand.
TCTCAAGTTCTAAAAAGCCAAGATGTTACTTTAAGGAACAAGCTATGCCCAAGCCAAACCAAAGCATTTCTAATTGTTTCATGTGCATGTGAGACTGGCTCAGGACAGACTAGGCTTCAGAGCTATTTTACATAGGGTCATTATGAGCTGCAGGTGACTTGACAGCACATAACGACAACAACAAAATTGTATGATGATTATGGAAAACAGATGCTTCTGAATTGTGATATTGGTGAAGAAGGTTGGGCATACCACAGGCTGGCAACAGAACCAACAAATCTGTATCAGACAAAGCATAACTAGGAGGCTCTTTAGAGGCAAAGATGGTGAGACTTTACCTCAGATACTTTTTCTATGTTATCAGGAGGTTCCAGTCCCTGGCTATAATGTCATTGGGCTTGGAACTGTAGGTCAGAGCCAAAGGGGAAGAAGACCTTTAATATGAGATACTGACAAGGGGACTTGAACAGTGTGCTTAAGCAGAGACTGTGAGGATGGAGCAGGATTGGCAGTGTTCTGTTCTTCTGTATTAGAATTATGAGTCAGAGTCACGTGGACGGCACCTAACAACAACAATACTGAAGAGAAAGATACCACCAACGGGATGCAGAGGGGAATGTGGTGGGGCTCAAACAATGTTTTATGATTTATGTGGCATTTGTGGCCAACCTTAAGGATAGGTTTACTTAGAAAAATGAAAATACCAGATGAAATGCCTAGGTTGAAATGATGTGGCATTCGAAGCAACAGAGAAGCACGCAGGCTGCACAAGGGACAGTAAAAATCGTGGGAGGTAAGGCTTAAAATGATTTGGAGAGAGGAGGTCATGCATTTTATAGTAAAATAAATCTTCCTCAAGCATTATAGAGCTCATTTAGGTCTGATTCCCTCACATAGTAGCATATAAATGACACGATATAAGAGCATCTGCCTGGGGATGCTGGGAAAATGAGAGGGGCAGGGGCCACCTGACTATGGAGTATTAAATTCAAGCAGTTGCCCATTTGTGGTGCCCGGCCATTTGCTATATTTCTCCCAGGGAATCATAACTCATTGTTATCGTAGACTGGACCCAAAACAATGACCTAAATGGGCTCTATTCCCTTTTGAAGGTGGCAGGTCATCAAGCTGCAAAGAGGAATGATTCGGTCTTAGCAGATGGCTGTCCAAGCTGACTGACTGGTCTGCACCCGTGTTCCCTACTTTGAGTCTCAGCATATAGCATGCCCTGCTGGAGATGAGTGGCAGCTTCATTCCCTAAATTTAATGGCTGTCTCATTGCCAAAAGCATCATTCTGAAAACAATGTGGGTTGTGGTGGTCCCTTTCAATCCTAAAACTGTAGGCAGAGCAGCTTAGGTGAGGGAGAGTTGACACTTTGAAAGCCTAGAAGACCCAGGTCAGCAGGTGATACAATGCCCTAGCCCAAAATATACACAAATTACAGAGTTTTACCACTCTTGGTTCTGAAGATGCCTGGCCAAAAAGGGACAATGACAGAAAATATAACCTGCACAGGATGATCAGGCAGCCTCCGGTTCATATAGCCTCTCGATCATTTATTTGATTAAATGTCTAACTCAGGCAAACAGATGGTAATAAGATAACATCAAATGCTGCTGCTTCCTTTGGCGTCTCCTTTCTTGTCTTCAAAGAGTTCCAAGTTGTAGAGGTTTTATTTGTTGTTGACAATGCTGAACATAGAAATTGCTGGCACTGTAAGTAAGGGAGAGGGGATGTTCTGTTCGTTGTATTTGCATAAGAATGGCATTCTTTTCTGTTGGGTTTGGATCAGTAGCTAAGAAAAAGGATCAAAATAGCGAAGAGCAACAGAGTTTCGATTCCTGAGCACAAGATGATATGTCAGGCAAATTAATTGAGCTCTGCTCTTGGGAAGAATCTCTGGCAGAGCAAAGCGTGACGACACCGAGAAGGCAGCACTCTCAGAGATGTACTTCCCATAATAAAGTCTCCGTTGTGCTGAGAAAAAGAAAGCATTTTCTTACATGTTCGTTAGTCAGACATCTTGGGCATATTGAGGTGAGGGTGGAGGGGGGAGAAGAGAACAGAACCAAAAATAGCACAGGATTGCGTGGGAAGCAGAATAAAATTATGGCACTTTGAATAGTGACAGACATTGAAGTTTCATTATATCACTCTATAAAAGTATGCCTTGGGTGGTTTCACTGTTTCTATTCTCTCTCTACAAGTCTCCATGTTTTCCTCACATGAATATGTACATTGTCATATATTTTACTTCACTTTTAGATCTTTTTCTCCCCTTATTTCCATTTTGTCTCAGATCCACAAAACCTTGCTCAGAGTGTTGGCCCCTTAACTGCAGAATACACACTCCATCCTGCATTTCCAGGGAATACTTTTATGCAGACATTTGCAGACTTACTGCTGGTTACTTGTTACTGTTATTGTGTACTGTTGAGTAGGAATCGACCCATAGCTGAACTTCAAGCAGGTTTTCAGAGGTAGTTCATCGTACAGGAGGAGATTGTCCATCTTTTTTTAAGGAGCAGCTGGTGGAGTTGAACCACATGCCTTTGGGTTGGCAGCTAACTCCTTACCAGTAAGCCACTATTCAAAGAGTAAGTATGACTGCTGCCCCTTGAATGTGAATGTAGCCCTAGAATCTAGGAAATAACATTCTCTCTTATCCCTTTCAACCTCCACCCCACAGAAGCCAAGCGGTAATATGTCTGCTGAGGAGAGAAAAATATTAGGTTCTATACTGTTAACTGAAGGGTTGATGGTTTCAGTCT
>NW_006399800.1:7501717-7514644 GCF_000299155.1 Elephantulus edwardii
AAAAAAGAAAACAAAAATCCTGACCACTGGGCCAGTAAGCAACCTCATTCTGGAGAATAGATTAAAATTGTCAATGATTTAAAAAAAACACAAAAAACCCCGAGCTATATGATTGGGTATTATGGTCATGACAAGAGTCCAGAATGAAGGCTGCACAGTGGCGTGTACTGAGGGGGGTGGCTGGGATTGTATACCAATGAAAGAATTTTTCTTTTACTTTTCAAAGAGAAGAGTGAACTGGTGGGGGGCGGGTAGGCACAGAGAAAAATGCAACAGTGAATGGAAATCCAAAGTATCTGTAAACGTTCATTAAAATTAAGAATAATTAAAAAATGGAAAACTATAATTAAAAAAAAAACCTCTATGGAGCACACTGGGAACACGTTGTGTCAGAATGAGCTCTCCCTCAACTGGCTTGGTTTTGGTTTTGAACTGAAAGCAAACTGCTGCATCTCTCAATCCAGCCAGAGCAACCTAAAACAACTTGTACATCTTCATCCTACCAACTGAGTCCTCCAGTTGTAGTTATGTGCACAGTCGAACCATCCACGTTGACACTAGCCTCAATCTAGATTAAGTACCTGAGGAGATAGAGTAAGTGGTGGGTGCCCCAGTTCCTCTCCTGTCAAATAATGATCAGGCAGGTTCCAGTTGTGTTTGTTTGTTTATGAGCTCACTTAGTTATCACAAGATCACAGTGTTGTTGTTGTTGTTGTTGTTCTTGTTGTTGTTGTTGTTAGGTGCCATCTAGTTGAGTACAACTCATTGCGACCCTATGAACAAAAGATCTGAGCACTGTTCTATCTTGTGCCATCGTCATATTTTCTGACACACAAGACCCTATTGCAGTAGTCACCATGTCAGTACACCTGGTGGAGGTTTTCCTCTCTTTCGCTAACCTTCCACCCTTCCCAGCATCGTGTCCTTCTCCAAGGAATAGCTCCTCCAAGCAACATGCCCAAAGTATGTGAGGTGAAACCTCATCATTCGCTCCTCCAAAGAGAACTCTGGCTGCAAGCTCTCCAAGACATGTTTTCTCTCTTGACTGTCTGTGGAATGTTCAGTGCTCTTCTCCAACACCACAGCTCAAAGGCATCAATTCTTCTTCTGTCATCCTCATTCAGTGTCCTGTACTCAGATGCATAACAAGTGATCAGATAGACTATGGCCTGAATCAGACACATCTGAGTTTTAAAACTGACATCATTACCCTCAATAACTTAGAGAGGTCCCTAACTGCAGATTTTTGCAGTGCAATGTGTTTCCTTATTTCCTGACTTCTAGTACCAATAGTGTTAATTGTGGATTCAAGCAAGAAGTAAGAATCTTTGTTTTCTTGACATAAAGATGTAATCCATACCAAAGGCTGCATTCCTTTCTCTTCCTCAAAAAGCGCTTTAAGTCCTCCTCACTTTCAGCAAGCAAGACCACGTAATGTTGCTGCTGTTGTTTGCTGCCAAGTTGGAAGTAACCCATGCTGACCCTCCTTGGGTTTTCAGAGGCAGTAAATTGCACGAGAGGAGATTGTTGTTAAAGTTGTTGTTGTTATGTGTTGTTGAGTCAATGACTCATTGTGACCCTATGAAAAACAGCTCTGAACCTTGCCTTATCCTGAGCCAACTTCACCGTCTCTGACACACCTGACCTCATTGCCACACTCATTGGGCCTTCCTCTCTTGTCCTTATCTTCTGCCTTCCAAGCATGATATCCTTTTCTTGGTAACATGCTGAAAGTGGTGAGATGGAGTTTCAAAATCCTTGCCTCCAGGGAGCAGCCTGATTTCACCCTCATTAGAACAGACTTGTTTGTTTTCTTAGCAGACAACTGTATGTTCAAAACTATTCTCCAGCATCACAACCCAAAGGCATAGATTCTTCTAGTTCATTGTCCAGCTCTTAGCTACATAGCAAACAATGGAGAAGACCATAGCCTAGATCAGGTGTGCCTTAGTCTCGAGACTGACTTCGTCACTCTTTAAGCATTCTGGAAAGGTCCTTGACAATCGATTTTCCCATTAACTCAGCTTTTGATTTCCTGACTACTGATGCCAAAGGTTTGGTTATGGATATGTTGTTGATTGCCTTCGAGTCAAGCACAACTCATAGCAACCCTACGAACAAAAGGCCTGAAGCTCCTCTGCAGCTATCGTCATTTATCAATGTTCATAGAGTTTCCAGAGGTATGTTGTTTAGGAAGCGGATGCCACCCCTGCTTCCAAACCTGTCATGGAATGTTATTGGTTGAGTTGCCTGCAATACATTGCAACCCCATGTACAGCAGCAGCTCTGAACTCTTCCCTGTCCTGAGCTGGTCTCACTAATTGTGACACACCAACCCCCATCGCCCCAGTTACTATATCATATGAGTAAGATGAAATTAACAATCTCAATTTTTTCACCCTCTATCATAATGTTGCTTATTGGCCTAGTGGTGAGGATCTTTGTTTTCTTGAAATTGAAATGCATTCCATATTGAAGGCTGCAGTCCTTGACCTTCTGCAGCAAATGCTTCCTTCAATCCTGATGCCACATCCTTCTTCATAAAGTCCAGCCTCCCTAATGATCTGTTCATCACATAGAGCCTAAAAAGATATGGAGATATACCTGGTATACTCCTTTCTTGATTTTGAACCATACTTGCCTCTAAAGAGCACTCTAGCTGCACCCTCTCCAAGACATATTTGTTTGTTCTTTTGGCTGTCCATGGGATGTTCAGTGCTTTTCTCCAATATCACAGCTCAAAAGCATCAATTCTTCTCTCATCCTTGTTCATCATCCAGCTCTCAGCTACATAGCAAGTGATCAGAAAGGCTATAGCCTAAAACAGATACACCTTAGTCTTCAAACTGACATCATTACCCTTCAATAATGTTGAGGAGGTTTGCTATGAGTTGTCAATTCTACAGCACATAATAACAACAACTAGCCAGATACTGACTGGATACTGAGAAAAATGAACATAAATTGGGGGGGGGGGTGGAAATCACATGTCTTCCAGATTGTAACCACCTGATTTAAGAGTTGATGCAGATCTGCCTATTAATACCACAGTCCTACATTTGGTAAGCAACAAATTTATTTCATTGCCATCAAGTTGGAAAGCTACTTAGATTCTGTTGTAAGTAAGGTTCCAACTTGATATCATATAACAACAACAGAAGGAGACTGCCCACTTTTACATAGAGTGACTGGTGGATTTGAACTGCCTGGATTGGTGGTGTGACTCCCTACTCCCTAGGCCATCCTAGTTCCTCTATTAAGAGAAGTATTCTAAGAATGCCATGGAAGTCAAGATCCTTATGGACAGTTCCAAATAAGGCTTCCCAGGGGGAGTGAGGCTTCTGCCAGCCCCAAATAATAGATGAAAATGAGAGAGAGCAAAAAAAAGACACAGCAAAGAAGCAGAAGGCAAAGTTCAGAAGGCCCTTTGGAGGCCATGGGAGAGCCTTGACCTAGCCAACTCTGCCAAGGCTTTCCCATGGCCTCAAAAGGTGACAGAAAGTCACACATCAAGGATAGTGTCATCATTGTTAGCTGCCTTCGAGTCAGCCCTCTGCTCACTGGGACATCATACATAACTGTATAAATCGCTGCCCAATGGTGACCCATCTTTTTAACAGTTGTTGATCAGCTCTTTGTGAACCACAGGATTTTCACTGGCTGATTTTCAGAAGGTAGGTGCCTTGGTGGTAAGCTGTTGTGTTTCCGGCTCATTAAAAGGGTGTGGTTCAAATCCACCAGCTGCTCCGAGATAGAATGATGGACAACCTCTTCTCATGCCACAGGATTTACTGAAAACTTACTAGAGGGTTAATTTATGACCAAGTTCCTACTCTGTGGTACATAAAAACTTCAAAAGTAAATCACCAAGCTTTTTTTCCTAGTCCATCTTAATCTAGAAGCTCCACTGAGACCTTTTCAGTGCTACAGAGACATGCAAACCTCCACTGGATGGGGCACACTGGCTAAGTTAGAATCGAATTCCAGTCTCCTGCTTGAAAGGTGAGAATTCTAACACTGAGGCACCACTGCCCCCTCCAGGTTATAACAGGTATGCAATCTCGCCTCAGCCCAAGCTTTCCAAGCATCCAGAAGAGGAAATTTGATCCGGTAAATTTTTCAGTGATGATTATCAACAGCTAACATTCACTAGGCGTTGCAATATACAAGGCACAGTGCTAAATACTTTACATCCATCACTTTACTTAATCCCAAGCTAACTATTAGGAGGTTATTATTATCCCCATTTATGGATGAGGAATCTGAGGCTTAGAGAGATGAAGTTTCTTGCCCAAGGTCACCCTGCTAATAAGTGGCTGAGCTGGGATCAGAATTCCTGCCAGTCTAGTGCCTAGGGCTCAATGTCTAAGCTCTCCACTGTGCAGCGAGGTATCCACTGCCAACAGCATGACTCCCTGCCTGAGCACCAGCCAGGCAGGCCTGGAGTTGGAAATCCTAAATGACAAAGATGGTGCTGCAAATGCTACATGGCCAATCAAATGTTAAGTTCCTGAAGGCGCTCTTCTAACACTTAATTTACGTTTTGATTATGGAAAGAAACACCCCAGATTATGAGGCAGCCAAATTACAGGAAAACTCTGCTGCCAAAGAAGGTGCCTTTCTCTACCCAGGAGAGTGGACTGGAGAGCGAGCCTACATTGTGGAATAAAAATGTATTTATCTTGGAATCGAGCCCTTGGTACCTCCTTGCGTTTTCTTTTCCAGGGGTTTTCTCCAGTGAATTACAAGTTTCTTCTGTGAAATACGTGTTTGGTTTTAAGGTGAAAAAGTACATGTTAATAATGTTAGTCATGAAAATGTGCGCACGGAATAAATCACCCAAGCGCGCGGCTGTGACGCCCCCCTTACATCCTGGAGGTACCACGGGGCAGCGCACCCTCCTGAAACCCGCATCAGCGAGGACAGGCCCCACGCAGGCAATGAAGCAGGAATGGAAAAGGAGCTCAAGCTAGTCAATGTGTCAATTTATTTGGGCTCCCTGCAATTTAGAAGCTGATTTCAAAGAAAAATTGCTTCAGGTCTCAGACTCCTTCTGCTGTTGCCAACTGGCCCATTTTTACAGCTGACTGACCACCATCTAAAAATGAGGGTCCTGGTTAGTGGGGAGGGCCTTGCTCGCTCAGCGCAGCCTGCAGCAGAAGTCGTAAGCATAATTACAGCTAATAGAGGCAGGTCAGGGCAGGCCTTTTCCCCACCCCCGCCACCACCACCTGCTTCCCCGAGGAAGCACACGCAGCTGTTAGCTGTGAATCCCAAGTCAACAGCTGACATGATTCATTAGAACTTCACACTCTGCCGCTGCAATCCCCTCACGCCTCTCACACCTTCTCTGCTATCTCTCAGCCCCCCAACCCCCTGACTTCTGCCTTCTTTCTAGCTCATCCTCACCCTGTAGTGACCCCAGAGGTTAATTGTGCTGCCTGAGGCCTCCACCCAGAAGGAAAATAAACACTCCGATTTGCTGGGAGTGACTAGGCAGAAGGTCAGGAACACTGTCCCCCGCCCCCAATAAATTAGAAAATGGACTTTTAGCTTCAGCAAGCTAAATCCGAGTATTTTTCATTTAAAACCCATCCCTCTCCCATTGCCACTCTGAGACTGTGGATAAGAGGTTATCAGGCTTCCCTGCGGTAAGAAGTTACATTAATCTAAACCTAGTTTTCAGAGATTCATTTTGTTATTATTGTTCAGAAAGGGCAGCTATTTCAAGTGGATTGTTTGGAGGGTGAGTCATTAATATTTTGTTCTCTGGACAAGTCCTTTAAGAACCTATTAACAAAGCCTTAGTTATTCAAAGAGGTTATTCCTCTGCATGGCTTATCTGAAGGGCAAATGGAGGATGCCTTACTTTGGTTCAAACTGGGAGACCCCTGGCATGGTGACTCAGGCAGCAGTGTTATTCTAGGCCCAGACAGAAGCAGTGGAAGTGGCCTTCTTTAGATAGGGCCCTGCAGACAGAGGGGGGCCCTCAGATGACCTTTTCTCCACCACTAGCCCCCAGCCCTAGGCTCCTGCCCTGTACTCCCTCCTTTTGTGAAGACAGCAGTCTAGAGGAATGGAGATAACCTTTCCAGCCCAATTGCAATCTTTTGCGGGTACGTTTGCATGCAATTCTTATGGAAAGGTCACCCAGAAAACTCCATGGTCAAAGCACATCCTTCTAAACAATAAATGTGGCAATTAAAACAAAGCATCCTTCTCATTTGAGAAACAGCTGAGTTCCAGGATGGCTGGGCTGGCCCAGCACACTGGCATTTGTTACCTGAGGGGAACAATAGCAGCTCTGTAGGAGTTTCTGTCTGAAAGGGCAACTCCACAGCTTCACACCAGTAAGAGGGGGCATCATATCTGGAGACTTTTCACCAAAACTACTGACAAGTTTATATCATACTCAACACCCCATCTACTCTTATCCCTCCACATTATGTGTGTGCACATGCACACACACATACACACATACACATACACATAAGCACAAGAAGTGAAAACTGATAGTGTCTTGATTCTAGACTAGTCTGAGCACCTTGGAGCACAGAAAAGTTCTAGAAGCTGGTGTGTGAGTGTACGTGTGTCGGGGGTGGAGGGTACCCTAATTCTTCCTTCTACGATAGCCAAATCCATTTATGGTTTTTTCCTTGAATTGAAAATGGATGTTAGATTGTTAGAGCCAAAGATATGTTTATTACCTTCCCCAATATCCTGTGAAATCAGATCTTCCATGGAAGTGGTAGTTTATGGCGTCTATCAAAAAGACTCTAGTCTGCCTAGATCTGCTGGTTATATTTGTGAGTGCTCAGTGCCCGCTATGCCCTACTCTAGTCAAAGGGAACCCAAGCCATGTAAAAAGCCTTTGCAGATGAGATATTGTCACCCTCCACTTTTTTTGTAATTGTAAAAGACATGTATGGAAATCCAAGGGGCTAAGGGTTGGAGCAAAAGAGTGAGGGTGGGTAGGGATGAAATCACAGCGTTGCACAATTTGTTGGGTGGAGGGAGTGGGTGAAGGAAATTAGAAAGATCCATCCACAACTAAAAAGACAGGGTAGTGGTAGGCATAGTTCAATGGTGAGTAATTTTTTTTTTTTTTACAAAAGAATTGTCTTTCATTTGTGAGTTTTTCATTTGACAATGGGGCGCAGACTATCTAGTTGCTTCATGATGATCTAGAACATTGAGATGAAAGGGAAAGGTAGACCACTTTAACACTTTACTGGTGGTCTTGAGTTGAAGCTGCATGCCTTCTTGTTCAGTTAGAAGATATATTCCTAACGTTTTCTGCCCTCTAGACTGCAAAGTGTTTGCCTGGGTGAATCCAGTGGGGATGGTCGGCTGAACTTTTGAGGCTCCATCCTCCTTCACTTCCTTAGCTGGCAGTTATATTTCCCTTTTGTCTCTATAACAGGGCTAAGGGTTTAGGTCTGGAGCAAGACTCAGTGTTCAGGTTACCTATAGGAAAGGGAGCAAACCAAGAGAGAACAAACTTGTGAGTGACAAAGAGAAGGACTTTGGAGGTGTTACAGATGTACTGGAGAAGGAGATGGAGGAAAATGGCTTAGATAAAATTCTTCATACACACAAGGCAGCTCTCCCCAGTGATCTGATGGCACTCCCCAGGGGCTGGGTAGCAATCCACGGGGGCCAGGTGTCACTCTCCCCCACCAAAGTTCTTCTGAGGTCTGGAACTTGCACTCGACTGGAGACCAAGGCCAGGAACAGCATTTTTGGCTCTAGCACCACCTTCCTTGCTCCCTTCCTCTCCACCAAGTGGTCTAATTGTAACTCTAGGTAGGCATTATTGCTTTCCCCTTCCACAAATGGAGAAGGGGCTTCCAGAGTGGTGAACAGACCCACTCACAGTTGAAAAAGTAATTAAGGCAGTAGAACAAGGACTCAAACCAAGGTTGTCTGAAGGCAGGCTGTGAGGTGGCAAGCTCCATGTGACGCTTGGATTGGCCATCTTTCATCTTCCTCTGCCCCTTTAATTTAGTTCTTGGTAGCAGTAATCAAGAAATCAAAAGCTGTGGTGCATTGAGAAAATCAACTGTCCACGATCTATCCAAGAAAATCTTCACTAACAGCGAGATGCTCTCCAGGAACTGGTCCTTCACCTCCTGCGGCTCCATGGTGCTGCTGCCACCCCACAGTCTCTTCCCATGCTGGCGGCCCACAGACTCCAGGAACCACTGCCACTGGCCATGCGGGGGCTCCATGATGCTGACTGTGGGGCCTGGTGCCTGCTGCCTGGCCCAGGTGAGGACATTTATGGGATCTGGTCATGGTGGCTCTGCAGGGTTGTGGCAGTGCAGGCTCAGTGGCAGGTGGCCTGGGGTGGCAGGGCTCACCCACGGTTTTTCGAGAATCTTTGTCTCCTTGATGTTGAGCTTCAAGACCAGTAGTCAATTGTTCAACTATTTAGGTACAGATAAACTTTGGGCTGCAGAGGGCCATTGAACTCATTTCAATGGGGCTCTGTGTGCCTCAGGACTCCTCACACTGCTTCCCCCACCACCGCCATCTTGTTTCTCTAGTAGTGTCACTTTGACCCTAATGGAGCAATGGTTAAAGATTCAGTTACTCACTGAAAAGTCAGAAGTTTGCTTCTGTTGTTGTTGATGATTGCATTCTAGTCAAGCACAACTCATAGTGACTCTATGAACAAAAGGCCTGAAGCCTTTCTATAACTATCAATGTTTATCATAGTTCATAGAGTTTCTGGAGGTATGTTGTTTAGGAAGTGGATGCCACTCCTCTTTCCAAAGGGCATGACCTATTTCCTTAAATATTTCTGCCTAGGAAGCTCTATAGGAAAGTTCTATGCTGTTGTTATGAGTTGGAATCAATTATATGGCACCTAATGACCATTTTGACCCATTCCTCTCCATCTGCTCACACAGCTGATTGGATCGGGGTTGGAGACTTAACCCATGCCAACCAACTGCTGGTTTTCCAATGAAGAGAGGAAGACTCGGGATGAGGCAGATGGACTCAGTGTCTGGGATAATGAGGGTAGGTGTGTTGGAGATGGTAAAATTGGCTCAGGATAGAACCGAGTTTAGAGCTGTTGTGCATAGGGTAGACTGAATGGCCCGTAACAACAAAAAGATGACTTATGTTTTACAGAAAAGGAGAGGAAGAAGAGAAGGAGAATCAAAACATACCAAACCTCCTTCCCACCATCAATGGAGCCATAATCACTGAGGAATGTATCCTTTTTTCCCTGAGGGACCATGATGTAAATTTAGAAATGTTATTGTTGTTATGTGTCCTAAAGTTGCTTGCGACTCATAATGACCCTATGTACAAGAGCCCTAAACCCTGCTCTTTCCTGTGCCAACCTTATTATTTCTGAGACACCTATCCCCATTGCCCCAGTAACTGAATCAATCCATTTCATCAAGGGTCTTCCTCTCCTGCGCTGTCCCTCCACCCTCCCAAACATGACATCCCTCTCTAAGGACTGGTCCCTCCTTGCAACTTGTCCAAAGTATGTCAGATGATGCTTCAGAATCCTTGCCTCCAAGGAGCAGCCTGGTTTCACCTTCTCCAGAACAAACCTGTTTGTTCTCTTAGCAGTCCGTGGTATATTCAACACTCTTCTCCAGCACCATAGCTCAAAGGCTTCAATTCTTTTCCCATTATTATTAGTCATTGTCCAGATCTCTGATACATAGCAAGTGATTGCAAAGACCATGGCCTGTATCAGGTGCACCTTAGTCTCTAGACTGACGTTATTGCTCTTCAACTGACTCTGGAGAGGTCCCTGACAGCTGACTTTCCTAATGCAATTCACCTCTTGATTTTCTGGCTACTGGTACCAAGAATGTTGATTGTGGAACCAAGCAAACTAAAATTGTTAACAATTTCAATCTCTTCACCATCCATAATGATGCTGCCAATTGGCCTAGTGATGAGAACCTTTGTTTTCTTGAAACATCTTATTATGGTTAAGTTCATTCCAAGTCTTAGAAACCCTATAGGACAGAGCAGTACTGCTCCATAAGGTAGCCTAGGCTGTGTTCCTTATAGGACAAATCACCAGATGTTTTCTTCTATGATTAACTGGAACCATTGAGAGTGACAGAGAAGTCATTACACTGACTATAGGATTTTCACCTTAATGTGGAGCATAAGTGAAGACCCACTAACAGCTCCTTATAAAGCTGCTAGAGACCCTGAAACCTTTGTTACCAATCCTGGTGACTCAATTATACCTCAGTCTTTTTGTTGTTGTTATGTGCTATCAAGTCACCTGTGATTCATACTTACCTGTGTATACCAGCCCTAAACTCTGTCCCATCTTGATCCAGTTTCACTGACTCCAACACACCTAATCCCATTGCCTCAGTTATCATGTCAAGCCATTTCACCTGGGGTCTTTCTCTCCTGTGCTGTCCTTCTACCCTTTCAAGCATGATGTCCTTCTCCAAGGATTGGTCCGTTCTGGCCACATTAGGGAGGTACCTCCCAGGCTCACTTTCCTCACCTTAGTCTTGGGATTTCCAGAAGTTTCTGGCCTTCCTCATTGTCCCAAATGTATTTTAATATCAATTCCCTTTTAATTGAGCCAGCTAGAAGAAGTCTCTATTCCTTCTCTGAAAACACACTGGAAGGAAAAAGTGGGGTGGAGGAAGGATGCATTTTGGAGACTTATTTCCCAAAGACTAATGAGAAAAAGGTAGTTCTGGTGACATTTTCCATAGGGAGTTGCACTGATAACCCAAGGCACTGATTTGAAACCAACAGCAGAGGGAGAAAGAACTCTTCCCGTGTGATTTACAGCCACCAAAATTCTGCTGGAGGGTCAGCTGTGAGTTAGTTCTGACTCAATGGCAATGAGAGTGAGAGAGATATTAAGAATCACTTAATTGTTGCTGTTGTAGTTGATTAAAGGAAGGTACTGATCTATGAAGCTATTTTACGGAAGTGAATCCAGGAAGATGATGCTGTACCATTTATACCATTTGAATGACCTGATTGTCTCAGAAAGAGAAAAAAATTGCATCAGCTCACTCTCACCAATACAGCTGGCCGTTTGGAAACACAAGTAACTGAAGTGGAACTGTGCATTTTTCAAGTCTCCTTCTGATCAGGGTTTGCCATTTTGTGATTTGGGTATGACAGTAGAACTGATATGGAAAGAGTTCAAAGCTCTGTCCTCCAAATTACTTTGTTCCGTGCCTTCCGTTTGGAAATGACCCATAGCTGAACCTCCAGCAGGTTTTCAGAGGCTGTAAATCACATGGGTGGAGACTTCCTGGTTTCCTGCTGAGCAGCTGATGGATTCAAACTACATGTCCTTGGATTTATAGCACAGCTCCTTACCACTAGGCTACCAAAGATTCTAAGATTGCCATAGCATTTCAGAATATGCCATAAGAAAACAAGGTAAGGATGGTTAAGTAGATTCATGTTTAGGCTAGCTTTATCATTTGATTTGTAACAGTTATGCTCTATAGTAGGAGGAATAAGTTTTTATTAATATCAAGAAATTTCTATTCCACTAAATACTTCTTTGGGAGCTCTGGTGAACTAGTGGTAAAGCGTTGTACTGACAACTCAGATGCAGACAGTTCAAATCTACCAACTGCTCCATGGGAGATTGATGGGCAATTTCCCAAACAATTCACGGACTCAGAAAAACCCACTAGAGGATCAGTTACGAGTTGACTCTGAATCAATGGTACAAAACAGCAACAGCAAATCCTTCGCTACATCTTGATTGGGTGGGGAAGCCACTATAATGTAAAAGACCTCAGTTAAGGAGAATTCAACTAAGCCAAAATTCACAGCTAATCAGACATATTTTTACTTCTTTTATTATACTGATTTATTCACAAAGTTCTAAAACATTGTTTTTCATATCTGATCCAACCAGATTTTTAAAATTATTATTTTTTTAAACACACAAACTGTCAAAAAAATCAACAAAAATTTACAAACTAGGTCATACCTTAGAAGTTGCAGAACACTATTGGATGATGACCTTGAGGTAGTACAGAATCTTAAATCATGCAAGAAGTGTATCATTCTGATTAAACACTACCAAAGCAAGGAGCTCTGGTGGCCTAATGGTAAGGAAATGAGCTGCTATTCCAGAACCATGCAGTGTGAATCCACTAACTGCTTCATCAGAGAAAAGTGGACAATCTCCTTCTGTGAGATTTAATGCCTCTGAAAAACCTGCTAGAGAGTCAGCTCTGTGTATGTTCCAACCTGACAGTGCTCAACAAAAATGCGGGGATAGTGTCTCAAATATTTTGTAAGAGTTACTACAAAAGAGGCTTTATTTTGTTTTTATAGAAGCAAGAAATTGCATATTTAAATGCCTACCCAGAAGGCGCTCTGGTGGCTTAGTGCTGCCAACACAAAGATATGCAGTTCTACCAGCTGCTCCACGGTGGAAAGATGAACAATCTCTTCTCGTGCATTTACTGCCTCTGAAAACTCGCTGAAGGGTCAGCTGTAGGTAAGTTTCAACTTGATAATACATAACAACCACCACCACCACCACCACTTAGGGAGGTTTTATATACATATACATACAGATGTGTGTATATATAGATGTGTGTATATACAGATGCGTGTATATATAGACGTGTGTATATATAGATGTGTGTATATATAGATGTGTGTGTGCAGTTGTTGTTGTCATGTGCCATCGAGTCACTTGCGACTCATAGCGACCCTATATAAAAGAGCCCTAAACGCCGTTCTATCCTGTGCCAACCTTGCCATCTCAAACACTCTCATTCCCACTACTCCACTGACAGAAGCGATCCATCTCATCTAGAGTCTTCCTCTCCTGCGCCGTCCCTCCACTCTCTCAAACAGCATGTCCCTCTCCAAGGACCAGTCCCTCCTTGCAACATGCCCAAAGTATGTCAGATGAAGCTTCAGAATCCTTGA
>NW_006399800.1:7519149-7532601 GCF_000299155.1 Elephantulus edwardii
TTGAATCCCTGGCCTTCTGGACTTTTGTCTCACCAGGGGACCCCTGCCACATATGCCATGATATCTGCATGTTTGCTTTTCCTTTAGGTTTTTATCTGAGGGATATAAATCACTTGTCTGTCAGTTGCTTGTATTAGGAAAGTGTTGTGCATATTTCTGCTCTTAATAGCTTAGATATGTATATACTTGCTTTTTTATCATCTGCTTTCATAGGTATAGCCCTTATCTGTCAGATGCTGTACTAAAGCAGAGCTCCTAGATTAAGAGAGACTAGGAAGAAGGAAGGGCCATCTACTTCTGAAACAACAGGTCCTTGAAAACTATGAGCAACAGAGCACAGTTACACAGTTAAGACAGATCCAGTGTAGGAGGCAGAGCCCTCAGATTGGAAGACACTAAAATGAGGAAGAATATCTGTAAATATCCACTAATAATTGGAACGTAGAACATGCTTCATGGTTATCTTAGTTCTAAAATTCTGTACCAACATTTGGAGAAGAAACTCAGAAGTTTCTTGTCTTAAACATTAGAATTGAACTTAAGGCAAGTTGTAGAAGTAGACACTTTTGACAGCATCCCATGCTGTGCACTGTGGTTTATCCCTCAGAGGGAAACTCCATCTGATATAATAGCCCTGAAGGCCTAGTTCTAGTTACTAGGCTTCTTGTTCTTTCTACATAATGATCTTGAAGTCCAGTTACCAGAGATGGCATTTAAAGATACATTTCATCCTTCACAGTGAGGACAACCTGAAATTATACAGTCCCAAAGACATCCTTTCTCTCTCTTTGAAGACTCTAACTCTAGGCCAATTCTTGATGTTTTTCCAGGTTTATTTGGGGAAATAATGAGTTGTTTCCTTCTTTTTTTTTGTTAAATCAATAGTAGATTTTTATTTAGGGAGTTCTGGAGGCCTAAATACTCCAGCTTTTCACTATTGTGGATAAAAGGGCTGTGAACATCTTTGCACAATCCTTTTTCGTTTTGTGCATAGATTTTAATTTCTTTCACATTTCCAGGAACTGAATTCCAAAACAATGTGTAAACTGATAAGAGAATATGAGGATACTCTAAGAGAATTTCAGTTTGCAATTAAACACAAAATATTAATCATTTTAAGAGAGCAAAGCTGTAATGATAAAATTAAAACATGCTTTCTCCCTGCCCCCTCCCTTCTTTTTTTTTACATTCTTTGTTGCACTTTTCTCCCTGCCTACCCCCTCCCCCTCAATTTACTCTTCTCTTTGAAAATTAAAAGAAAAATTCTTTCATTGTTACACAATCCCTCCCCCCAAGTCCACTCCATTGTGCAGCCTTCATTCTGGACTCCTGTCATGACAATAATACCTAATCATATATCCCTTTTAAACAGTTCCCTCGCTCATCTGTTTCAATGCAGTATAGATTATTTATCCCCTCTTTCTCAGTCTTCCCTCAACCCTGATGTCAGTCCCATTTTACAACAGTGGCCCTATGCATTATTTTTCCTTTTGTGACTGAGATATTTCACTCAGCATAATGTCCTCTAGGGTTACCCATTTTGTATACTATCTCATGAGTTCCTGTTCTTTCCCCAATGCAGCGTAGTATTCCATTGTGTGAATATGCCAGAGCTTCTCTATCCATTTGTTTGTTGATGGGCACTTGTTTCCAGCTCTTTGCAATTGTGAACAAAGCCACAATAAGCATGGGTATGCATATATTTGTTTGTGTGGCAGTTATGGTTTCTTTAGGGTATATTCTCTGTAGTGGAATTGCTGGGTTAAATGCTATTTCTATTTGTAACTTTTTGAGAAAGTGCCATACAGCCTTCCATAGTGGTTGCACCATTTTAAACTCCCACCAACAGTGCATAAGTGTTCCAGTTTCTCCGCAACCTTGCCAGCATTTGATGTTTGCTGTTCTGTTAAAATTTGCTGTTTTTACTGGGGTGAGATGATATCTCATAGTTGTTTCCTTCTTCTTAGGGCCAGGTGAACTACCTTGTTAAGACTCCATGACTGCAGAGACCAAGGGTCAGAGAACTGAGAAATAGGTCAGAATCAGGTTTCCCTGTAGACCACAGGCAGCAGGATGATTCCAGACTCAATCCATTACAGTGATTGTGCATAGTCTAAAATAATCAATGCACAAGATGCAGTATTTTAATGCTTTCCCTTTTAGGTCTGCAGTTATATAACCTGGACAAATGACCTCATCTGCTTAAATCAATCTCTCATCTGTGAAATGGACTGAAAGCATTACTCACTGCATAAGGTCAGTGTGATAATTCAATGAGATATTTCATGCCAAGTACTTGGCACTTAGAAAGTGCTTGGTAAGATGTTGCTCTTGCTTTTCTTATGTTTCAAGGAACATCCTTTCACCCCCACTTCTTTATCTATGCACCAGAATTCTCCCCAGAGGACAGTTACTGTTGTAGTAATGTGCTATTGAGTCACCTGCGACTCATAGCGACTCTATGTACAACAGCCCTAAACCCTGCTCTACCCTGTGGCAATGTCATGTCTCCAACACACCTAAACCCATTATTCCAGTCACTGAATCAATCAATCTCATTGAAAGTCTTTCTCTCCTGCCCTTCTACAAGGACTTGTCCCACCTTGCAACATGTCCAAAGTACATCAGATGAAGCTTAAGAATCCTTGCTCCAAGAAGCAGCCTGGTTTCACCCTCTCCACAATGAATCTGTTTGTTCTCTTAGCAGTCCATGGTGTATTCAATACTCTAACACCACAGCTCAAAGGAATTAATTCTCCTTCTATCATCCCTAGTCATTGTCCAGCTCTCTGATGCATAGCAAGCAATGGCAAAGACCATGGCCTGTATCAGGCACATCTTAGTTTCCAGAGTGACATTGTTGCTCTTCAGTACTTTGGAGAGGTGTTCCCAATGCAATCCATCTTAATTTTCTGGCTGATGGTGCCAAGAATGTTGATTGTGGAGCCAAGCAAACTAAAGCTGTTAATAATCTCAATCTCTTCACCATCCATCATGATCCTGCCAACTGGCCCAGTGGTGAGAATCCTTGCTATCTTGATGTTGAGCTTCAATCCGTATTGGAGACTGCAGTCCTTGACCTTCTGCAGCAAGTGCTTCAGGTCCTCCTCTGTTTTAGCAAGCAGGGTTGTCATCTGCATAACAGACATTGTTGATGAGTCTTCCTCCAACCCTGATGCCACATTTACAGGAGTAAATGTGACTTGTATGCTTCATTTTGGAAAAGGTATGTGAGGGCTCTTGATTATTCTAGTTTTAGATGGGCTTGTGCAGAAGTTTACCACATGAGGCAACAGCTCTGATTGCTGCACTTGTGATTTCACTTCCCTCAAAGCCCCAAAACACCACCTCTGTCATTTGTAGACAGAGGTGAGAAATTAGTCATTTTTCCTACTCTCCTCAAGACCTTGATAATTTCAATCACACTTATATTCATTAGTATTTCATGTGAAATATAAAATAACTTTAAGTTGAACTTTGAGCTTTCAAATGCACCCTGGCTTAATTAGAGGTTGTGTTCATTCCACACAAGGAAGAATAGAGTGATAGTTGTGATAGGGTGGGTGAATCAGTATGGTGGAGGGCAAAGCCATGTGCTCCCACAATCTACACAGCATATTCTAGCTGCATATCCATCACAAGTTTCTAAACCTCTCTAATTACACATCTCTTCCTTCATGAGGATGATATTGTGTTGATTGTACTGGATTCAATAGAACCAAGCACTCATTATTCACACACCCTCCTTACAATTGTTGCTAGATTTGAGTCCATTGTTGTAATCAATATCCATCTTGCTTAATGTCTCCTTCCTTTGTATTGATTTTTGTCCAAAAATTGGACCTTTCTGGTAATATGTCCAAGGTTCTTGAGATAAAGTCTTGCCATGCTCCCTTCTATTATTAGATAGTAATAACCTTCTTCAGGTCCACCAGCCAGCCATCAGTTTGTTGTACCCTGAGGGCTGGCATGCTATGATGCTGGAAACTATGCCAATATATTTTAAACAGCAGTAGGGTCACCCATGATGGATATATTTCAGTTGAGCTTTTAGGGTAAGACTAACTAGGTAGAAAGACATACCAGTCTGCTTCAGAAAATATTTCAGTGAAAACCCTGTAGGTCACCACAAAATTCTGCCAAATATAAAGCAGGAAGGCAAACCCTTTAGGTTGGAAAATGTTGAAAAACATACAACAGCCTAACCAATGTGTTATATATGTGTTAATATGCTTATATGTGTAATACATTGGGCTGCTAATTGAAAGGACAACAGTTCAAATACACTAGCCACTCCATTCAAATTGACATATATTTAATTAGAGGAACAAAACGCCTAATATTTGAGATTGTACACAACTTTAGTTTGCTGGCTCCACGGTCAACACTCTTGGCACAAGCAGCCAGGAAATAAAAAAAATGTATTGTAATGGGAAAGTCGGCTGTTAGGAACTCTCCAAAGTACTGAAAAGCAATGGTGTCTCTCTGGAGACTAAGGTGCGTCTGATAGAGGCTATGACCTTTACAATCACTTGTTATGCATCAGAGAGTTGGACAATGACTAGGGAGGATGGAAGGAGAATTGATGCCTTTGAGCTGTGGTGGTGGAGAAGAGTATTGACTATACCCTGGACTGCCAAGAAAACAAACAGATTCATCCTGGAGAAGGTTAAACCAGGCTGCTCCTTGGAGACAAGGATTCTGAGTCTTTGTCTAACATACTTTGGACATGTTGTAAGGAAGTACAGGTCCTTGGAGAAGGACATCATGCTTGGAAGGGTGGAGGGACAGCGCAGGAGGGGAAGGCCCTCTATGAGGTGGATTGATTCAGTGACTGGGGTAATCAGGATGGGTGTGTCAGAGGCAATGTGATTGGCACAGGATAGAGCAGGGTTTAGGGCTGTTGTACATAGGGTCGCTATGAATCGCACGTGACTCGACGGCACATAACAACAGCAACAACCCTCATCACCAACCCATACTACGGCCGATGATGCAAAGAAAAGGGGGAACGCTTATATGTCCTTAACTTTCCTTAACTATGTGATGCCTAAGAGAGAGCTTTGGTTTTGTTTTTAATATTCCTCCTCAGTAGTTACGTTTTAATGGTTATAACAACAGAGGAGTTGAATTAAAGAATGGTCCTCTAAAGAAAACCTGTCTTTTGGCCAATTGGATAAATGTTACAGAAATTAATATTGTAAAGCACTGTGAAACCTCATCTCCCTACACACTCTCCAGTCCTGGTTCACAGGGCGTCTTGGGAACAATGTCCATCTTTACTGAAAGCGCCAGAGGAGACAAGGGTGGAGAGGCTCTCTTTTGCTAAGAACACATGTCAGTCTCCCATGGGTCATTTAAAGCATTCTTTAAGCCTTACCCCAGTCTGTGTGGTACAAGATACTCCAGACATTTCTAAATATTTCCCACCATCTTCCCAGGGAGAAAACAAACAAACAAGCCATTAAGTTGGCACTTTCTTTTCTCTCTCTCCACCCAAGCTGTGCAAGTATTTTAAAAAACCCCAAACACACACAAAACCTGTATGTCCATGAGATGAAAAAGGTGGGGTTTTCCCCCTTCCATTATATTACCTACCTCATCAAAGAAAGATGGCATAATTCCAGATCTACAGCTAGAAGATCAAAAAATAGTAATAATTAGAGCTTGAGGTGTAACTGTTAAGAAAGACACTTTAATCTTTTTTTCCCAAATACTCAAACAGGTAAACCACATATTTAAATAAAGCACTAAGATCTGAAAATCCCAATGGGAATTTTTCTTCTTGTTTAAGGCATAATGAATTCCATCTTCAGAGACCAGAGAGCAGGGTTTGTTAAGCTCTCTAAACTGTCAGCTGAATAATTATCTAGCAAAGCCTGTGTGGAGGTGACTCCCTGTGATTCAGCGTCTTTTCCTGTTTTGAAACAGAAGGTTGCTAACCTCTGGAACAAAATTTGGCACAGCCAAGGGGTGTCAGTTCATTGCAAATAGTGTTTCCTTTTTTTGTGGGCTTGCTTTTCATCTGGTGATATTTGATTTTGAAAAGTCTTAGAAATATGCTGAATTCCACTCAAGCATCCTTTCCAAATACCCTGAAGACCATGTAGAACTTTTTTTTATTAAAAAAAAAAGCATAAAACAACAAAACACCATTCTCCAGGGTAGGTCGGTTGATTGTTTAATGCCATCGCATGGATTTTGAGAGCAAAATTAAGTCCAAGTCGAAATCCACAAACAGGCTGGTCATTTACATTCCAAAACGAAGGTGACACGGGCAAATTAAGGGTCATATGCAAAACAAGAATTCTAAAGGGGAAAAAATCTTATTACTGCCAACCCTGTTGGGTTTTTAATACAATTATAAATTTAAATTGTGGCTTTTAAAGTATCTGTCTGAGCGATTGCATGTTATTACTTTAAAGCCTGTACTTCAAGGGTTGTGGCTGTGGTTTTCCCTTTAACCTAAAGGTAACATGGACAGCTGAGTGATGGGCTCATCCTTTTTGGTGCACAGGCCTCATAATCATATTTTAAAAAATTTATTTGGTCTCTTTTGCTACAGGATAAAGGTATTTTCAAGCAAAGCCAGTGCTTTTCATTATCCTAACTCCACTCAAGGAAAAGTTAAGTGATTAACTTGAGGACATATACAAAACCAGAGATGGAACAGAAAATGGAGCCTGGCTTGCTGGAGTCCCAAAAGAACCTCACTGGGGTGTCAGGCAAGTGTGTTGACGGTTCCTAACTATAAAAGAGAAGTGGGATTTGCAGGCAAAAGAACACAAAAGTTCCTTTCATTTCCAGGCGAAGGAGAAAAATTAACAGCCCACCTGTTTCAGAGCTTTTCAGCTTCCTTCAAATTCAAACAGGATGTTATTGTCCTTTACTCAAAACCTACAACCACCTACTATTGCTATTGCTGCTGCAGCCTGTGTGCTCTGTCAGACCGAGAAGCAGAACTGAAGAAGTAGGCAGGAGCAGGAGTGCGGTGTAGAAGACCATCTGCAGGAGACCTGTCCTGGATTCCTGTCCCCAGGTGGAAATCACCGTAGTATCATAGTCTCCATCACCCATGTTAGAGAAAGGTGATTGGCAGAAATGGGTCAGCTGTCAAAGCACTCATGATGGTTCTCGAGGGGACCTCACTTGTAGAGCATTTCTACCTCCTCCGCTGGCTCTGCTCCTGTATCTGAATATGATGGAGCTGCCATCAGTATTCCATGAATGAGCTAACAAATAAAGAAGTAAGCCTAAGGGAATGACCCAGTGATACATGTTTACTAATTTCTCCTAGAGTCAAGAATTAAGTTGTTAGAACGTAAGTTGTTCTAGCTTTTTCTCTTCTCTTCTCTTTTCTTCTCTTCTCTTCTCTTCTCTTCTCTTCTCTTCTCTTCTCTTCTCTTCTCTTCTCTTCTCTTCTCTTCTCTCCTCTCCTCTCCTCTCCTCTCCTCTCCTCTCTTCTCCTCTTCTCTCTCTTCTCTTCTCTTCTTCTCTTCTTTTTTCTTCTCTCTCAGGCCAGACAAACCCAAGAAAGCTACATATTTTTGCGAGTGTCTCTTATCTCAAGCTGAGTGACCCAGTGGTAAGAAGCTGCACTGCAATCTCAAAGGCCAGCAGTTTGAATCTACCAGCTGCTCCACAGGAGAAGGATGGACAGTCTCCTCCCATGCAATTTATTACTTCTGAAAACCTGCTAGAGGGTCAGCTATGAGTCAGTTCTGACTCGATGGTACATAGCAACAACAACAACAACTCACATACCTCTAGTGTAGTGAATATCTCTTGGACTGCCAAAAAAACCCAAACATCTAACTTGTAGGAGGTGCAACCAGGGTGCTCCTGAGAGGCAAGAATGGTGAAATGTCATCACACATACTTTGGACCTGTTGTCAGAAACTGCCAGTCCTTGAAAATGGACTTTATGCTGGGAAGGGTGGAGGGTCAGTAAAAGAGAAGAAGATCTTTGACAAGATGGATTGACATACATGGGCTTAAACATAGTAGAGACCATGAGGATGGCTTAGAGCTCAGGATGACATTCCTATCTATTGCTCATACCATTGTTATGAGTTGTAGTTTACTCGAGGGCACCTAACAACAATAACAGACCTCCAGAATTTGGGGTTGATATTTATCTCCTCTCCTTAGTCAGGCTGCTTCATTCTTGATACTTTGCTCTTAAATATTAAAGCCTCCTTCACTATTTCTTTTGCTAAACTCCAAAGCTCTCATGAAAACTGAGGATTTCTCAAGGTATTGTGTCCTGCTGTCTTGGAGTCCCAGCTTGAATATTCAGATTAATCTTGAGTTAGTCTACAAAGGCCAGTTTAAACTTCATTGTCATACACATCCAGAAGAACTACACAGCCATTCTCCATGCCTCGTTGTCTTTGTATTGGGGGAAATGGCACATGTAGTTGGCCCACAAGAGAAATGGGGAACCATTTCAGGATAACCAGAAAATAAGAATTCCTCTCAACACCCTGCATTCTTCTATAATATTAGTACCATGGCTCCCAAATTTTCCTGCTGCCTCAAGACCAGCCAAAGTCTGTCTTCACCCTTCTAGTCCACTTATTACCTTTCTAGAAACTAGAATAACTGTATCCCATGCTTGAACTGATCAATGAATAAAATACCAAAAGTCATTTCAAGGTATGTTGTTGTTCTTGTGTGCTGTCAAGCCAGAAGCAACCCATAGCTGACTTCCTAGTGGGTTTGCAGAGGCAGTAAATCACAGGAGAGGAGATTGCCCATCCTTCTTCCATAGAGCAGCTGGTAGGTTCAAACTGCATGCCTTTTGAAGTGCAATCACCAGAGCTCCTTGAGTTTCAAAGTATGTTGTTATTGAATGCTGTCAAGTTAACTGTGACTCATAGCAACCCTATGCGCTATAGCTCAGAACTCTGTCCTATCCTGAGCCAATCTGACTGTCTCTGACACACACCCTGTCACTCCGCTTACTAACTCAGTTAATCTCTTCCAGGGTCTCTCTCTCCTGAGCTGTCTCTCCCTTTCAACCATGATGTCCTTCTCCAAGGACAGGTCTCTCCTGGTGCATGCCAAAAATATGTCAGATGGAGCTTCAAATTCTTTACCTCTAAGGAGCAACTTGGTTCCACACTCTCCAGGAAAGACCTGCTTATTCTCTTGGCAACCCATCCCATGTTCAATGCTCTTCTCCAACACCACAACTCAAAGGCACCGATTCTTCTTCTGTCACCGTTAGTCATTGTTCAGTTCTCCGATGTGTAGCAAGTAATTGAGAAGACCATGAACTGGATCAGGCACACCTTACATCCTAGACCAACATTGTTGCTCTTTAGCACTCTGGAGAGGTCCCTTTCAGCAGATTTTTCTCAATGTAGTTTGTCTTTTGATTTTTCTGACTGCTGGTGCTAGGAGTGTTGATTGTGGATAGTAAACCCATAAGCCAGATTGAAAAGTGGAAAAAAGCCCCACAAAACCAGTATTGTGAGGGTAGCTGTGATGGGTGTTATCAAGTTGATTACAACTCAGTGAGCTCATGTGACAGATTAACACTAATTCAGAAATAGTTTTTCTGATCACTTGCTATGCATCTGAGAGCTGGGCAAAGAATAAGGAATATAGAAAAGAATTGATGCCTTTGAGCTGTGGTGTTGGAGAGGAGCACTGAATATCCCATGGAAGTCAAGAGAACAAACAGATAGGTCTTGGAGAGGGTGCAGCCAGAGGTGCTCTTTGGAGGCAAGAATAGTGGTGCAGCTTTGCCTCACATACTTTGGACATGTTGCTAAGAGGAGCTATTCCTTGGAGAAGAACATGATGCTAGGAAGGGTACAAGATCGGTGAAGAAGAGGAAGACCCTCAACCAGAGCGTTTAACATGGTGACTGCTGCAATAGGCTCTTGTGTCAAGAAATCTGAGGAAAGCACAGGATGAAACAAGGTTAAGACTTTTTGTTCATAGGGTCTCTATGAGTCATACTCAATTTTATGGTACCTAACAACAACAGCATAGAGTTTTCACAGCTATAATCCTTATGGATGCAAATTACCAGATCTTTCTTCAGAGCAGTTTGGTGGGTTCAAATTATCAAATTTCCAGATGGCATTGGACAAATATTACTATCTAGTCCAGTTAGATCCCCAGCATAATTCTTTCTACATTGCTATCTAAGATATTCTTCATGGGATTTTCTTAAACTTTTATAAAATGGCTTCATTTTCTCCTCATACAGTTCTTACTCATTTCTTATTAAGTTTCTTCCTGGGTAGCTAGTCTTATAAATGTCATCTTTTTTCTCATGACATTTTCACAATTGATTCTTAATGGGATATATTATCTGGCTAACTTGCTGAATTTTCTTATTAGGTCAAGTAATTTTTCAGTTGATTTGCATGGATTTTCAAGATAGATAATTATATTGTCTACAAGCAAAAAACAGTCTTGTCTCTACTTTTTCAATATTTATACATTTTCATTGTTTTATTCCATTAGCTGTGATGGTGAGTAATGATAGTGTTAGTGTCTTCTTCTCTTTGATTCTGATTTCAAAGTAGTGAGTCATCATGGAGGATGATGTTTATGTTCAGCTTTTTGCGTTATTAAAATGAAGATGTTTTATTTTAAGTTCTATTTTGTTAAATTTTTTTTCATAAATGGACCTTTGTTGAATTTATTTTTAAAAAAACACTAAATTTATCATGTTGATATTATGATTTTCCCCTCTTCATTTGGGATCAAATGAATTACATTAATAGATGTTAATAATTAATAATGTTGACATATCCTGGCATTCCAAGGATAAGCCCTATTTAGTTAAGATGTATTATCTTTTTAATATACAAATGGTTATAATCTGCTAATGTTTATTTAGGAGTTTTGAGTCTTTGTTCTAGAAGTGATTGAAATTTAGTTTTCTTTTCCCACAATATAACTTTTCAGTCTTGTTATATGGTTGTGTAAACTGCACAGAGGAGTTGAAGAACTTTCTACATTCTAAAAGAAGTTATATAGCCCTTAAATATTCAGTTCATTTGGGGACTTGGGCTCTATGACTAGCTATGATTAACTTTTTTATATTTATGTATTTACCTGTTAAGGGAACACTCAATCGTTCAAAATAAACAGAGATGTGTATCAGGGTGCACCCATATCTATTCAATACAAATGCCTAGCAAATTATTCAAGAAGTTACATTCTGTGGAGAGGAATGTAGCATAAGGTTTGAAGGAAGACTCATCAACAACCTGTTGTTGTTATGCAGATGATGCAACTGGGTTTACAGAAAGTAAAGACAACTTAAAACAACTTCTCTAGAAGATCAAAGACTCCAGCCTTCAATGCAGATTACATCTCAACATCAAGAAAACAAAATTATGACCACTAGACCAATAGGGAGTATCATGAGAGATTGATGAAAGACAGAAGTTGTCAACAATTTTCTTTTACTTGGATCCACAATCAACATTCATGGTAACAGTAGTCAAGAAATCAAAAGATATGTTGCATTTGGTAAATATTTCAAGGACCTCCCCAAAATGTTAAGGAGCAAGTATGTCAGTTTAAAGACTAAAATGCATTTTATGCAAGCCTTGGTTTTGTTATGTTGGGTTTTGGGTTTTTGTTTTGTTTTACTTTGTTTTGTTTTGTTTCCCCCCAGTTGCTTTCTATGCATCCAAATGTTGGGCAATGAATAAGGAGGATAAAGAAGAATCAATGCCTCTGAATTGTGATGTTGGAGTATTGACTATTCCATGGCCTGCTAAAAAAGCAAATAAGTATGTCTTGGTAGAAGTACAACTAGGGTTCCCCTTAGAGGTGGAGATGGTAAAACTTTTTCTCACACACTTTGAGAAGGTTGTCAAAAGGAGCCAGTCCCTGGGAAAGACCATGATGCTGGAAAGGTCCAAGAAGGAGAGGAAGACTCTCAACAAGCTGGATTGACATAGTGATTGTAGCAATGGGTTTGAGCATGTTGAAGATAGGCAATGTAGGGCAAGATTCAGAAGTATTTTTCTCAGGGTTGCTATGTTGTTATCTAACAATGAGTTGGTAGGTAACTCATAATGACCCTTCAGCAGATTGTCAGAGGCAGTAAATTACACAGGAGGACATTGCCCATATTTATCCTATAGAGCAGTTGGTGGATTTGAACCACATGCTTTTGGGTTGACAGTGCAAATCCTTACCACTAAGTAACCACACTCTAGGATCTCTATGGATCGCAGTCAGTAGTACATAATAACATTCAATTTTAGGACTTAAAGAATCAATTTAATTTTAGAAGCATCCTTTTTTAAAATTTATATTTTCAACTTTATTGCAATGAAATTGAACATACTGTTGTTGTCATTCGGTGCCACCAAGTTCCCTATGACTCATAGCAACCCTATGAACAATAGATGGGAATTGTGCCCTATCTTGCCTCATCCTCCTGATCTCTGCCATGACCAAGTCCATTGTTACAGTCCCTGTGTCAAATCATCTCTTCTGCTGACACCTTCTACTTTCTGCATGATATCTTTTTCCAAGGACTGGCATCTCCTGACAACATGCCTAAGTGTGAGATGAAGTTTCACCATCCTTGTCTTTAAAGAGCACCCTGGTTGTACTTTATCCAAGACAGATTTGTTTATTCTTGTTGCAGTCCGTTCAGTGTTCCATCAACACCATAATTCAAAGAAATTGATTCTTCTTGGGACTTTCTTATTGGATGTGGTATGTTTTTAATTTTTAAGTCTTCTAATAGATTATGGAAATTAAAAGACTATTGTGATGGGAAAGTCTGCTGTTAGGGACCTCTCCAAAGTACTGAAGAACAATGGTGTCACTAGGGAGACTAAGGTGTGCCTGATATAGACCATTGTCTTTGCAATCACTTGCAATGCATCAGAGAGCTGGACAATGACTAAGGAGGATAGAAGGAGAATTGATGTCTTTGAGCTGTGGTGTTGGAAAAGATTATTGAATGTACCATGGACTGCTAAGAAAACAAACAGGTCCATCCTGGAGAGGGTTAAATCAGCCTGCTCCTTAGAGGAAAGGATTCTGAGGTTTCATCTGACATACTTTGGACATGGTGCAAGAAGGAACCGGTCCTTGGAGAAGGACATCATGCTTGGGAGGGTGGAGGGACAGCGCAAGAGGGGAAGACCTTCTATGAGGTGGATTGATTCAGTGACTGGGGTAATCGGGGTGGGTGTGTCAGAGATAGTGAGATTGGCACAGGACAGAGCAGGGTTTAGGGCTGTTGTACATAGGGTCGCTGTGAGGTGCAAGCAACTCAATGGCACATAACAACCACTATCATTCAAATATATGCACCAACAACCAGAGCCAAGGAAGAGGAGATAGAAGATTTTTACCAACTTTTACAATCAGAGATTGATCGAACATGCAACCAAGATGCATTGATAATAATGGGTGACTGGAATGCAAAAGTCGGTAACAAAGAGGAAGATT
>NW_006399800.1:7534756-7538667 GCF_000299155.1 Elephantulus edwardii
CAGGAGAGGAAGGCCCTCTATGAGGTGGATTGATTCAGTGACTGGGATAATTGGGATAGCAGTGTCAGAGACAGTGCTATTGGCACAGGACAGAGTGGAGTTTAGGGCTGTTGTCCATAGGGTCACTATGAGTCGCAGGCGACTCGACGGCACATAACAACAACAACAACATAATAACATTTCTAATTTGTTTCATTAATTTCCTCACTTTGCATAAAGTTGCAAGATTTTAATAATTTTTTCTTTTATTTCCTTGATTCCTTGCATCTCACATGTTTATTAACTATTCCTTTCTTTTGAAGGTTTATTTTATTATTTGTTATTTAGCTTTTTTGTTCCCATTCCCAAGAAAGGTGATCTAACAGAATGATGAAATTATCAAACAAAGCCCTTAATATTGCATGTGAGCAAAGATTATCCCAAAAAGGCTAGAACAGTACACTGGAAGAGAACTACCAGAAGTCCAAGCTGGGTTTAGAAGAGGCCATGGCAACAGGGATATTATTGCTGATATTATAAGGAACTGGCTGAAAGTAGTTCCTTATACACATTTTGCATAGTCAATATGCACACTTTGTATAGTCAATAAAGCACAAATACACATTCTTCTGAGAAGAATGTGTATTTGTTCTTTATTGACTATGCAAAGGCTTTTGTGTAGATCAAACAAATTAAGGCTACCATTGAACAGAATGGGAATCTCAGGACATTTAATTGTGCTTGTGAGAAACCTATATCTAGACCAAGAAGCTGTTGTCAAAACAGAGCATGGGAACACTGCATGGTTTAAAATTAAGATAGATGTGTGTGAGTGTTGTGTTCTTTCCCTATACCTATTATTCAGTCTGTATGATCAACAAATAGTTCATGAAGCTAGACTTCATGAAGAAGAATGTGGCATCAGGATTGAAGGAAGCCTTATAAACAACCTGCTTTATGTAGATAATACAACCTTACTGGCTGAAAGTGAGAAATGCTTGCTGCATAAGGTCAAAGATTACAGCCTTTAATGTGAATTGAATCTAAACATCAGAAAAACAAAATACATACCACTGGACCAATAGTTAGCATCATTATAGATGGAGAAAAGATTGAAATTATCAACATCCTTTGTACTAGCAGACAGGGGATCAAGAGACATCTTGTATTGAGAAAGTCTGCACTCAGGGACCTCTCCAAATTACTGAAGAGCAATGGTGCCAATCTGAAGATTAAGGTGTACCTTATTCAATCATTTGCTTTTGCATCTGAAAGCAGGACAATGAATAAGGATGTCAGGAGAAGATTTAGTGCCTTTAAGCTGCAGTGTTAGTGAAGACTACTGAATATTCCATAGATTGCCAAAACAACAAGTATATATGTCTTGGAGAAAATGCATCCAGAAAGTTCCTTGGAGACAAAGAAAACAAAACTTCACCTTTTCATTTTGGCATATTGTTAGAGAGGATATTCCTTGGAAAGGGACATAATACTTAGAAAGATGGAGGGTCAGTGTAAGTGAGGAAAACCCTTAACGAGATGGATTTACACAGGAACTATAACAATACACTAAAATATGTCAGAAATAATGAGAACGGCACAGGATAGGACAAGTTTTAGATCTGTTGTTCATAAGGTCATTATGTGTTGCACTCAACTTGATGGCATGTAACAACAACAACAACAAAACTTCTTGAGCCATGAGTTTAGTTCATCTTCTTAAATTTTTCTCATTGACTAAATCCCTCAAGGCATGGATTGAGACAGTGGCTTCTATAATTTACTCAAGCACAGTAATGATTGTAAGTATGGCGCAGGACTGGGCAGTGTTGCATTCTGTTATACAGTGGGTCCTTAAAGTAGACACTGATTCAATGACACCTAATACCAAAAAGCTAAACATTTCAATCTATAAAATATCATTTTGTAACCATCCCATAGTGTTTTTTTAAAATATAAAATGATACATTCACATTTTCACTTAATTCCAAACCATTTGTAATTTCAGTAAAATGACCTCTTTAACCTGTAAATTATTTAGAAACATGTGTTAAGATTTCTTCATAGGCATATCTAGGTCATATCAACACCTCCTACAAAATGTAAGAAGCAGAAAAATCTCCTACAAATCAACAATAAAAATACAAAGAATATTTTTTAAAATGGAGGACAAAATAAACACACTTTATAAAAGAAGGTATCTGAAAGAACTCTTAACTGTGTGAAAAGATGCTCAGAATAATTCATCAATGATCATTGAAGTGCAAATGGAAGATTGATGTGTCAGAACCCTTAAAATTGGGCTTTACTAGCCATTGTGGTGTTCTCCAGATACCTTAACTATAGAAACAGTCTTTCAAATCATCAACAGCTGTGAGGTTAATATAAGAGAGTGCTTTCCACACTATAAGAGATGAGACTGTGAAGAAAACGATGTAACTAGTGGAACCCTGGAGATAAATATCACAGTTAAATTAACTAGTGGAACCCTGGAGATAAATATCACAGTTAAACGTTTTGCCTGCTGGATGATTGTTGGAAATGTTGACTTATAACTGGTATGAGATAAAGTTTGCTGGATGATTAAGGAAACCGGATGCTTCACGCATTTGTGCTGTGGACCTACACCTGCACTTCCATTAATTGAAGAAGTGTGCCTTGTTAATCTGCTTGCGATTGATGGACTAAACTTGGACTTGCATTGTGTGATATTCTTTGCATCCTCAACATTCTAACCTATTTCTCTAATAAACCCTACAGCTGTGAGTAAAGTCTGTGAGTCAATTTCAACAAACAGTGGGCACAATGATTGGTAAAAGTAGGTACAAGAACATGTAGGGTGGCATGTTTGACTATGTGGCTATTTTAATGGTGCCATATGGACGTTATTTTGGAAGCAGGAGTGGCATTCACTTCCATAATAGCTTGCCTCTGGAAACCCTACGCACCTGGAGAAAGGGCAAAAGTTATAGAGGTGTCCAGGACTTTCGTTCATAGGGTCGCTATGCATTGCCTACGACTCGATGGCACTTAACAGCAGCAACAACATGAACATTATTGATGAGGACAGCTCCCCTTTATGTAGTGTGCAGAAGCCAGATTTGGTCACACCCATGTAACATCTGTTCCTTTCTCAAAACCACAGTGAGATATCATCCAATATCCATTAAAATGGCTGCCATTTAGAAAACATAATGAAAGATTAAAGAAGAATGGAGTAAAAATACTGTTATGTTGTTGTTTGGTGCCATCAAGTTGACTATGCCAAAGTTGATGAAAGTGTAAAATGCCATAACTTCTTTGCAAACAAGCCAACAGTTTCTAGAAAAATGAAACCAACTTCTTCCTTACAATCCAGAAAATCTACTACTTGGTATTTTGTTGCTGTCATGTGCCATCAAGTTAGAAATTACTCATAGCTGACCTCTCAATGGGTTTTCAGAGATTGTTAATTATACAAGAGAACATTGTTCATCAAGAGAAGAGAATGCATAAGTTCAGCAGGCACTTGTACAAGAATGTTTATATAAGTTTTATTTATGATAGAATCAAACTGAAAACCACTCAAATATCCATTAACAGGATAACTAGGATAATTAGAAGTCATTTAGCCATACCAAGAAATTTTATTCCAAAAATACATACATATGTACATAAAATAATTATCACTCTGCTGATACAGTGTGCAGCAGAAAGCTATTTAAAACATAAGAGGCGCTGGGAAGAGGGATATATCTCTTCCCATTATGATTTGTAGACTTGAAACTTGATGTGTTTTTGTTATGTGCCGTTGAGTCACTTGGGACTCATAGTGACCCTATGTACAACAGCTCTAAACTCTGATCTGTCCTGTGCCAATCTCATTGTCTCCAACACACTCATCCCGATTGCCCCAGTCACCGAATCAATCCATCTTCCAGAGGCCCTTCCCC
>NW_006399800.1:7540134-7561543 GCF_000299155.1 Elephantulus edwardii
TCCTGGATGTTTAATACTCTGCCTATAGCATCCTTGATTATAGCAACTCGAGGTTTGAATTTGTTCTTCAGTTCCTTGGGCTTAAGAAATGCCGAGTGAGTTCAATCCTTTTTGTTTTCTGACTCCAGCTCCTTGCACATTTCATTGTAATATTGTGGTTATTATGAATAGGAAACAATCGATAAGGGAAGGAAGAGTGAGGGATACAAGGAAAAACCCCTAATAGCACAACAGTTTAAATGTTTATCTGTTAACTTTAAGATTAGCTGTTTACACCTACCCAAGTAACCCCATGGCAAAAAAAACTGGCCATGTTTCTTTCGTAAATAATAAAAACAAAACAAAACAAAACAAAAATCCCCAAACCATTATAGTGCAATAAATTCCCACTCACTGTAGCCCTCAGGCACAGAGTATAACTGTGCACAGTATTTCTAAGGTTATAATGTTTATATTTTTTAAAAAATTTGTTTGATCTATAAATTATTTTAAATATGTACTCTCGTGCTCAGGAAAGGAAGACCCTTTATGAAATGGATTGATTCAGTGATTGGGGTAATGGGGTGTATCAGAGGTGTATCAGAGACAGTGAGACTGGCACAGGATACAGCAGGGTTTAGGACTGTTGAGTCGCAGGTCACTCAATGGCATGTAACAACAACAACAACTCTCATTCTAGAAAGGATATTTAAATTCTGTCTTTGTAACCATTTCAAAGGAAATTTGTTTACTAATGCTTCCATCAACTTAATTTCTTTGAAAACTATTAAAAATTATAATATAACTTTATTTTTTTCTCTAATAAAATTTTTTTATTTTAATTGTGATATTAACAAATGTTTACAGAAAACTTGGATATTTGTTCATTCATTGTTGCACATTTTATCTTTTGATTTTTTTTTAATTTTATTTTATACTGATTTATTTACAAAGTTTGAATACATTGATTTTCACACCGTATTGTTCCCATTTCCTTCACTACCACCTCCCATCAAATTGTGCGACTCAACTGGTAACTTCTTTAAAATGGTGCTGGCACAACAAATCAACACAGCTACTTGATCTTTTGTTGTCAATGTATGCATTCACAACTGACTTATTAGTTTCAGCTGAAAATATGTCGTTGTTGTCATTAGGTGCCATTGAGTCAAGTATAACTCAGAGTGAATCTAAGAACAGCAGATCTTAATTTTACATTCTTCTGTTTCATCTTCACCATCTCTGATACACTTGAGCCTGCTGCTGTAGTCACCATGCCAACCCATCTTGTTAAGAGTCTCCTTTTCTTTCATCTACCCTCCACCTTTCTAAGCATGATATCCTTTTCTAAGGAATAGACTCTCCTAGCAACATGTCCAAAGCATAAAAGATGAAGGTGTTTTTTAAAAAAAATTTATTTTTATTGTATTATTTTTTATGTGTACAGTCAAATCAGATCTGACTGGTACAGGAGGAGATTGCCCCCTCCTTCTCCAGCAGAACATTTGGTGGATTTGAACCGTGTACCTCTGGGATTGCAGTGCAGCGTCTTGCCACTAGGCCACCAGAGCTCAAAGATGAAGTTTTGCTGTCCATTCCTCCAAGGAGCACTCTGGCTATACGTTTTCCAAGGCAATACTCTTCCCCCACACCACAACTTAAAAGATCATTTCTTCTTCTGTCATTCTTATTCATTGTCCAGTTCTCAGATGAATAGCAAGTGATTTTAAAAAGATCGTGCCTCTCATTAGGCACACTTTAGTCTTCAAACTGACATCATTGCTCTTCAGTATTTTGGAGAGATCCCTGACAGTGGATTTGCCCAAAACAATACATCTCCTTATTTCCTGACTGGTGGTCCCAAGGATGTTGATTGTGAATCCAAGTAAGATGAAATTATTGACAGTTTTAATGATTTCTCCATCTATTGATTATTGGCCTAGTACTAAGTATCTTTGTTTTCTTGATACTGAGATATAATGCATATAGAAGGTCATAGTCTTTGATCTTCTGCAGCAAATGCTTCTGGTACTCCTCATTTACAGCAAGCATAATGCAAGTTGTTGATAAGTCTTCCTCTAATCCTGATGCCACATTCTTTGTCACAGAGTCTGGTTTCATGAATTGTTTGTCCTGCACACAGATTGACAAGTTATGGAGGAAGGGAACAACCCAGATTTATATACTTCCTGATTTTAAAACATACAGTGTTATTTCATTCAATTCAGACAACAGCTTGTTGGTCTGAAAATATAAGGCCTTTTTGGTTTGAAAATAAAGTCCTTCCACAAAGTACACTAGAAAGATAGTGTAACACAGCAACACCAATAAAACTCAAAGCAAACCGCCACATTTTTTTCCTGCAGAGGGTTAACACTGCTGATCCTTTGGGACACTTAACTGTGCAGTCCTTCAGGTCTTCCTCTGTAAAAATGTCCATGCTGCTGCTCTTCTTCGAGGCAGAATAGACTAGAGAGTATCTAAGAAAAACAGGGCTACAGGAATGACTAAGACTTAAGTGTGTGCTCAGAGCACTGGGTTCACTCTTCTACTGGCACACTTGTTTTAATGACTGATAGAGCTGCTACTTTCAAAGGGAGCCAATACTTAGTGTGGTCAACAGCAAATAATATAGTTTGACCTAAGTAACAAAATTGACAGATTCAATTCCATTTTCTCCTTTTGTATTTGAATGGGCAAGTGCCAAAGAACGAAGCTGTAATAATACTGCTGCCTACTCTTTGGCCATCGGCCCGTTAAGAGCAGAGTCAGGACGTCTGGTCCTTCTGATAAACACTGTGATCCAGCTCTGACTAACAAACTGTATCTTTCTCACTATCATTTTCTGAGCAGTGGCCTTCAGGAAAAGAAACACTTGGTTCTTGGAAAAGCTATTCCCTGATAAAAGAAAATAAGGCTAGTGAAGGAAGTATTTATTAAATCACCTGGGAAACCTTTTCAAACTACACATTCTGGGTCTTTACCATTGAATGGAATTTGACTTTTAGGAGTGGAGGTTGTTGTTGTTAGGTGCCAGTGAGTTGACTACAATTCATAGCGATCCTATAAACAACAGATCTGACCCTCCAATCCTGCACCATCACCACGATCTCTGACTTATTCAAGTCCATTGTTGCAATCACACATCAATTCATCTCATTGAGCATCTTCTTATCTTTTGTTGACCCTCTACCTTCCCCAACATGATATCCCCCCCTCCCAGAACTGGCTACTCTTAGCAACATATATGTATCACATGTGCATAGTTAAAAAATGTTTCAGAAAAGTATACATATTAGGCATTACATATTGCCGTTTCAAAGTCCGGAGCTACTAATGCCATCCAACTCCTTCATTTTATAGATCAAAACTCATGGCTCATAGAGGAAATTTAATTGAGTTCTCTACACAGCTAATTAGTAGTAGAGTTAAAAATGAGACTCAAAAACATTTGATTTCTGACCAGTGCTGCTTCTGATATTGCCTATGCATAGTCTTTAACCCGTGCCCTTCTGTCAATTATTATAATTTTCACCATCGTCATAATCAACTTCATAAGACATTCCAATGACTTCTTTACATAAAATCACTTCAAGAATTCTAAAAGGAAAATATCATCTCCATTTCTTCTTTTTCTGTCTTTTTTCCCTAATCTTTGTATTCTGAACCTAGAGACTCAGGATCATCAGCAAGTTCTCTATTTTTTGCCCTTTGTGTAGGGTCCTGATGGAAATGTGGATGTCCCCTGCATGTGTTTTTACACTTCATCTGCAGCCTCTCAAGTGGAGGTCATTTTCCTCATCCTAATAGTCTCCTTATATCAAAGGGCTTACAGTCAGGGAAGCTGTCTTATTGCATTTTCAATTCAATTATCTTTTCTCCTTACAAAAAAAAATCACAGATCCTTTGAAATTCATGCCAACAGAGTTTACCATCTGCCACTCCTAATTGCTTCTGCCATCTACCAACCTACTATCCTTCATCCATTAGTAACTTTAGCACCTGGCTCTCTACCTACTGCTGTCATCATTCCTGGTGACTTCAACAACCTTGTAGAAGGGTGAGTCATCTAATACCTGGATCTCTTACTTCCTTGATCTCCTCATCTTCGTTTCCAACAATTTTTAATTTCTCTTCTACACTACCCACAGGGAACACTGGTGACCAAATGGCAAGAAGCTGTGCTACAATCTCAGGGCTCGCGGTTCAAGACCACCAGTTGTTCCACAGGAAAAGGATGGGCAATTCGCTCCTGGGCCATTAATTACCTCCAAAAACCCACTGGAAGGTCAGCTATGTGTTGGTTCTGACTCAACATTACACAACAATAACAACAACCTCATCCACACGCCCATTTTTTCCTCTGAAATCAATACATTGTCTTTATTACTTTTACATTACCTGTTCTTTCCTTTATATTTTTACATACTTTCTTATTTTCATTAATGCCCTGGTCTACCATGATAATAGGGAGCAGTGATGCCTTAGTGGTAAAGATTTGTTCTATTGACTCAAAAGTGCATAGTTTGAATCCAAAGGAAGAAGGTGGATAATCTCCTCCCATGAAATTTACGGCCTCTGAAAACCCACTGTAGGGTCAACCACAGGTCAGTTCTGAAACAAAACATAGCACAGGCCCTATTATAATGGCACACTTTTAAATTTTTTTTTTTTTTTGCTTTTCTCTCTTTTCATCAAATTTTCTGGTAAAAATCCATTTACGATTAAATGTATAGCACCGCATATTGTGAGCACACTCCAAATTAGCACTCATCATCCCTGGCAATTTTATGATACTTCTCCTATGTGCACACTTTTGCACTCCGTGAAAACGTTTCCTTTTTTTAAACCTTATGCGTGGTTCCTTAACCCTTATTCCCCTTCAAGGTGAGCCTGTGACACAAGCTTCCCTGTAAGTAGTTGACATGGAAAACAATCTCAGGGATCCAGAGAGAGGGATTGAAGAGTGAAACACAAAATACAGAAACGGCAAAAATGGATGACTGTGTCCAGTGCTCCTATGAGCAATTGATGACCAATTTCATGGGACTTTCTCTAGAGCTTGATGGGGTGCATCTACTATTTCCCTAAGAAGGAAGTGAAATGAATAAGTATTTATACCATTTATACCATTGGTCAAGGGCATTCATACTGATGTTATTCAGGTTGTCCTTGGGTCAGCATCAGCTGCATTCTTGGGCATTTGCTACAGAAGTATAGAGAAAGTCTGGGGATGCTACTTGGCTGATGTGAAGTCTGTATAGACCTGGTCACTGAGACAAAAAAGCAGGGAGTGACGCCAGGATAATTTTTTTTTTTTGGCCAGGATAATTTAATGTGGGGCAAAAGAAACATCCTATCCACCTACCAAATCTGTCATTGTCCCAATCTAAGAGTGTTGTCTCTAAGACTATAACCTCTGTGAGGATTTAATGCAAGAAGATGAGTAGAACAATTTCTCATATCCCTGCTCCAATAGATCCTAATGCATCATTGACATTTGTCATCTCCCTTTCTACCATTCATTCTTTATTTCTTTCACCCTCAGTCAGCCCCTAACTGACCTAAGTTGCATGCCTCGGGCAGCGGCAAAGACCTCATCCCTAAGAGGTCTGATCCCTTAATTGCCTTGTCAGTATCAGGTCATAAATGCTGAATTGTCAATTCAACTGAAAAGTCATTGGGCAAG
This sequence comes from Elephantulus edwardii, assembly GCF_000299155.1. Classification (NCBI taxonomy): domain Eukaryota; kingdom Metazoa; phylum Chordata; class Mammalia; order Macroscelidea; family Macroscelididae; genus Elephantulus; species Elephantulus edwardii. Next base: position 7,545,803 of record NW_006399800.1, read on the forward strand.
AAAGCACCAAAATCACTCTTACTGATCCTCTGGGTTCCCGCTACAGATCTCTCCACTTTTATTGGCAGCAATCCAGTCCCTGACAAGGAGATCTTAGTGTAACATGAGTAACACCCGGGAAGGAGGGAGAGGGCGACAGTTTTCGGTAGCAGTGAGAAAGGAATCAACCCTAATCCACTTGACACAGAAGAATTTTTCATATTGTAAACTAAGTCTGTGCCAAGGGACCCCTGGTGGCCTAGGCTGTTGGGAGTCGTGCTGCTAACCTAAGACCACGCCTTTCCGGTGCTTGGAACCTGCCAGCTGCTCCACGGGAGAAGATGCCAGCAACCTCCTCCCAAGGACAGCTTCAGAAACCCAACGGAGGCTCATCTGAGCCAGTTCTGACTCAACAAGAATGAGTCATGAGTAGTAACAGAGTGTGTGTGCCAGGGAGTATAGGTAATTTCTGTCATTCTCTAAGGGGAAACTGAAGTTCACTGCAAGGCACTAACTTACTGAATCACCGTTCACACACAGGGCTAATTCGGAAGTCTTTCTCCGCAGCTTCACTTGTGGAGTGACCTCCACCACAAGGTCAGTTTGGTAACATGTCAAAGTGCTCCTTTCAAAGTCCAGGTAGCTCAACCTCATTGGATTTAAGTGCAAAATACAAAAAGATCTAGACAAAGATAGACCCAGGGAATCAGACAGTGAAATGAGCAGCCATACATCCAGCTTCCTCCGTCATGGCCTCCACCTGTATCACTCCATCCTTTCTTCACTCTAACTCTGCTTTATTTTTCCTCTCTCTTTTGAGGGATGGGAGCTAGAGACCTAGTGAGGTCTATGGGACAGACTCACAAGCGTGATTCTTTCAAATGCTTTTATTAAACACACTATTCTCCTTCATGTCTTCTTCCTCTCTCCCCAGAAGTGTCCCTGTCCACCGTCATAAATATAAGGCCACTTTTCTCCAGTTGGTAGATGAAATTCACTTGGCGGCCGTGCAAGTGAATTTGCTCCGGCCTGGCCTCCATGCCAGCCCTCAGCGAGAGAGGGGCCATGTCCTTTCTGTGCTCTGCTTGGGGCAGCAGCTCAGTGACAGCACAGTAATGACAGTGTGCGGACAGAGGGTGGGGAAGGGCATAGTCAGGGCCAAAATTAAACACTGATTTTCAACAAGGAGCAGCAGGGAAGTCAGCCAAGCCCATGGAGTGTGTGTGCCTCCACTTGGAGGCTTTGTGAGATTAGGGAAGCAACACTGAGATGTTGTTAGGTGCTATTGAGTTGAGTACTACTTCTAGTAACCCTGTCCTGTGCCCTCTTCATCATCTTTGATACACTAGAGCCCACTGCGGCAGTCACTGTGTCTTTTTCTCCTTCACTGACCATCCACCTTTCCAAGCATGATGTCCCTTTCCAAGGAATTGCCTCACTTAGCTCTACATCCGGAATCTGAGAGACAAAATTTCACCATGTTTGCCTGCAAGGAGCACCCTGGCTGTACTTTCTCTGTGGCATATCTAATCATTCATTTGTCAGTCCGTGGGATATTCAGCCTCATCTCTGGAGATGTTCAAAGAAGACTGCAACAAAAATGCATGGTTTAGGGGAATGAGCTGCAGGAAGACATGATGGTAGGTCAGTGGTCTCAAAGGCCTCCCCCCTTGAAGGAGGCTATGTGCACATGATGTGATCTGCAGCCAGACTATGGGCTGATCCCACTGTCCTGATGAGGCCTATGCCAACTGGGGTGTCTGCTTTGAAGTGGTGTATGTAAGGGCGGCTGAGTCACCTCTCTATACAGCCTCCTTTCATCTCTCATTCATGTTGGCTTCTTGTGTCCTTCTCCTTCCATATGGCAGCCAGAATAGCAGCCTGAATATCTGGTGTCCTTGAATTAGTAAAGTTAAGGACTCCAGTGTAGTGTGTGCCTTTTATGCCCAGACATAGGCCAGGAATATCCCACCCTCTACCTGAGGCCAGCCAGCATAAGGCAAAGGTGTAGAGGCCTTGCCACATACCAGATGTGCACCCACGTGTATGTCATATAGTGTCCTTCAGTTCCTTCATCCATAAAGCAGAGTTGATGATAGTGGTAATGATGTTTTCTTCCTTCTAGGTTGTTGTGTAGATTAAATAATTTAGTATATGCTGAGTCCTTAGCAAGATGCCTGGAGTAAATCGGGTTGTGTTTCGGACCTTTCATTTACACCTAGGAACATTCTATAGATGGAGAAACTGAGACTCCAGAGTGAACAGGCACTTGCTGGTTGTCATATTTCCATCTGGAGCTCAGAGTTGAGCCCCAAGCTCCGTGATTCTAGAGCCTATGCTCTATTCAGTCTCTCAAAGTCAAAGGCACAATCAGACAAGTGGGCACAAAGCAACCTGTGCCCCTGCCAGAACGGAGGATTCCAAGTGGTGCTGCTCTACTTTTCCTTCTACTCAGTGTCCTGGAACCAGCCCAGGATCTGGAGCCAAAATTCCTGCCGCAGAGCAAAAGGGCCAAGTCCAAATTTGATATGTACAAGTAGAGAGATGCAGGTGAACTGTGTGAGCTCACTCCCTCACCACATTCAGGTCCTCATGACAGTCTGCCCTGTCACCTGCTCAGAAGTCATGGACCTTTCTCCCACATTGTAGGAAAAAGACTTGCTCCTCTCTCTCCATGGGGGAGAGCCAAATTTTAGAGTCTCTTTTTCCTTTTGCTGAGAAACAGATCTCCTCGTTGGCCTTTGCCAGGTTCTGGGCAGGAACCAAGTGGAGGTATATAAGTTGTGGTTGGCACTTCTCAAGGACTCCCACCACATTCTCCAAACCCTTCCTCAACGTTCCCTTTCTCCCTGTTTGCTCTGTATGTAGCCCAGTGCCAAGCAGTCAATTAACTGCCCTGCTCCTGCCCCCTCTCCATCCAAATGGGTACCAGATGCATTGTGTAGACCTTGGACAAAGTTGAGGGGGAAAAAAAGTCACTCAGACAAATCAGCAGAGAAAACATAATTAGGTAAAGCAAACAGAGCTGAGGATGCAGTAGGCAAGCCAAGTGTCTAGGAGTCCACCTGCAACCCATTTCCAGAAGCCCCTCAGAAAACCATCTCCTCCTAATAGGGGCCATATGGAAGCCCACTCCCAGCAAAGGGAGGTGCCCAGCATAACAAATCAAGACAGCTATATGCCAGGGGCTGGAGAAGTGGGACGAGGTGAGTTTGCTTGTGTTTCAACCCCAGAGTCTCCAGGAAGGATGCAGGGCCTGTAGCTGTTGTAAAAACACAAGTGCTCAGTGCCAAGAAGTGACCAGAAAATTGGCCCAGCTCATTCCTGATCTTGCAATCTAGAACTCCAGCCAGAGCCAGGAGCTGCAATCACTGGAAGAGGAAGGGGGAGGCCCAGGTATTCAGTGACTCTCTGGGAGGCCTGCTAAGATCATTGGGCTGGAAATTGCAGCTGCCTCCCTGGGGCGCTCCCTGATGGCCTGCTTGGAGCAGCACACAGGTCTGGAGGAATTATACCAACAGGCAAATGCCCTGAGCCCTTGGCATTTCAATCCTGCCACTCCCTGGGAGCAGTAGTTAAGATGCAGTGCTCACTCAGCACTCCACCAACATCACAGAGACCAGAGCGAGGTGGAAGGAGCTGCCCCTGACTTCACAGGGCAGGACAGGGCCAGGAGGCCGAGCAGGAAGCCTGGCAGGATGAGACAGCTCCACCACTTTGAAGCCGTGTAATGCTGAGCAAGTTGTTGAACCTTTCAAGGCCTGTTTCTTTCTTCGTGAACTGGAGAGAATATATCTAGAGTTGCTAGAAAGATAAAGCGATATAAATGTACGTATGGCATTGGGCTTATGTACCTGGCACTCAGCTGGTGCTTAATAAATGGAACCAGTTTGGTCCTAAGCTTTTTTAAAAGACAAAACCCTCCCTCCTTTATAGAAATAGGGAGGTGGGAGAGAGAGGAATGAATACGAAGAATAAATCTGTAGCGGAGAGGTGTGAGAGGATGAAAAAACTACAGTTGAAAAAAGCACAGCAAGTGTCAACAGAGCTACGTCATCCACACTCTCTTATAAAAACAGGAGCAGCAAACCTCTGCTAGCTTATTAACAGGGGAAATGTTCTATTTTAAAAAGCCAGACCAACCCTAAGCAGACGTCAAAAGTACAGCATCTCCTAGGTGGAAATTAGCACCCAGCTCTGTTTCTTTGCCTTTTCTAAAGCTGTGCATGATACATGAGCGTGGATCCCAAGCCTTCCCCCCACAAAGCTTGCTTTCCCCCTCTTCTGTCCCTTCACTTTGTTACAGAAATCATGTCAGATGAAAGTGTTAGATTTCAGCGGGGGAAGAAAGCCTCCAAGAGTCCTGCAGGAACATCCATTTCTTGGCTCAATCCCAGAAGCTGGTCTTGGCAGCACCGGGATCAGATTCTCTGCTATGATTGGCCAGCGTCACCACCTCTGTCTACAATCCAGACACCCTCACAGCCAGAAGCTCAACTCAGCATCTGCTATATATTTCAACTAAGGAGATCAGAGTGGTTGGCTGGCCTTAGTACCCACAAGAGCAATTAAAAGGGTGAAGCAGGTCAAGAGCTTTCGATCTTTTTGAGACCTCATTTCTTTCGAGGATTTAATGTAAGAAAGTAAAATAATTAATCTCAATCTGAAATCTTTCGGATTGTTGTCGTTTGAATTTTAAATTTAAATCTGAGCTGCCAGTCCAGGTGACTGGAAATGAGTCCAATATTGCTGTCAGGGCCCCTCCCTTCCTAGAAAGCTTACCTGTACTAAGAAAACTAGAGCGGTGAAGCTCTAAACCCCTGAATATCAAGGCTGGTTTTCACTCCTTATGGCCTAAGCCACTATGGTCACTTAAAATTTTGTGATTCTTAACTGAATGACAGATTCTCTACTAGGTCTTTAGGGAGGGAGAGTCTTGGACTCAACCTGTCTAGATGCACTATGAAGTCACCCACTCTGTATTTCATCTCCTCCTCAGGACCCTGGTTTCATACTCTCCCTCACGACAGCTGCAACAGAGGAAATTGCTCCCATGTAGTAAGTATCTTTAATTACCTTCTCTCTCTATTTTTCATTGTTGTCGAGTTGGAACTTACTCTTTGGTGACTGTCCCATGGATTTCTGGGGATTAAATCGCATGAGAGAAAATGGCTTGTCTTCCTCCTAAGAAGCTGCTGGTGGATTCAAACAGTCATAGAGGCATGGCCAAGGGGTTAACAGTGCCACTCCCTATTGGCTCCACCACCAGAGCTCCACTTCATTGTCTTATACTCTTGCAAACAATGGATGTCAGGGTTATTTCCTTTCTCCCTAACTATTCAATCTGTATCCTGAGCAAATTATTCAAGAAGCTGGACTGTATGAACAAGAATGTGGCAACAGCATAGGAGGAAGACTCATCAGCAACTTGCACTAGGCAGATGACACAATTTTGATTGCTGAAAAGGAGGACTTAAAGCAACTGCTGCACAAAATCAATTCGATATGGATTGTATCTCAGCATCAAAAAGACAAAATTCCTCACCACTGGACTGATAAGCAAAGTGATGATAAATGGAGAAATGATTGGCATTGTCAACTATTTCATTGGATTTGGATCTATAATCAACACCCTTGGTACCAGGAGTCAAAGGAAAAGGAGATATGTTGCATTGGGCAAAGCTGCTGTCAGCGACCTTCTCCAAACTGAGAAACAATGATGTCAATTTTAAGGTTAAGGTGCACCTGATTCAGGTCTTTTCTATCACTTGTTAATACATCTGAGAACTGGACAATGAATAAGAATGACAGAAGAAGATGTCTTTGAGCTGTGATGTCGACACAGAGTGCTGAATATTCCATTGACTGCCAAAAGAGTAATCAGATATATCTTGGGAAAAGTGGAACCAGAGTATTACTTGGAGGCAAGGGTGGTGAAGCTTCATTTCACACAGATTTTTCATGTTGCTAGGAGAGGCTATTCCTTGGAAGGGATATAATTCTTCGAAAGGTGGAAGTTCAGTGAAGGACAGGAATCCTCTCACCAAGATAGATTGGCACAAGGACTGCTGCAATGAGCTCAAATGTGTCAGAGATGATGGGATGGCACAGGACAGAGTTCAGATGAGTCATATTCAACTCAAAGGCACCTAACAACAACTTGCATATAATCTTTTATTTCCACTAGTTTTCTCCTTCCATTTTGCAAAAAACCTGGAGGCACAGAATAGAAATGCCCTTGCTGTCTTCCAACAGGGAAATGAGGGATATAAACACTTGGTGAATATACACAAACCAAGCTCTTCTTATTTTTTTCCTAAATCCATGTTGTGATTTGAGTGCAAGTTTACAAGGCAAATTGGTAGAACTCTTGAGACGATAGCCTATCATCATCTTTAGAACCTGGAAGAAAACTTATCTCTGCGATTCAACATTCAAGCAAGCAACATGCAGGCCTACAGAGCAAATAATAACACCAGCCAGGAAGGCACTCACAACTTAATATAATTCATCACAAAATGTCAAAATGGTAGCATTTACCCAGGGATGAAATTCAGAAGGCAGGAAGGAGTAAGATAGAAGAATTGATGGAAAATAGAGAGGAGTGGGACAAATGTAGTCATATTGTAGATATTATAATCAATGCCATAAAACAAAAGTGTATATGAATGGTTGAATGAAAACCAATTTGCTTGTTTTGCTCAGGGAGCTCCACCAAACACTAGTTGTGATTTGTTTATAATTATCAAAATATATTACAGTAAGAAGTCCAGATCTTCCAAGGTTATTGGCCAAGGTGGGAGTTTGGGTCCAGGCAGATGGAGTCGGAGTGATGAGATAGTTGAACAAAGGTTATTATAACTAAGCCCTGACTTACCTCCCTACGATCCTGCCACTGAATATCTATGTCTCCCTCTTTCTAAGTGTATCTCTTTCGCTATTTTTTTCTTTCATTTTCCTTCCTTCTTTTTTCTTTCTCTACCACATGTCCTGTTTTCTATCACCTATTCTACATTCATCATTTGTGTCTTTGCACCTTTAGGGAACATTTACCATTTCATTGCTGTATCTAAATGGTTCTGTGAGGTGCTCCCAGAACAGCTCAAGTGACTTACCTAAAGGACACAAGACCTGAATCAATAGAACTGGAGGCAAGGAAGCTGCCCCTGACTAAGGGCAGAAGAGTCTGGCCTCTGTAATCATGCCCTCGAGCAAGATCACTAGTATTAACAAGAGGAGCTGGCCAAAACAGAATTTCATGTGAGTAGCAGCCTTTTCCACTAAGTGGACTTTGGGTTCAGGGTGAAATCCCAAGTTTGAGAATCATGAAGACTGAGCTTGAATTTGAGGTTAGCATCCAAATAGCTGCATAGCTCAGAAAAGGGACTTATCTCTTTGGCCTCAACTCGACCTAGAGAGATTCTGTGAGGAAAAAGGGATATAACTTAACATGGTTCTGAGCATAGGGACTCAAGGATAACAAGCCTGTAGAGCCCTTTGCCTGTGGTCTGGATTGCCCAGGTCAAGCATGTAGACTCTGGTTATATTTGCTGGCTGCTTCTCCGCTCCTGAAGCCCTCTGAGCTCAGACCTATCCCTCCTTCCCATTCTCTTTACATAGACACCCATAGCCCTGCTTCTGGCAGCAACCACATCTCTGGCTCCCTGACAGTTCCACAGCAATGATACTGCACAAACTGTGCTACCATGGTCAGCCCTGGTAGCATGTCTCCTCCTCTCATCTGAATCACCCAACAGCAACGACTCAGGAATTAGAAACAGAATAACATCTCCTGGGCCACACTGAAAAGGTCAGAGCAATAATCTTGTTCTGTGAGAAAAGAGACAGGAGACTAAGAAGGAGTAACATTTCATTCTTCAGAATGCCTCGAGCCCTAAACCACTGAGATACAGTATGGATTTCAGATCTGCCATACAATAACTTGGGGTCACTAGGAAATGAATACCAAAAGGAGACATCAGCAAGGCAATATAAAATGGCTTTTCGTATGAACAAAAATCTAGTGGCTCTATCTGGTTGTGTTTCTTTGCACATACATATCCTGAGGCCAAAGGGGAAAACCGTATGCTGCTTTGTGGAAAGGCTTCCTGCATTGACCAGAACACTGGCCAGAAGTATGTCAGGTCCTAAACTACCCATGGGCTCTAACACACCTATTACTCATCCTGGGTAAAGCATAATAACATTTGAATTTTGGCCTCGTACATTCTTCCTTTGAAACCTGAACTTATTTCAGTGCTCAAACCTCATGCAAAATCTGCTATCCACCTCAGAACCTTTTGCTTTCTTCATGGATGATTTTCTTGGTATCCGCCCACAGCTCATCTGGTCTTCTTTCAAGGCCTCAAATCTGTTTCTAAGATGGTTTTTTAATCCAGGTGGGATAGACTAAAGGTTAAATTTTGGTTCTTGTAGATTTTATTTCATTTTAATTAGCTTCAGTTTCAACTGAAATATTAGTATTGATAGTCTGATCCACAATCAGGACCTCTGTAAGTTTTCATAGCTGATACTGAGCTTCTCTAGTGATTCTTTCCAAAGCTGTAATCAGTCTGATTCCTGTGTAGGAGATCAGGTGAAGCTTATATGCATAAGTGCTCTTTGTACTTCTTATCAGAGGTATTTGCAATGAATATATCATTGATTATACAAAATTCTGTTGTTCTAGCTCCAATCTCATTTCTGTCACCAAGCCCATATTTTCTAACGACTGATCCTTCTTCCCTGTTCCCTATTTTTCCATTCCAGTCACCCATTATCATCAATGCAATGCATCTTAGTTACATGTTCGATTGATTTTCAACTGTTAAAGTTGGTAGAAATAATTTATTTCCTCCTTTTTTGGTTCTGGTTGTTGTTTCATATATTTGAATGATAGTGGTATTAACAAGTCTTCCCTGCATGCATATGGATATTACCCTGTCACTCACAACACTGTATTTCAAGATGGATCAAGAAATGGTCTTTTTAACTATGAATGCAACCTCATTTTTCCTCACCTTTTCATTTCTGGCATAGTAGAGCATGTGATTGTTTGATTAAAAATGTCCAATGCCAATACATTTCATTTCACCAATGCCTAATATGTCAATATTTATGTACTCTATGTCTTCCTTCACATTGTCCAGTTTTCCTATATTCATACTTCCCACATTTTACGTTCCAATCACTAGTGTCTGCTTGCATCTGTTCCTTCTCCTTTCTGATTCCCAATATGAAGGCTCAGCCTCTGGTTCCATATCTAGGTCTAATCTAAATGTACTCTTATGTGCATAGAGGTTTCAATGGTCTGTTATTTAAAGTCATTACAAAGACAGACTAGGAAGAAAAGACCAAAATGGATGTTGGAAGAGGCTCCAAATAGAATGCTGAGAAGCCAAAGCAAAGGTAAGAATTCAGGAAGTACAAGAATTTAACAGAAGCTTTCAAAGGGCAGCTTGGGAAGATAAAGCAAAGTATTATAATAAAATACACAGAGCTGGAGTCAGAGCTCAGCATTTAATCAGAAGAAACTGAAAACCAACTTTAAGCCTCAAGCTGCAATACTTAAGGATGCTTTGGCAGAATATTGAATGGCCCAGGAAGCGTCAAAGGAAGATGGACAGAGTGTCATTGTACCAAAAGTAATTGGCTGACACGGAATAATTTAATGAAACAACATATGACTATGAGACAATGGTGATGAAGGAGGAATTCAAGCTGCTCTGAAGAAATTTACAAAAACCACATCCCAGGAATTGATGACATGCCAATTGACATATTTTAACAAAAAGATGCAGCCCTGGACACACTCACCAGGTTGTGTCCCCATATCTAGAGGACAACCTACTACCTGGTAAACTGACTGGAAGGGACCCATATTTATTCCCATTCTAAAAAAAGGTGCTCTAACTTAGTGTGGAAATTATTGAACAAGGTCACTAATATCACATGCAAGAAAAATCCTACTGAATATCATGCAAAAATGACTGGAACAGCACATTGACAGAAACTGCCAGAAGTGCAAGCTGAGTTTAGGAGAGGTTGTGGCACTAGGGACATCATAGCCAATGTCAGATGCATCTTGTCTGAAAGCAGAAAATGCTAGAGGAAGGATTTTCTGTGTTTCATTGTCTAGGCAAAGGCATTTGACTGTGTGGATCACAACAAATTGTGGCTAACCTTAAGAAGAATAAGAATCCTAGAATACTTAATTGTGCTTATGTGAAACCTATACTTGGATCAGGAAGCAGTGATCTGCACAGAGCAAGGAAACACTGAATGATTCAAAACCAAGAAAGGAGTGTGTCAGGGATATATCCTGTTTCCATACCTTTTTAAACCATTTGAAGAACAGATCAATCAGGAGACTGGACTTGATAAGGGGAAATGTGGCATCAGGATTGGAGAAAGACTCATCAACAACCTACATCATGCAGATGGCACAACCTTGAATGCTGAAACCGAAGAGGACCTGAAGCATTTGCTGCAGAAGGTCAAGAACTGCAGTCTCCAATATGGTTTGAAGTTGAGCATCAAGAAAACAAAGATTCTCACCACTTCGCCAACTGGAAGCACCATGATAGACAGAGAAGAGATTGTTAACAATTTTAGCTTACTTGATTCCACATCAATATTTGTCACCAGTAGTCAGGTAATCAAAAGATAAATTGTATTAGGAAAATCTTCTGTCAGAGACCCCTTCATAATGCTGAAGAGCAATGATGTCAGTCTAGAGACAGAGATGCACCTGATACCATAGTCTTCTCAATTACTTACTATGCATCAGAAATCTGGACAATGGCCAAAAGTGACAGACAAAGAATTGATGCCTTTGGGTTGTGTGCTGAACTTTGAGCTGTGGAGTATTGAACATTCTATAGACTGCCAAGAGAATAAGCAAGTCTGACCTAGAGAGGATGAAACCATGTTGCTCCTTGGAGGCAAGGATATCGAAGCTCTATCTCATATACTTTGTGCATGTTGTTATGATTGGAAGGATGGAGAGACAGCGCATGAGAACAAGATCCTGGGTGAGATGATTGACACAGTAATTGTGTCTCCGAGGGTGCTGGAGAAAGTGAGATGGGATCAGCATAGGGGATGGTTCATAACTGTTATGCAGATGAGTCAAAAAGGCACATACTAATACCAGTAACAGCTTGGGACAACAGCTGATGAAGACAAGTTCAACAAAAGCTGGCAAGATTCTGTCTTGTTCAGGCTGATGTCTCTACTGCATGTTCCAAGACCTGGTACCACACTGGAACTCAGTGCTTGTGAAGTTAATCTGAACTCCTCTGCTCTGTTGTGGACTTGACTGTGAGTCAGAGTTCTGAGGAAAAGGGACATCACAGGTAGACATTTTCAGCTTTGTTCCATTGAGCTTTGAACTCAAACTGACAGGGCTGTGCACTGTTTGGTGGAAAGTGTGGTGATATAAGGGATTGAGATGAAGCACGGATTGGAGATCAAAAATCAACTACTAGAGTAATCATTTGTTTATATAAGAGGAAATACTTGACATCCTACACGTTGTTGTTGTTGTAGTTACTGATTGCCTTCATGTCAAACACGACTCATGACGACCCTATGAACAAAAGGCCTGAAACCTTTCTATAACTATCAATACTTATCAAAGGTCATGGAGTTTCCAGAGGCATGTTGTTAAGGAAGTGGATTCCACTCCTGCTTCCAAACATAGGGATTTATAAAAATAAAGATAAATAGTCATACTCCAGATAGGTTATAGATTCTTTATAGCCAATTAGTATTAAAATAGAAGAAAGGGTGACACCAGTTTTGAGACTTTCTGATAGAATTCACTTTGGCATATTTCCGTCTTCCCAATCTAATTGCTAATGACAAAAGACAGCTGACTGCCTCCTACGATCTCCTATGATGCTACCTGCTGGGCACTCATACCACTGATGAATATAATCGTTTTGTCTCTCTTCCAATGCCAGGAAAGTGTGAACCCCAAAGTATGACATAGTAACTGCCTTACTGTAACCACACATGATGGATAATTCCTGGCATCAAATTGGTGAAACTATGGGGCCCAGTTGTTTGCCAAACATGAGTATGGATGTTGTTTTGAGTTAGTGTGTTGTTGTCGTTGTTGTTATGTGCCGTTGAGTTACTTGCCATTCATAGTGACCCTATGTACAACAGCCCTAAACCCTGCTCTATCCTGTGCCAATCGCATTGCCTCTGACACACCCATCCAGATTACCCCAGTCACTGAATCAATCCACCTTATAGAGGGTCTTCCCTCCTGTGCTGTCCCTCTACCCTCCCAAGCATGATGTCCCTCTCCAAGAACTAGTCTCTCCTTACAACATATCCAAAGTATGTTAGAGCCTCAGAATCCTTGCCTCCAAGGAGCAGCCTGGTTTAACAATCTCCAGGATGAATCTGTTTGTTTTCTTGGCAGTCCATGGTAGCCTCAATACTCTTCTCCAGCACCACAGCTCAAAGGCATCAATTCTCCTTCTGTCCTCCCGAGTCATTGTCCATCTCTCTGATGCATAACAAGTGATTGCAAAGACCATGGCCTGTATAAGACACACCTTAGTCTCCAGAAAAACACCATTGCTCTTCAGAACTTTAGAGAGGTCCCTAACAGCAGACTTTCCCATGGCAATATGTCTTTGAATTTCCTGGCTACTGGTGCCAAGAGAGTTGACTGTAGAGCCAAGCAAACTAAAGCTGTGAACAATCTCAATCTCTTCACCATCCATCCTAATGCTGCCAATTGGCCAGTGGTGAGAAGCTTTGTCTTCTTGACATTGAGCCTCAATCCATTTTGGAGGCTGCAGTCCTTGACCCTCTGCAGCAACCGCTTCAGTTCCTCCTCAGTTTCAGCAATCAGAATTGTGTTATCTGCGTAACACAGATTGTTGATAGATCTTCCACCAATCCTGACCCCACATTTCTGCTCATAGAGCCCAGCCTCCTGGATAATCTGCTCTGCATATAGGTTTAAAAGGTATGGAGACAGGACACATCCCTGGCGTACACCCTTCCCAATTTTGAACCATGCAGTGTTTCCTTGCTCTGTTCTGATGACTGCCTCCTGGTCCAAGTTTAGGTTTCTCATTAGCATGATCAAGTGTTCTGGGATTCCCATTCTTCTCAGAGTCAGCCACAGTTTGTTATGATCCACACAGTCAAACACCTTTGCATAATCAATGAAACATAGATAGACATTCCTCTGGTATTCCCTGCTTTCAGCTAAGATCCATCTAACATAAGCTACAATATCTCTAGTACCACGATACCTTCTAAACCCAGCCTGAACTTCTGGCAGTTCTCTGATGATTTGCTGTTCCAGTTATTTTTGGATAATCTTCATCAGAATCTTGCTTTCTTGTGAAATCAATGATATTGTTCTACAGTTTCCACACTCTGTTGGGTCACCTTCCTTTGGGATAGGAACAAATATAGATCTCTTCCAGTTTGTTGGCCAAGTTGTTGTTGTCGAGATTTCTTGGCACAACTTGGTGAAAGCATGCAGGGCAGCATCTCTTAGCTGAAATATGTCAATTGGTATACCATCTTCCTGGGGCCTTATTTTTTGCCATTTCCTTCAAAGCAGCCTGAACTTCTTCCTTCATCACCATAGGCTCCTGCTCATATGTTGGTTCATGAAATTCTTCTGTGTCTTCCAATTCCTTTTAATACAGTGACTGTAGTGTGGTTAAAATTTATAATCTGTTGACTTTAAGTAAAGGGAATTGTCCATGATAATGTAAATGGGTCTCATTAAAGGCCTTTAGATCCAAAGCAGGCTTCCCATCAAGGAAAAAAAAATCTGCCTAAAATCGTAGCATAGAATTCCTGGCTGGGTCTTCAGCCTGACATCCAACCCTGCAAATATGGTACTCAAGATCGCAACATCAATTCTTGCCTGAGGCAGTAGCATGCCCATAGATTTCACATTGGACAGCTCCACAATCAAATAAGTAAAAACTTTAAAATGAATTCTTTCTTATGCCCATATATGTACCTTACTAGATCTGTCTTTTCTGGATAATTTTAACTTATACACCAGATACAGAGCCAATTTTCCAACTGGTGTCTTACATCTTACCAATGTCACAACAACCTACAAGTTATCTTAGTACAGCAAACTAGTAGACAAGTGTGGTATCAATTAGAAAAATGTTCTCCTCAAATAAAACAAACTGACACCAATGATTGAAGGTCAGATGAGCTATAGGATGATATCAGCATCATCCATGAAGAAAGTAAAGGTCATTACAAAGACATATAAGAAAGAAAAAAAAACAAAATTGTTGTCAGAGGAGAATCTAAAAATTGTATTAGAGCTCTGAGAAGCCAAAACAAAAGGAAAACATGTAGAAGTAAAATTGCTGAAAAGAAAATTTCAAAGGGTCGTTCAAGAAGACAAAGCAATTTTTAAAATGAAATGTGTACAGAGTTGGAATTGGAGAATAAAAAGGGAACAACTTGCTCTTCATTTCTCAAGTTGAAGGAACTGTAAAACAAATTTAAACTTTGAATCTCAGTGTTGAAAGATGCTATGGGCAATATATTGATTAACCCAATAAAAATCAAAAGAAGATGGAGGAACTGTATAGAGTTACTTGACCAAAAAGAACTGACTTGACACTGAAAAATTTCAGGAACATCATCTGAGCAGGAGCCAATGTTAATAAAGGAGGAGGTGGAAGCTGCACTAAAGGCACTGGCAAAAAAATAAGGCCCCGGGAATCAGTGAGATATCAAGGAACTTGTTGAGATTAACAGATGCACTCACCAGGCTGTGCCAGAAAATTTGGATAACAGTTGTCTGGCCAATGGATTGGAAGAGTTCATATTTGTTCCCATTCCCAAGAAAGACAATCCAACAGAATGCGGAAACTACTGAACAACATCATTTATATCATATGCAAGTAAAATACTGCTTAAGATCATTAAAACATAGATAGGGAACTGCCAGAAATTCAAGCACGATTTAGAATAGGCCGTGGTGCCTGGGATATCACTGCTAATTGCAGGACGATCTTGCCTGAAAGTAAAGGGTCGCTATGGATTGTACTCAACTCAGCAGTACCTGAAAAGAACATCTTACCTGGAATTACTTGCACTAGAACATATCTGATAACAACAAGAAACATGTATCATAAGGAGATTATGTTTAGAAATGCTCTTGTTCCTGAAACTTCTAAATAGATACCACCACCCTGATTTGACAAAAGGAAATCAGAGAACTTGTGACATGAAAGAAATAATCCATAAAGATACAGTAAACATTATATCTCAACAATGAACTCTACAAAAGTCTCTAACAAATCCTCAGTAGGGGCAATATTCCTAGAGAGTGAGTAGCTGGCACAAGCTGGGCAGTGATGCTAAAATTTAAGCTATCTCACTCTTATCCCCAATCCAGGACTCTGGTAAACTAGTGTGTGGGAACTTGTGATGCTAAACTAAAGGCCACACCAAGAGAAGGTAGCAATCTCCTCTCATGTTCTTTACAGTCTCCCCAAAACCCACTGGAGGGTCAGCTATAAGTTGGTTCTAACGCAATGCAATACGACGCAGTTACTCCCAACTCATACAAGTTTTTAAAAAATATATTGTTGTTGTTGTTGTTGCAATGTGCTATAGAGTCACTTGCGACTCAATGTGACCCTATGTACGACAGCCCTAAACTCTGCTCTGTCCTGTGCCAATCACACTGTCTCCGATACATTCATTCTGATTACCCCAGTCACTGAATCAATCCACTTC
>NW_006399800.1:7564123-7568289 GCF_000299155.1 Elephantulus edwardii
CCTTGGAGGCAAGGTTTCTGCGGCTCAGTCTGACATATTTTGGACATGTTGTAAGGAGGGACCGGTCCTTGGAGAAGAACATCGTGCTTGGGAGAGTGGAGGGACAACGCAGGAGGGGAAGACCCTCTATGAGGTGGATTGATCCAGTGACTGGGGTAATCGGGATGGGTGTGTCAGAGGCAGCGTGACTGGCATAGGACAGAGTAGTGGTTAGGGTTATTGTACATAGGGTCACTAGGAGTTGCAAACGACTCAACGGACATGACAACAACAATACCTCCTCTAAAGCTGTGGTATAGATTAGTATGAAGTTTGAGCTCAAAGAAGTGAGTCAATATCTGTAACTAGTTAGATTTAAATAACTAGTAGTTAATACATACAAACACATGTTTTCTGGCTTAAAAATTCTTAAGTTATGATTTTCCGTGTATCATCTCAGGAAAACTTGTATTTTAAAAATCCATATCCCTTCCTTTTTAAATAAATATTCACAAGTAACTTGTGGTTTCAATGTCAGAAGTTCTGTGCAGGATGCAAAGCCTCTTTTTATCTGGTTCACATGAAATGCACATAACAAAAGTCAGATATGCCCCAACAGCAACTGGTACTCCTTTGCGGATAATCTGTCTTTTTTTTCTTTGCTTTCTTTTTTTGTTTACAATTTTCTCTTTTATTTGGCTTTCTGTAGTTTTATTGTGATGAAGTGAACTCCCTTTTATCATTCTCTTTTGCATATAGTGGGCAATTCTAATTTGTGGGGTTCTGAAAAATCATCCGCAATTTTTTTTTAAAGTGCCTCTGTCATATTCTCTCTGTTCTTCTACGATTTGTATTCATTTTATATCTTCTCCTCATAGGATTTATTTTTGTCCCTCAAGCTCTCTTTTTTAATTTTCTCTCTATCTTGTTTTAAAACTTTGTTGTCCTAATGGGTAAGGAACTGTGCGACCACCCCAAAACCAGGTGGTCTGAATCCACCAGCTCAACTGTTCAGCAGGACAAAGATGAGTAGTCTCCTCCTGAGCATTTACAGCCTCTGAAAACCTGCGAGAAGGTTATCTATCAGTTGGTTCTCACAGGACAGCAATGAGGTGAGTCATGAAGCTGTATAAAGACAACTGTCATCCAGAGGATTAATCATGGTCCTCCACTGAAGTTCAAAGACTGTACATCTTAATGGGAGGAGACTATCCATCAATCTCCCATAGTATCACGGATGACTTAGTGGTAAGGAATTGGGCTGCCAATGCAAAATTATGCAATTTGAATGCCCCAGCTGGTCTGTGGAAAGAAGATGGGCAGTCTCCTCCTGTGCAATTTACTGTGTATGCAAACCTGCCAAAGCATCAGCTATGGGCAGTTCAGGCTTGATGGGAAGTAACAACAACCTGGTCTATTAAAACACACAATGTTTTGGTTAGCAGGCCAGCACATAAGCTAGTAAGCCATCAGCCATCAGACTCCTCATGTATGATATACTGTTGGTTTTAGGTGCCATCAGATTGTATCCTATTCATACTGACCTGTGTTATGCAGATAATACAACCTTGTTTGCTAAAAATGAGGAAGACTTGAAGCTCTCGCTGCAGAAGGTTAAACCCTGAGATCCTGCCTTATCTTGTGCAATCCTTATTATCTCTGAGATGTTTGATCTCTTTCCTGCAGCCACTATGTGGATCCTTCTCATTGAGGGTCTTCCTCTCTTTTGCAAGCAAAATTCTGCTAAAGGTCACTCAAAAATTATTAGAACAGTACATAGACAGAAAATTGCCAGAAAGTCAAGCTGGGTTTAAAAGAGGTCATGGCAACAGCATTATCGTTGCTGAAATTAGATGGATCCTGGCTGAAAAAAGAAAATGGGAAGAATATTTATTTGTGTTTTATTGACTATGTAAAGACATTTAACTGTGTGGATCATAACAAATAACAGTTAATATTAAGAAGAATGGGAATCCTAGAACACTTAATTGTGAACATGTGAAACCTATGCCTAAATCAGGAGGCTATTGTGTGAACAGAACAACAACAACAAAAAATCCTGTTGTTGTTGTTGTTGTTGTTGTTATGTGTCATCAAGTTGCCTCAGATCTCATAGCAACCCTATGAACAACAGTCTCACTGACTCCAACACACCTACCCGAATTGCTCCAGTTACTGTATCAATCCATCTCATCTGGGGTCTTTCTCTCCTGGGCTTCCAAGAATGATGTCCTTCTCCAAAGACCAAGTCCTTTCTGGCCATGTGCACAAAGTATGTGAGACAGAGCTTCAAAAGCCTAGCCTCCACGGAGAAACTTCATTTTTAACCTCTCCAAGATAGACCTGTTTGTTTTCTTCGCAGTCTATGATATGTTCAAGACTCTTCTCCAGCACCTCAACTCAAAGGCATTGATTCTTCTTCTGTCATAGAAGCTTTAAAATTAAGAAGGATATGCATCAGAATTTTATCCTTTCTTCGTACCTATTTAATATGTATGATGAGCAACTTATTGGAGAATCTGAGCTCTTTGAAAAAGAAAGTGGCATCAGGTTTTGAGGAAGACTCATCTACATCCTACATTATGCAGATGACACAACCTTGCTTGTTGAAAGTGAGGAGGAGGATTTGAAGCACTATCTGCAAAAGATCAAAGGTTGAAGCTTTCAATATGGATTGGATCTCAACTTCAGGAAAACAAAACTTCCCACCACTGGACAGAAAGATTACATTATGATAGATGGAGGAAAGTTTGACACTTTCAATGACTTCATCTTTCTTGGATCCACAATCAATACACTTGACACCAGCATTCAGGAGATCAGGAGATGTATTGCTTTCAGACAGTATGCAGTCAGGGACCTTTCAAAATTATTGAGGGGCAATGATGTCAGTATCATAAGGTGTGTTTGATTTAGACAGTGGTCTTTTTTAGTCACTTTTATCAGAGAACTGGATGATGAATGTGAATTACAGAATAATTGATGCTTTTGATAAGAGAGATACAAATCAAAACCATAATGAGATACCATTTCACCCCAGTAGCAGTGGCAAAGTTTAACAGGACAGCAAGTAATAAATGTTGGAAAGGAAGTGACGAAATAGAAATGCTTATACATTGTTGGTGGGATTGTAAAATGGTACAACCTCTCTGGAAGGCAGTTTAGTGTTTCCTCAAAGAACTGAGCATAGAAATTCCATATGATCCAGCTATTCCACTGCTTGGAATATACCCCAAGAAAATGAGAACTGAGACTTGTACACCAATGTTCATAGCAGCATTACTCACTATCACAATAACATGAAAGCAGCCCAAATGTCCAACTACAGTGGAACGGATTGAGAGGTTACAGTACATTCACACAATGGAATTCTATGCAGCATGCAGGAGCAATGATTTTGAAAATCATTACCTAACTTGGGAGGGACTGGAGAACATTATATTAACTAACTTAGTCCCATAAGGATAAATACTTTATAAGACTATTATTGTACAAATAGAAAGATAATTAGTAAAACACGTATGAGGAACCCGGGGCAGGGGTAGGAGCAGAAAGGTGAGGATAGGTTGCAGGTAACCATAGGGTCACACAATTTTGTTCATAGAAGGAGGGTTCGGTAAAGGAAATGGAAAAGATCCAGTGTGGAAAAACAATGTATATGAACTTTCTAAGTAAGGCAGTATAAAATAAAAGTTTATTTAAAAAAAGAGAGAGAGGCTCTCTGCTCCTCGTTGATCCAGACTGCCCTCTCTTCTTGTGCAGCCTCAGCCGCATCCCTGAGACACGATGGTGAAGGTCAGAGTAAACGGATTTGGCCGTATTGGGCGCCTGTTCACCAGGGCTGCTTTTCACTCTAGCAAAGTAGATATTGTCGCCAGCAATGATCCCTTCATTGACCTCAAATGGTCTATATGTTCCAATATGATTCCACCCACGGCAAGTTCAACGGCATTTTCAGGGCTGAGAATGGGAAGCTGGTCATCAATGGGAAAGTTATCACTATCTTCCAGGCACGAGATCCCGCCAACATCAAGTGGGGTGGTGCTGGTGCTGAGTATGTTGTGGAGTCCACTGGTGTCTTCACAACCTTGGAGAAAGCTGTGGCTCACTTGAAGGGTGGTGAAAAACGTGTAATCATCTCTTCTCCTTCTGCTGATGCCCCCATGTTTGTGATGGGCGTGAACCAT
>NW_006399800.1:7569866-7576712 GCF_000299155.1 Elephantulus edwardii
ATTGTTGATAAATCGTCCCCCAATCTTGACCCCACATGTACTCAGCCAAGAGAGAGAGAGAGAGAGAGAGAGAGAGAGAGAGAGGGAATTGATGCCTTTAAACTATCTCACATTCTCTAGGCATGTCACTAGGAGAGGCCTTTTCTTGGAGAGGGAAATTATGCTTGGAAAGGTGGAGGGATGGTGAAAGATAGGAAGACCCTCAACCAGGTGGAGTGGATTGGCACAGTTAATGCAGTAATCATCTCAAGATTGTGAACTTGGCACAGGATAGGAGAGCTTGCTTCATAGGGTCACTATGAGTTGTACTTGAGGGCACCTAACAAAAACAACAGCAAGTTATCAAGGGTCCACCTTAAATCAACTTAAAGCCATAAAATTCTCTGGATCTTCTAGGTGATGTTAACTCAGGTAGAAAATCTGAAGGGGGAGAGTGGAAAGCTCAAGAAAGAAAAATTATTCACCTGTATAGAGTTACATGTCAGGTTTCCATTCTGAGCTGCAAAACTACAGTTCAGTTTTATAGTTATCTTTTAAATAGCAGCAAATACCCTCAGGGTAAAAGTCATTTTGAGTGAGGAAGTTCTCTTTTCCTAGATTTTGGGTTGGTAATTCCTCTTTATCTAGTCCTTAAAGCACTCCTTACATTTTATGATGCTGCATTTTATATCTCATTCATTATTTTCATTTTTCTCAGCAAATAAAAATCTAGTCTAAATTTCTCAGCTTTTGATATCAGAAGCTATTACATTATATGCTAATAAAAAAATCAAACCATCAGAAAAGCGTAAACAAGAGAATTAAAATGATCTAAAACTTCACCATTAGAGTTATCCAGTATTAAAATTATAGTAAGCATCCTTTCAACACTTTTTTATGCATGCATTCACACATAAATTATTCTACACAAATGAAAACCTACATTAGTAATTACTCTGTAACTTTTGCTCACTGTGATCATCTTCCATGCTATATTATAATTTATAATGTTATAATCATAATTTCCAACACTTAGTGAGAACTTAATGTGCGTGGACTTTCAATCTGTTAACATTTGATCTTTGCAACAACACTTGGAAATAAACTTTATAGATTACAAAATATTTTAATATATTTCATAGTGTTAAGCCTCAAGGTGATGTTAAATTTCCTTAAACATTAAGAAACAAAGATACATTAAGTAGTTTGTTCAAAATCATATAAAGAGTAAGCTGAAGTTATGTTGTTGTTAGGTGACAAGTTGAATGCGACCCATAGTGAGTGACCCTACAAACAACAGATCTGAACTCTGCCCTATCCTGTGCCATCCTCACACTTCCTGACACACGAGAGCCCATTGAAGCATCTCTGTGTCAGTCCACTTGGTTGAGGATCTTCCTCTCCTTCACCACCACTCTGTCTTTCCAAGTATTGTGTCCTTCTTTAAGGAATAGCTCCTCCTAGCAACATGCCCAAAGAATGTGAGGTGAAATCTCATCATCTTTCCTCTACAGAGCACCCTGGCTGTACCTTTTCAAAGATTTATTTGTTCTTTTAACAGTCCAAGGGATATTCAGTGCTCTTCTCCAACCCCACAGCTCAAAGACATCAATTCTTCTGTAATCCTTATTCATCGTCAAACTTTCAGATGCATAGTAAAGGCTGGGGAAATCCATGGTATGAATCAGATTCATCTTAGTCCTCAAACTGATGTAATTACTACTCAATAATTTGGAAAGGTCCCTGACGACAGGCTTTCCCAGTACAATACATCTCCTGATTTCCTAACTGTTGGTACCAAGGGTGTTGTAGGTGGATCCAAACACGATGAAATTGGTGATAGTTTCAATCTTTTATCTATTATCATGATGTTGCCTATAGGTCTAGGGGTAAGAATTTTTGGGTTGTTGAGATGCAATCCATATTGCAGGCTATATTCTTTTATTTCTACAACAAGTGTTTCAAGTCCTCCTCACTTTTAGCAAACAAGGTTGTGTTGTGTTCATAACACAGATTATTGAATCCTCCTACAATCTTGATGCCACATTCCTCTTCAGAGTCCAGCTTCTCAAATACTTTGCTCAGTATACTGATTGAATAGGTATGGAGAGAGAATACAACACTGACACACTCCCTTCTTCATTTTAAACCAGAAAGTGTTCCTTTGTTCTGTTTGTACAACAGCCTCCTGGTCTAGGTATAGGTTTTGTATGAGCATGATTAAGTGCTCTGAGACTCCCATTCTTCTCAATGTTAGCCATATTGTTATGATCCACACAGTCAAATCCCTTTGCATATAAAGCATGAATAGACGTTTTTATACTGTTCCTGACTTTCAGCCAGCATCTATCTGATATCAGCAAGGCTATCCCTGGTGTCACTACCTCTTCTAAATCCTGCTTGAAGGAAGTTCTGCCAGTTCCTTATCTATGTACCTACCATTCTAGCTGAATGATCTTTAGCAGTATTTTGCTTGCTTGTGATATTAATGATAATGTTCAACAGTTTCCACATACTGTTGAATCACTCTTTGTGGGAATAGGAACAAATATGGACCTCTTCCAATCCAGTGACCAGACAGCTATCTTCCAAATTTCCTAGGATAGACTGGTGAGTGCATCCAGGGCTGCTCTGTTAATTAAAACAAGTAAAACAAGTCAATTGTTACCTCATCAATTCCCAGGGCCCTATTTCTTTGCCAGTACCTTCAGTGCAGCTTCACCTTTCTCCTTCATGGCCACTGGCTCCTACTCATATGGTACTTCCTGAAATTTATCCATGTCAGTCAGTTATTTTTGGTACAGTGACTCAGTGTATTCCCTCCATCTTCTTTTGATGCTTCCCGGGTCATTAAATATATTGCCCATAGCATCTTTCAATATTGTGACTCGATGAATAAATTCGTTTTACTGTTCTCTCAGCTTGAGAAATGCAGAGCGAGTTCTTTCTTTTTTTCATCAATTCCTGCTCTCAGTACATTCCACTATAATACTTTGCTTTGTTTTCTCAAACTGCCTTTTGAAATCGTCTGTTCAGCTTTCATGTCAGCATGTTTTAATTTTGTTTTGCCTTCTGTATGCTCTATTGTAATTTTTAGAGTCTCTTCTGATATCCGTTTCAGTTTTTTCTTTGTCCTGTCTTTGTAAAGACCTTTTGATATCCTCAATATCATCTCAGAACTCATCTGGTCTTCGATCATTGGTATTCAATGGGACAAGCCTATTCCTAAGATGGTTTTAAAATTCAGATGGGATAGATTTAAGATCATATTTTTGCCCTTGTGGACGTGTTTTAATTTTGCTTGGCCTCAATAGGAACTTGCACATGAGTAATAAATGTTCTGACCCACAGTCTATCCCTGGCCTAGTTTTGACTGCTGATATTGGGCTTCTCCATTAATTCCTTCCACAGGAAGGAATCTGACTCATATACAGCCCAAGTGAAGTCCATGTGTAGAGTTAACCATTTGCTTTTTTCATTAAAAGGTATTTGCAGTGAAAAGTCCTTGAAAATAGAAAATTCATTCTATTTCCAGCTTCATTTCTGTCACCAGGTCCATACTTTCAAACTATTATTCCTTCTTCATTGTTTCCAACTTTTGCAATACAGTCACCAGTTATAAGTAACATATTTTGATTGCATGTTCAATCAATTTCAGATGGCAAGATGTGGGGAAAACTCTTCTATTTCTTCCTCTTTGGCTTTAAATGTAGAAGCATATATTTGTATACTTAAATACTAGTTTTATTAACAGATTTTTTAATATGTATATGGATAATATCCTATCACTCACAACATTGTATTTCAGGATAGAACTTGAGATTGACTTTTTAACTATGAATGCAACACCAATCTTGTTCTGTTTTTCATTCCCAGCATAGAATGCCAGGTGATTATCTGACTCAACGTGACCAAAGCTAGTCCATCTCACCTCACTAGTGCTTAAAAATGTTGATCTTCATGTGTTCCACTTCATTTTTTCCACAATTTCTAGTTTTTCAACATTCAAGCTATGTAGATTTCATGTTACAAGTATTAAAGGACATTTGCTATTAGTTTTCTTCATTTTTACTGACTCCCAATCTGTGTTCTACCACTGATACTATCGCTATCTGTGTTCTTCTACTATTCACAGGATTTTCAGAGGCGTGTTCTTAAAGAAATCGATGGCCAATGTTGTTTTCTAGTCTGTCTTACCCTGGGAGCGCTACTGAAACCTGTCCACAATGGGCAACCCTAGTGGAGAGGTTTTAATAGATCCAATGTGCTAATGTGTGGAAGTGGAAGAGCCAGATTTAAACTCAGTCTGACTCCTAAACCAGTACTTGTAAGATCTACACAATGTATGTATTTTACTGTATGGATGTACTTAATACATTAAACCAAACTTCCTACTGATGGATAATTAAATTATTCACTGTTGGGTTTTTGTCTCTTTTTGCTATTACATAGAAATAACTTTTAAAAAACCCTTGTCATGCATCATTATGCCCTTGTTTGTTTATGTCCTCAGAGAAAATTCCTCTGAAGGAATGCTAAATCAAGGCAATTTAAAAATACATTTAAAATTTAAATTTATATATATATATATATATTTATATTGCCAAGTTCCCTTCCAGAAAAATTTAGCAATTAGCACTCTTTCCAACAATTTATAAAAAATGCCCATTTATTGACATCCTTTCCAAGGCAGCTTTGTCAATATTTTCCTTCTTTTATGCTCTGAGCATTGAAAAATTGGTATCTTGTTTATTTGCATTTCTTTTCACACTGTAATCATTAATATACCACTGTCCAGTGAGCTATTAGAACTCAAAGGTGTTTAACTTTAGTTTTAATTATGTTTTGTTCTCTTTCTCAGATTGTCCCAAGGAAAATTCTGGGTTTTCCTTATATTTCCTTTCAGAAAAGAAAGCAGCTTCCAGGAGGTAGGATCATTCTGCTTCGCCTAAATCACATTTTCTGATTAGGATGTGGTTATCTTAGTGACTGAGATACTAATTTCAGAGCTTCCATTTGTTATGCTCCAGAACAGGTTCATTTCCTCTCTCCTTTCTAATCAATGGGTCTCTCGACAAAGAAGTTCTATGATTATCACTATTCAGGCAGTTTTCCTTCCAAACCTATACAGTTGTCTGCTTTGAGTCTTAAACCTGCTACGTTATTGAAGGTGGCTCATACAGCTCATCTCTGAATTGTGTTATGGTCAAAAAAGTTCAGTCTGCAAACCAAAATAGAATTTTGAGGATATGTCTTCCCTCTTTTCTTTCACTTTCCTTGTGTGTGTGTATGTGTGTGTGTGTGTGTGTGTGTGTGTGTGTGTGTGTCTTAAACACCATGAAAGCAAATATAGTCAACAAGTCTTAATTTCCCAATTTCTCACTTCCTCATAGTTTTCTCATATATCCCCCTACCCCATGTATTTCTTTTCCAAGCTTTCTCCAGTATTCTTCCTTATAGCTTGCCTGCCACCTCTTCCTTCCCCCTTTCTGTCAAATATCTATCTCTGAGACTCAAAGACCATTCCTACCAATGGCAGAGCCTTTCTGGAAGGACAAAGGAGAGGAAAATTGAGCAGACAGATCCAAAACCACTACAGAAACCCAAACAGATCCCTCCTAAAGAGAAAAATAAAGTTCTGGAAACGCTTAGATGATAATGTTGATCTTGGTAAAAACACAATTGTATGACAATTTAATATAAGCTCATATATGTTCTACTATCTCTCCTGTTATACTTCTCCTTCTGTTATACTAATGGTCAGGAAATGTTCAAATGCAGGAAAGTCTTATTGCTGGAAGTGAGGGGTGGACAACGAAGTGACCAAGCTATAATTTCTTGTCTTGAGGAAGAGGAAGGGATTTTACACTTAAGGAATGTAATCCATGTTGTTACGTGGTATATCGAGAAATTATTGAATTGATGCATGTTTCATTACACAGCAGCAAATTAAATGCACAAAAAGAATGAACTGGAAACCATCCTCTTAGCTGTTATTATTGGGTGCTGTTGAGTTGTGTCTGATTCATAGTAACCTTAGGTACAATGCAGGAAAGAGTTTGTAAATCCATCTTACTAAAAACCTCTTTTTTCCAATAATGTTCTACACTCACTCAGTCCTGTAGAGTTGGTTCCCACTCAGAGCAACCATCTACTGGGCTTCTGGGGCTGTAAATCACAACAGAATGAGACTGTCCATCTTTCGCCTGAAGTGCAGCTGGTGAACTTCCAGAGACATGCCAACTTTGGATTAGCAGCACATCTCACTACCAACTATGCTGCCAGAGAGCTTCTTAACCTTCTGCTCTACCTAGGACGATGCCTTTCTCTGGGGACTGAACCTCACAGTGTGTTGGTGTGATATTCAAAGCTGTGCTATCATTACTTTTACAAACTGAGTTTTTATTTGTATAATCATTCATTTTTGTACAATTATTAATCTACATTTTGCTTTATGCAATCATTTCTCTACATTGAGGGTTTTGGTTTTTTAAAATACTGGTTTGTTTACACAGTTCAAATATATAGTTTTCCACACAGAAACATTCCCATTTCCTTTATCTCCCCCCCCCATCAAATTGTATGACCTTATGAGTAACAAACTCCCTCATCCTCACTCCTCTGCTTCCACCATCCCCCCACCGGATCCTCGAACTCATTCTACAATAATGGTTTTATGCAGTTGTTGTCCTTATAGGACTGAGTGAGCTCACTTAGCTTAATGCCCTCCAGTCTCTCCCACATTAGGTGGTGGTTGCTGTTATGTGCTGTCGAGTCGCTTGTGACTCATAGCGACCCTACGTACAACAGCCCTAAACTCTGCTCTGTCTTGTGTTCAACACACCCATCCCAATAACCCCAGTCACT
>NW_006399800.1:7577197-7578937 GCF_000299155.1 Elephantulus edwardii
GCCAATTGGTCCAGTGGTGAGAATCTTTGTCTTCTTGACATTGAGCCCCAATCCATATTGAAGGCTGCACTCCTTGACCCTCAGCAGCAATCGCTACAGGTCCTTCTCCGTTTCAGCAAGCAGGGTTGTGTCATTTATAAAATCATTGCTCCTGTGAGCTGCATAGTATTCCCTTGCGTGAATGTCCATAATTTTGCAAATCATTCAATTGTGGTTGGACATCTGGGATGTTTTTCATGTTCTTGTGATGGTAAATAGCACTTCTATGAACATTTATGTACAAGTCTCTGTGCCTCAGTTCTCATTTTCTCAGAGTAAATTCCAAGGAATGGAGTAGCTGGATCACATGGAATTTCTATGTTCAGCTTTTTGAGGAAGTCCCAAACCTTCTTTCAGAGCAGTTGTACCATTTTATAATCCCACCAACAATGAATAAGAGTTTCTACTGTGCCACATCCTCTCCAACATTTATTACTGATCTCCTGTTAAACTTAGAAGCAAGTATGTTGTTGTTAAGTGCTGTTGAGTCAAGCATGACTAACAGTCATCATACGAACAACAGATCTGAACTCTGTCCTAACCTGTGCTGTCCTCACAATATCTAACACACCTGAGCCCATTACTGCAGTCACTGTGTCAACCCATGTCAGTGAGTGTCTTCCCCTCCTATGACACTCCACATTTCCATGCATGATGTTGCTTTTCATTGAACAGCCTGTTCTAGCAATATGCCCAAAGTATGTGAGATAAAGCTTCACCATTCTTGCTTTCAAAGAACATTCTGGCTGCACTTTCCCTAAGACACATCTGTTCATATTTTGGCAGGCTATGGGATATTCAGCGGTCTTCTTCAATACCCCAACTCAAAGCCATCAGTTATTCTTCTGTCATCTTTATTAGTTGTCTGACTCTCAAATGATTGAAAAGACCATAGCCTGAATCAGGCTCACCTTAATCTTCAAACTAATATCATTGCTCTTCAATACTTTGGAGAGGTTCCTGACAGTGGACTTGCTCAGTGTAATAAAGATTCCTGTTGATTGTGCATCCAAATAAGATGAAATTTTTGAGAATTTCAATCTTTTCTCTGTCTGTCATGATATTGCTTACCAGTCTAGTGGAAGGATTCTTGTCTGAAAATCCACAGAAGCACTTGTATAACTTATTAAAAAGATGATTCACTATTATTCTTAAGGTTTTCACCAGCCAATTATTTTAAAAGTTAATCTTCCCATCTGCTTCTCATTCTATCTTAGTCTGAGAGTTCCTCTGAAGCCTGTCCAAGGTGACCCTGCCGATATTTTAAAGTACTGATGGTTTCCTCTTCCTTCCTTCACCCCCTTTCTCCTATCTATCTATCTATCTATCTATCTATCTATCTATCTAGCTATCTATCATCTATCTATCTGTCTTTCATTATTTGCTAATTGCAATATCTGTATTGCCTTTATCTCTGTTCGTTCCAGGCTGATTCTTTCTTGTCTTGGTCCTTGTGGTGGTTTTTGTCTACCCATTCGGTTTCTATTCTTCTCCCTACCACTCCATTTACTCTCTATTGTCACTGTAGTGGGAAATAGGCCAGGTACAACAGGGACATGAGGAGGTGGGGAGTAACAGATCAATAGTAATAAATTATATAATACTCAAAATGAAAAGAAAACCTACCAACTGAGAACAAACATTTGGCAATGTCATCTCAGACAAGAGCCTCATAACAAAAGTTTACAGAATATTTCTGGA
>NW_006399800.1:7586092-7586773 GCF_000299155.1 Elephantulus edwardii
ACATAACAACAACAACAAACATTCTTCTCCTCAAGATCTTGCTTTTTCCAGTTAACAATAGTGTATTCATGTTAGCACATAAAGGACTTTCTCATATATTTTCACAGCTGCTTGGCATTCTACCGTGTAAAAAGTAGTACAATTTTTAAAAATCAATTTTCTATTGACAGACATCTACGCTATTATAAACAATTTTGAAGGTGTATGTTGTTTCACATACATACAAAGATATCTAGGCCATGCTCGTAGAAATAGAATTGTTGCTTCAGAAGGTATGTGAAATCAATAAATTTTCTAAAATATTTACCAAAGGCTCTGGAGATTGTGCTATTTAATGTTCAAAACAATAGCATGGATAGTATTTCCCCACATTCTAGCAAATATCTATTTTGCAGAGTGGAAATCTTTATTTCTAGTATTCACTGATTTCTGATAGAAATTCTTTTACCAAAGCCAATTTTAAATTGTCAACATGAAGTCACTCTGTTGGGAAAAGCCAACTACAATCTGCCCTTATAAGCAAACTTTAGCACACTTTTGTCCTTGGGTGCACAGCAAATTAGGAACATTTTAACCTTAACCAACCAGACACATGAAAAATTATATTGAACATCCTTACACCATGTAAAAATATTTTGTTTCCTTTCCTGAAAAATGCTTTTTTATTGTTGTTGTTGTTAT
>NW_006399800.1:7587773-7588837 GCF_000299155.1 Elephantulus edwardii
TGATGACTGCCTCTTGGTCCAAGTATAGGTTTCACATTAGCACGATCAAGTGTTCTGGGATTCCCATTCTTTTCAGAGTCAGCCACAGTTTGTTATAATCCACACAGTCAAACGCCTTTGCATAGTCAATGAAACACAGATAGACATTCTTCTGGTATTTCCTGCTTTCAGCCAAGATCCATCTATCATTAGCTACAATATCCTTAGTACCATGACCCCTTTTAAATAATTTTCTTTTGGGGTAAGTTCTTATTTGCAGAAATACTTTTAGGGAGTTCTGGTGGCTTGGTGGTAAGGAGTTGTGCTGCCATCCTAAAGGTAGGCAGTTCGAATCCTCCAGCTGCTCCCTTGGAGAAAAAATAGCCCCTTCCTCACATGCATTTTGCAGTTTCTGAAAACCTTCTAGAGGTTCAGCTATGAATGAGTACAGTCTAGACAGTACCTAACAATAGCAACTGAGGTACCTGATAGAATAAGGAAATTTTGGTGGCCAAGTGGGTAAGGAATTGCACTGCTAACTCAAAGGCAAGTGGTTTGAATCCACCAGTAGATTCTCAACAGAAAGATGAGCAATTTCCTCCCTTGCTATTTAGAGTCTGTCAGTTCCAAATTAGCTGTAATGACTTTGACTTGTTGCTTACGTGATAAAAGTGCCAAAGTTTTTCTTAGTTTGTATTTTGACAGGATGGTTTTTGTCATAAAACTGTCTTTACCTTCATATTGCTGTAGGTTGCCTTTTTTCCCCTTTTAAATTCTATATTGTGTTTTAACTTATTCCTACTCCAAAAAGGATTCTCTCTTGATTTCCTCCTGTACTTTAATAACTTATTTTTATACTCATATAAATCTTAAGACTACCCCCGTCTCCACATTCTATTTTATGTGAAACATTTTCTAAGTGTTCATCAAGTCATAACACAGTGAGTTAGGTAGATAGTGTTGCTCAAATACTTATACACTTGGTGAATGTCTTGTTTACTGGTTGTGTCTATTAAATCTGAAGCTACGTCGTAGATTTGTCTTTTTTTCAAATTTCTCATTGCTTGATTTATGTCTTTTGAAGG
>NW_006399800.1:7590519-7619038 GCF_000299155.1 Elephantulus edwardii
ACAACAACAACAATGAGAAACTCAATTGGCCTAGTGGAAAGAAAATGATGCTACCAAGCCAAAGGTGGGTGATTTTAATCTGCGGACTTCAGGCCTGGTTTTAATTCTTTTTGGTCAAACATTTTTCTAAGTGGCATAGCACTGGTCAGTCCATTTGCTGTACAGAGGTAACTCATGGTTATAATACTGAACACTGTGACACTGATGTGTCAAATGTGATAACAGTTACCCATGATGGACAGTGTTTGATGGAGCTCCCCGATTAAAACAAGTTTGGAAGCAGGAGTGGCATCCAATTCTGAAACAGCTTGCCTCCAGAAACCCTATGAACTTGGAGATATGATGGAAGTTATACAAGTGTTCAGATCTTTCGTTCATAGGGTCGCTATGAGTCATCTATGACTCAGTGGGATTAAACAACAGCAAACCCAATGAGCTATGGTTGATTCTGACTCAACAGAAATGAGAATAATTCATTAAAACTAATGTTGTTGTTGTTTGTTGTTATGTGCTGTCGAGTCGTTTGCGACTCATAGCGACCCTATGTACAACAGCCCTAAACCCTGCTCTATCCTGTGCCAATCTCATTGCCTCTGACACACCCATCCCGAATAAAATTTAAAAAAAAAAGAAATGAGAATGAGTGGGTTTTCTTTTGATTAGTATTTACATGACATACTTTTCACTCATAACATTAATTTTAACCTGTCTCTGTCTTTTTTTGAAAGTGGGTTTCTTGTAAGCTGCTGTGCAATTGCTTCATGATTTTAATTTGAACCATTTCTCTCTTTTGATGGAAATTCTTTGACTATTTATACATAATGTAATTTGTTACAGTCTACCTTTACACAAAACCATACAAATTTGCATACATCTTGATTTTTCTTTTCTCCCCTTTTGTACATAATACATATCCTGTGAGCATAATTTGCTTTGTATTTAACACGTTGCTCTTTATCTTGCATTTGCTATATTTATTCATTGTTTCTTTGTGTCCTCTTTCTGTCTTCTTTTTGACAGGTTATTTTGTTCAGCATCTCAGTTTATCCTTACCACAGGACTGGCATCCACTTCTTAAACAACATACCCCTGGAAACTCTATGAACTTTGATAAATGTCAATAGTTAAAGAAAGGCTTCAGGCCTTTTGTTCACAGGGTCGCTATGAGTCATGCTCGACTCGACAACAATCATCATCAACAACAACAACAACATGGTAGATTAAATGTTGGGCTGCTAACTGAAAAATAGGCAGTTCCAACCCACCAATTGCACGGAAGAAACTTTAGAAAGTCTCCTCATTTTCGTTTACAGCCCCAGAAACATGATGGGGGGGTCATCATGAGCAAGAATCAATGCAGTGACTTGTTTGTTTGGGTCTTACCTGATTAAGGATAAGGAAGCTCTGGTGGCCTAGTGGTTAATGAGTTTCACTGCCAACCGAAAGGAGAACTTAAAGCATTTGATGCAGAAGGTAGGGTCTGCAGTCTTCAATATGGATGACATCTCAATATCAATAAAACGAATATCTTCTCCCTTGGGCCAATAGGCAGCACCATGATAGATAGAGAAAGGATTGAGATTGATAATGACTTCATCTTGCTCAGATCCACAACCAACATCCTTGGATCCACAATCAACAAACACTGAGTTGCATTGGGATATAGAAGTCTTTATATTGCCTTTGTTTTCCGATGATTTTTATTGGGTTTAGAATTCTCATTTGACTGCTTTTCTCACTTGGACTTTAAATGTTATTCTAGTGTGTTTTTAGAATCTATTTGTCATATTGGTTCTTATTTCTCTTTATATATGACATGTTCTAAAATATTTTTAACACTATTTTTTAGTAATTTGATTATAATATGCCTTGCTATCTACGATTTGCACTGTATTTCTTCTCCTTGAGGTTCATTGAGCTTCTTGGATTAAAATGTTTGCCAAATACGTGGTTATGATTTCTTCAACTATTTTCTATACCTTTTAAGTTGAGGTTTCAATTGCACAATGATAAGACTGACTTCTCGGTATTGCCACACAGCCTACTAATAAACTGTTCATTTTTTCAAGCCCATTTTCTTGGTTTTATTTTATATAGTTTATACTTTTGTAACTATGAAATGACTGATCTTATTTTTTGTGCTGCCTACTCTGCTCTAAGTCCATTCAGTTTAGCTTTCATTTCAGGTATTTCAGTTTTCATTACTTGAAGCTTCATGTAATTCTTTATTTCTTACATGTTTACCCCCATCTTGCTCATATTTTTTCTCTAGCTCCTTTAATAAATAGAACATATTTGTAATAGCTATTTTAAAGTATTTTTATGTTAAATAATTCTCTCTATAATTTTTAGTTTTGTAGTGATGATTTTTTGCCAATTATGGATTATGCTTTTCTGATTATGGATTATGCTTTTCTGATTTTTACCCCCTATGTTTAGTATAGTGACTCTATGTACTCCTTCTATTTTATTTTGATGCAACCAAGATAATTTAATATTCTGCCCATAGCATCTATAAGTATTGCAACTTGAGGCTTGAATTTGTTCTGAACTTTCTTCAGCTTAGGAAATGCTCAGTGAGTTCATATCTTTTGATCTTATGACGCCAGCATTAAATCATTTTATTATAAAACTTTGCTTTGTCTTCTCCCACTGCCCTTGGAAATTTTTTGTTCAGCTCCTTAACTTCCTGATTTCTTAGCTTTGGCTTCTTGGCACTCAAGTGCAATATTCAAAGTCTCTTCTGACATCCATCTTTTCCTGGTCTTTTTCTGTCTTTGTAATGACTTTTTGCATTCATCATGGATGATATTCTTGATATCCTCCCACAGCTCATCTAGGTTTTTTCATTAGTGTTCAAGGCCCCAACCCATTTTTTTAACTTTTCTTTTATTTTATTATTCTTTATGTTTGTATCATCAAATCAGATCTGACTAGTACAGGAGGAGATTGCCTCTCCTTCTCCAGCAGAGCATCTGGTGGATTCGAACGGCACACCTCTTGGTTTGCAGTGCAGATTCTTGCCACTAGGCCACCAGAGCTCTGGCCTCAAACCTTTTCATGAGATGATTTTTAAATTCAGATGAAAGAGACTCTAGGTAAAATTTTGGTTCTTGTGGATTTGTCCTAACTTTATTGATGGCTTGTTCCACAGCTAGTACTTGGCTTTGTTTTCACATCTAATATTTCACTTCTCCAAGGATTCTTTCCACAGATGTAATCAATCTGATTCCTGTGTAAACTGTCAGGTGAGGTCCATGTGTATAGCCATCGTTTGTGTTTCAAAGATATTTGCAATGAGTAAATTATTGATGGTACAAAATTCTATCATCTTCCAGCCTCATTTCTGTCACAAAGTCCATGTTTTCCAACCATGGATCCTCCATCCTTGTTTCCACCTTTTGCATTCCAGTCACTTATGATGATGATACTGTCTTAGTTACATGTTCGACTGATTTCCAACTGCAAACATTGGTAGAACTCCTCTTTCCTTCTCTTTTGCTCTGGTTGTTGGTGTATATATTTGAATAATAGTGGTATGAACAGGTCTTCCTTGTGTGCATATAAATATCATCTTATTGCTCACAACATTACGTTTCAGAATAGATCTAGAAATAATCTTTTTTTACTATGAATCTGATCCTATTTTTGCTGACATTTTCATTTCCATTTCCAGCATAGTAGATCATGTGATTATCTGATTAAAAATGTCCCAAGCCAATCCATCTCAGGGCCCCAAGGCCCAGTATGTCAATATTGATGCATTCCATTTCTTCCTTCACAGCGTCCAGTTTTCCTACATTCAAACTTCTCATATCCCAGGTTCCAATCACTAGTCTTTGCTTGCAACTATTCCTCCTCCTTTGTGTTTCCCAATATGAGGCGTCAGCCTCCAGTGGCACATATGCTAGTCTAGTCTAAGTGTTCTCTGTTGTACATAGGGTTTTCAAAGGCCTATTATTTTGGAAGTGAATGGACAATCCTTTCTGCGTGTCTTGTTTGAGATGCTTAGCTTTAGAGCAATAACTGACAGACAGGCATTCTATCTAGAAGAGCAGAAGAAATATCCTTCTCTATTACACAGCAAATAGATTCAATGGTGGACCCCCCCCTTAGGCGCCCTTTCCCATCCCCTCCACCTGGTGTCACCAGCATCCACTTTATTCCCTCGTCTTGCTCTGGCAGCACCTCCCTCACACACCTCCTGGCCAACCAGATGTGATGTCTCAGGTCTCTGAGCACTTCTGCCCACTCATTATCACACTACTCCCCAATGATGTTGACTTGCTGAACAGATTGTCATGGGTGGTGAGCAGAGGGTTCTGGGGGTGGAGTCCTGGCCAAAAGGCAATGGTGATGAAGGAAGAAGTTTAAGCTGCTCTGAAGGAATTGGCAAAAATATGGCCCCAGGAACTGATCGAACTGACATACTTCAGCAAACAGACGCTGTCCTGGACCTGCATACCAGGTTGTGCCAGGAAATCTTGAGATTAACTATCTGGTCAACTTACTGGAAGAAATCCATCCATATTTATTCTTTTTCCAAAAAAGATGATCCAGCAGAGTGTGGAAATTATTCAATAATATCACTAATATCACAAGCAAGCAAAATCTTGCAGAAGATTATAAAAAAAATGACTGGAACAGTATATATACATAGAACTACCAGAAGTACAAGCTGGGTTTACAAGAGGCCATGGCACTAAGAACAAAATTGCCAATGTCAAATGGATCTTGGCTGAAAGTAGAGTACCAGAATAATGTCTGGATTTCATTGATTAGCCAAATGCATCTGACTGTATGGATCACAATGAATTGTGGCTAACCTTGAGAAGAATGGACATCCAAGAACACTTGTTTGTGT
The DNA here is from genome assembly GCF_000299155.1 of Elephantulus edwardii. Taxonomy (NCBI): domain Eukaryota; kingdom Metazoa; phylum Chordata; class Mammalia; order Macroscelidea; family Macroscelididae; genus Elephantulus; species Elephantulus edwardii. The sequence goes on from NW_006399800.1 coordinate 7,595,384, forward strand.
TAGTGTGAAACCTATACTTGGATCAGGAGGTGATCATCAGAACAGAACAAGGAAACACTGCATAGTTCAAAATCAGGAAAGGAGTGTTTCAGGACGCACCATGTCTCCACACCTTTTCAATCTGTAAGCAGAGTAGATCATTCAGGAGGCTGGCTTTAAGAGGAGGAACATGGCATCACTAAGAGGAAGACTCATCAACAATTTCTATTATGCAAATGAAACTGAAAAGGATCTGAAATGCTTGCTGTAAAAGGCCAAGGACTTCAGTCTTCAATGTGGATTGAAGCTAAACATAAAGAAAACAAAGATTTTCACCACTAGGCCAATTGGCAGCTCCATAATAGATGAAGAAGAGATTGAGATTGTTAACAGTTTCAGGTTACTTGGGTCCACAATCAATACTTGGCACCAGTAGTCAGAAAAATAAAAAGACAAATTAAATTAGGAAAATCTGTTATCAGGGACCTCTCCAAAGTGCTAAAGAACAGTGATGTCAGTCTAGAGACTTAGGTGTGCCTGACCCAGGCCATGTTCTTCACAATTATTTGCTATGCATTAGAGAGCTAGACAATTACTAACGATGACGGAAGAAGAAATTATGCTTTGAGTTGTAGTGATGGTGAAGAGTACGAAACGTACCACGGACTGCCAAGAGAACAAACAGATCTATCCTGGAGAATAAAATCAAGTTGCTCTATGGAGGCAAGGATTTTGAAGCTCTATCTCACATACTTTGGGTATGTGGCCAGGAGTGACCAGTGTTTGGAGAAGGATATCATCCTTGAAAAGAAGGAGGGATAATGCAGGATAGGAAGACGCTGGATGACATAGACTGACACAGTGACTGGGGTAATAAAGGCAGGTGTGTCAGAGACAATGAGAATGCCTCAAGATAGGACAGGGTTCAAAGCTATTGTGCATAGTGACTATGAGTCACAGGTGACTCAATGACATATAACAACATGTTTAATAACAGTTCTTGCTTTCCACCATGAATTTTACATTGTTTAGCACTCAGCTGTGTCGTGTAGTCTATTAATATTAGATATTTTCTGGAAGATAGTTGTTACTGTCAGATTAATTTGATCCTTTTGAAGCTTTTTTAAAAAAAACAATTTTTAAGAATACATAGTGTAGCTCCTGTTTTAGAGGCTGGCTTTGTTTGTTTTTTCTTACTTATAAGTTTTGGCAAAGGCATTTGACTGTGTGGATCATAACAAACTGTGGCTGACTCTCAGAAGAATGGGAATCCCAGAACACTTGATTGTGCTAATGCGAAACCTATACTTGGACCAGGAAGCAGTCGTCAGAACAGAGCAAGGGAACACTGCATGGTTCAAAATTGGGAAGGGCGTACTCCAGGGATGCATCCTATCTCCATACCTTTTTAACCTATATGCAGAACAGATTATCCGGGAGGCTGGGCTCTATGAGGAGAAATGTGGGGTCAAGATTAGTGGACAATTTATCAACAATCTGCATTATGCAGGTGACACAACCCTGCTTGCTGAAACTGAACAGGACCTGAAGCACCTGCTGCAGAGGGTCAAGGACTGCAGCCTCCAATATGGATTGGGGCTCAATGTCAAGAAGACAAAGATTCTCACCACTGGACCAATTGGCAGCATCAGTATGGATGGTGAAGAGATTGAGATTGTACACAGCCTTAGTTTGCTTGGCTCCACAGTCAACACTCTTGACACCAGTAGCCAGGAAATTAAAAGGCACATTACCAGGGGAAAATCTGTTGTTAAGGACCTCTCCAAAGTACTGAAGAGCAATGGTGTCTGTCTGGAGACTAAGGTGCATCTGATACAGGCCATGGTTTTTGCAATCACTTGTTATGCATCAGAGAGTTGGACAATGACCAAGGAGGATAGAAGGAGAATTGATGCCTTTGAGCTGTGGTGCTGGAGAAGAGTATTGAAAATACCATGGACTGCTAGGAAAGTAAACAGATTCGTCCTGGAAAGGCTTAAACCGGGTGGCTCCTTGGAGGCAAGGATTCTGAGGCTCCATCTAACATACTTTGGACATATTGTGAGGAGAGACCGGTCCTTGGAGAAGGACATCATGCTTGGGAGGGTGGAGGGACGGCGGAGGAGGGGAAGGCCCTCTATGAGGTGGATTGATTCAGTGACTGGGATAATCGGGATGGGAGTGTCAGCAACAGTGTGATTGGCATAGGACAGAGCAGTGTTTAGGGCTGTTGTACATAGGGTCGCTATGAGTCACAAGCGACTCGACGGCACATAACAACAACAACAACATAAGATGTGTCTCTTCCAACTTCTCTAATGAATGTCCTTTAAATCAATAATGACTTTTTACTTTGACTGAACAATATTTCTACCTTTATGTTCATTTTATAATACCCTAAAAATTCTTTCACCTTGCATGTTGTTCTTGCTCAATTCTCACTTATATTTTCCTTAAATTCTTTGAGCAAACAGAATATGCACCAATTGATAAACAACTACTGATACAAAGACCCCTTCTGTACATCATTATAGGAGTTCATTCTTCATTGGTAGAAGTACAAGCAGCTCAAGCTGTGTTTAAAACTAATTGGAAGAGATGCAGAAATGTTGCACCAAGTTCATGTCCTCAAATTTTGTATCCCAAAGTATCAGGGGCAAAGGTTATTTTATAGAATTTCTCCTCCAAATATTATATTTAAATATTTCTATTTACTGAAATAGAAATATTTCAAAAATTAAGACTCTAAAACTGGAAATAATTCATTCAGGGTCCTATCTCATTTTAAAAATATATCTAAAGCAACGAACAATCAGCTTTCTTGGTCTATGCTCTATAAGAAACAGGTAATACAAGGTAACTAGGATTAACACCCAGGCATAGGAAGTGGTCCAGCTTCATAAGTGTAAAATCTATTATACACCCTATACCATTATAAATAAAGCTTAGAGTTTGTTTTGTTTTTGTTTTTACCACCATAATGATAGATGGTGAAGAGATCGAGATTGTTAGCAACTTTTGTTTACTTGGCTCCACAATCAACACTCTTGATACCAGGATCCAGAAAATTCAAAGATGAATTGCATTAGAAAAGTCTGCTATCAGAGACTTCTCCAAAGTACTAAAGAGCAATGATGTCATTATGGCGACTAAGGTGTGCCTGATTGATACAGGCCATGGTCTTTGCAATCACTTGCAATGCATCATAGAGCTGGACAGTAACTAGAGATGGTAGAAGAAGAATTGATGCCTTTGAGCCGTGGTGTTGGAGAAAAGTATTGAATGTACCATGGACTGCTAAGATAACAGGTTCATCCTGGAGAGGGTGAAACCAGGCTGCTCCTTGGAGGCAAGGATTCTGAGGCTTCATCTGACATACTTTGGCCATGTTGCAAGGAGGGACCAGTCCTTTGAGAGGAATGTCATGCTTGGGAGGGTGGAGGGACAGCACAGGAGAGGAAGAACCTGTATGAGGTGGATTGATTCAGTGACTTGGGTAATGGGGTAGGTGTGTCAAAGACAGTGAGATTGGCACAGGATAGTGCAGGGTTTAGGGCTGCTGTACATAGGGTCACTATGAGTCCCAACGGACTCAATGGCACATCACAACAACAACATCAACATAGTTAGACAAATTTTGTGCCACTGGGGGGAAAAAATCTTAGTAATAATATAACAAAACTGCTCTCCTTCATCTTTTGCCTTTTTTGTTACTCCGGTATTACAAGGACTTCTGACCATATCTCTAAATTTCCACTGGGTTAATGAGTTTTTCTGGTAACAACACCTCATTTATTTCTGACCTGTGAGCAAATCTGGCTAGGGCATATCAGGATTTTGGAAAGAAAATCCACTGCCAGAGAGATCTTTGCTGCATTTCTCATAGTTACTTTATCTACTGATTGTCCCAGAGCCGAGTCCTGGTTCTGATCTCCTTTCCATTGAAGATAGTGAAATTGGAAAAAAAAAAATAAATTGTATTTTCTGAGATGAAATGGTGGAATGGAAATAGATTATACATAATCACTTTAAATGTTGGTATCAGCAGAGCTGGAAAAATTCTCTGGCTAAACCCCATGGTGAAAATCCGTTAATTTTGAGGGGATTAAAGCAGCTGAATAATTTTGGATGGGCACATAATGGAAGGAACCATTCTGACAGTTAAACTACTCCAGGGAATGAAACTTAATTTTTAAGTCTCTGACAATAATAGCAAGTAGAAAGTTTGGTATTTTATAACGTACACAATTGGGACTGTTTCTTATGACAGAATTTACATTTTAATAACCTCTGCACGTCAGTAGTGTTAACACTCTATTCAGATACAAATACATAGCTTAAGCTATTACTGCCAAGAAACAAGTAGATAGTAATCTTTCTTTTCACCTTATCAAAAAAAGAATCCAAGCAACAACGAATGAATGGAAACCCAAAATCTCTGTAAATGTTCATTAAAATTAATAACCTTAAATAAAAAACCCCCCAAGATAGATTAGATGTGGTTGATTTAATAATCTTTAGAAAAGATTCCTATTTTTAGCACTTTAATAATGCTATAAGACTGGTTTTTTGTTGGGTTTCTGGTTTGTTTGGTTGTTTTGGGTTTTTGTGGTTTTTTTTGGTTGTTGTAGCTTTTTTGTATGTGTGAGGGTAGTGGCCTGTGGAATCAGTTTTAAATATCACAAAGCAAAGACAAAAAAAAAGTTTTCTAATTCTTTTGCTTACAACTTTGCGCCTGGTTGACTTTAGTTAAAGAGGTATAAAATTGGCAGAAACCCCAGGGAGAACGAAGAAACAAAGACTATCTTATTGAGCACATTTCTTAGCTACCAGTTGTTGTGGTTAGGTGCTATTGAATTGACTTATTCCTAATAAACTCACAAAATACAGATTCGAGTTTGGTCTATGCTGCTGCTTTGTCATGATCTTTGATGTCTTTGAACCCACTGTTAAAGTTACTACCAATCTATCTGGTTGAGAATCTTCCCCTCTTTCTCTGAGTCTCCACTTTTCCAAGTACAATGAATGTCCTTTTCCAAGGACTGGCCCCACCTGACAACATACTCAACACATGTGAGACAAAGCCTTGCCAACCTTGCCTCGAAGAAGCACTCCGGTCACACTTCCTCCAAGATGTGTTTGCTTGATTTGGGGATTTTCAACACTCTTCTCCAGCACCACCATTCAAAGGTCTCACTTCTTCATCTGTCACCTTGATTCATTGTCTTTCAGGTACATTGTTGCTGTTTTTGTTAGATGTTCTTGAGTGGATTAGGACTCATAGTGACCCAATGAACAAAAGGACAACTGGTTGTTGACCACGAATCATAATGATCCTGTGAACAATGGCTCTGAACCTTGCCCTCTTCTGAGCCAACCTCATCATCACTGACACTCCTCATCCATTAACACTGTTACTTTGTCAATCCATCTCATCCAGATCTTCCTCTCCGGCACTAACCTTCTACTTTTTCAAGCATAATGCCATTCTCCAAGGACTTGTCCCTCTTAGCAACATGCCCAAGTATATGAGACAGAGCTTTAAAATCTTTACCTCTAAGGAGTAACCTGGGTTATGTCTCTCCAGGACAGTCTTGTTTGTTCTCTTAGCAGTCTATAATATAGTATGCTCAGTACTCGCCTTCAGAACCACAACTCAAAGGCCTCACTTTTTCTCCTGTCATCCTTATTCAATTCTCAGATGCATAGCAAACAATTGATAATACCATGGCCTGAATCAGACACACCTTAGTCTCTAGACTGACATCATTGCTCTTTAACACTCTGGTGACGTCCTTAATAGCAGATTTTCCCAATGCAACATATCTTTTGTTTTTCTGACTGTTGGTGCCAAAGATCAGATCTGAACAAGATGAAATTGTTAACAATCTTTTCTCCATCCTCAATGTGTTTGCTTTCTATCATGATGCTGCCTATTGGCCCAGTGGTGAGGATCTTTCTTTTACTGATGTTGAGATGTAATCCATATTGAATCCTGGAGTCCTTGTCCTGCTGCAGCAAATATGTCAAGTCCTCCTCAGTTTCTGTGAGCAAAGTGTGTAATCAGCATTATGCAAGTTATTCCTCCATTCCTGACACCACATTCTTCTTCATTAAGTCCAGCTGCTAAAATGATCTGTTCTGCACATAGATTGAACAAGTATGGAGAAAGAATACATCCTTGATGCACTCCTTTTTTTTATTTTGAGCCTTGCAGTCTTCCCTTGCTTTGTTCAGACAACAGCTTCCTGGTATAGGCATAGATTTTTCATTAGCACAATTAAGTATTCTTTTATTTCCATTCCAATAAAACACAAATAGACATCCTTCTGGTACCCTCTACTTTCAGCCATTATCCACCTGACTTCAGCAATGATATCCCAATGCTATGATCTCTTGTAAACCCAGCTTGAATTTCTCACAGTTCTCTAGCAATGTACTACTGTTACAGTCCTTTATGAATAATCTTCAGCAAGATTTTGCTTGCTTGATATTGTTTGATATTTTCACATTCTGTTTGATCACCTTCTTTTGAAATGGGAATAAATATGGATCTCTTCAGACAGTTGTTCAGTTAGCTGTCCTCCAGAAGTCTTAAAAACCTGGTAAGCATATGCAGGGTTGCATTTTTTTTGTGGAAATATGTAAATTGGCATTCCATCAATTTCTGGGACCTTATTTTTGCCAATTTCTTCGGAGCAGTTTGAACATCTTCCTTTACTATCATTAGTTCTTGATCATATGCTATCTCCTGAAATGATTTCATGTTGGCAAATTCTTTTTGGTGCAGGGACTCTCTCTGTGTAATACTTCTTTTGGTACTTCCGGGATAGTTCAAGACTTTGTCCATAGCATCTTAAGTTGCAATAAGTATTGCAAATCAAGGCTTGAATTTATTCTATAGTTCTTTCAGCTTAAGAAATACAAGCAAATTTTTCTCTTTTCATTTTCTGACTTCAGTTCTTCACAAATTGTTTAAATAATACTTTTGTCTTCCTGAGCTGTCCTTTCAAAACCTTTTGTTCAACTTTTAACCTCCTGTTTTCTTCCTTTTGTCTTTTCAGTGTTCTGGTGCAATATTCAGAGTCTCTTCTAACACCCATTTGGCCTTTTCTTCCTCTTCTGTCTTTATAATGACATTTTCTTTCCTCATGGATGATATTTTTCATATTATCCTACGAGTCATCTGGTCTTCATCCATTAGTGTTCAAGACTTCAAAACTGTTCTTGAGATAGTTTTTAAATTTAAGTGGAATAGGCTCAGATTGTATTTTGGTTCTTGTGATTGTCTTAATTTTCTTCAGCTTTAATTTGAACTTGTACATGAGTATTTGATGGTCGAGTTTTCACAGGTAATCTTGAGTTTCTCCAATAATTCTTTCCTACAGACAATATCAATCTGATTACAGTCCATTAGGTAAGACCCGTGTGTATAGTCTCAATTTGTATTTTTTATAAAAGAATTGCGAAGAATATATAATTGATCATACAAAATTCCATCATTCTATCTCCAGCTTAATTTCTGTCATGAAGTACTTATTTTCTGACTACTGGTCCTTCTTTGTTTTCAACTTTTGCATTGCAGTCACCAATTATTATTAATGAATCTTAATTGCATCTTTGATCAATTTCAAACTACAGAAGATGGTAGAAATCTTCTATTTCCTCCTCTTTGGCTTTAGTCATTGGTGCCTATGCTTGAATGATAGTGGTTTTAATAGGTTTTCCTTATATGCATATGGACAGTATCCTATCATTCAGAACACTGTACTTCAGGACAGATCTTTTTGATTATGAACACAACTCCATTTTTTCCACACTTTTTCATTACTAGTATGATAGATAACATGATTTTCTGATTAAAAATGGTCCATACCAATCCATCTTAGCTTACCAATGTCTAGTATACCAATATTTATACACTGCATAAGGCCCCCGGAATAGACGGTATACCAATTGACATATTTGAGCTAACAGATGCTTCCCTGGATGTGCTCACCAAGTTGTGCCAAGAAATCTGGAGAACAACCACTTGGCCAAATAACTGGAAGATATCTTTGTTCCCATTCCAAAGAAGGGTGACCCAACTGAGTGTGGAAACTACAGAACAATATCATTGATTTCACATGCAAGCGTGATTCTACTGAAGATTATCCAAAAACGACTGGAACAACACATCAGCACAGACCTGCCAGAAGTCCAGACTGGGTTTAGAAGCGGTCGTGGTACTAGGGATATTGTAGCTGATGTTAGATGGATCTTAGCTGAAAGCAAAGAATATCAGAAGAATGTCTATCTGTGTTTTATTGATTATGCAATGGTATTTGACTGTGTGGATCATAACAAACTGTGGCTGACTCTGAGAAGAATGGGAATCCCAGAACATTTAATCGTGCTAATGCAAAACCTATACTTGAACTAAGAGGCAGTCGTCAGAACAGAGCAGGGAAACACTGCATGGTTCAAAATTGGGAAGGGTATACACCAGGCATGTGTCCTATCTCCATACCTTTTCACCTGTATGCAGAGCAGATTATCCAAGAGATTGGGCTCTAGGAGGAGAAGAGTGGCGTTAGGATTGATGGACGATCTATCAACAATCCGCGTTATGCAGATGACAAACCTGCTTGCTGAAACTGAGGAGGACTTCATGCACTTACTGCAGAGGGTCAAGGACTGCAGCCTTCAGTATGGACTGAGGCTCAATGTCAAGAAGACAAAGATTCTCACCACTGGACCAATAGGTAACATCAGGATGGATGGCAAAGAAATTGAGATTGTTCACAGCTTCAGTTTGCTCGGCTCCACGGTAAATACTCTTGCCACCAGCAGCCAGGAAATAAAGAAATGTATTGTGATGGGAAAGTCTGCTGTTAGGGACCTCTTTAAAGTACTCAAGAGCAACGGTGTCTCTCAGGAGACTAAGGTGTGCCTGATACAGGCCATGGTCTTTGCAATCACTTGTTATGCATCAGAGAGTTGAACAATGACTAGGGAGGATAGAAGGAGAATTGACGCCTTTGAACTGTGGTACTGGAGAAGAGTATTGAATGTTCCATGGACTGCCAAGAAAACAAACAGATTCAACCTAGAGAGGGTTAAACCAGGCTGCTCCTTGGAGGCAAGGATTCTGGGGCTTCGTCTGACATACTTTGGACATGTTGTAAGGAGAGACCGGTCCTTGGAGAGGGCCATCATGCTTGGTAGGGTAGAGGGACAGTGCAGGAGGGGAAGACTCTCTATGAAGTGGATTGATTCAGTGACTGGGGTAATCGGGATGGGTGTGTCAGAGGCAATGCGATTGGCACAGGATAGAGCAGGGTTTAGGGCTGTTGTACATAGGGTCGCTATGAGTCGCAAAGACTCGACGGCATATAATAACAACATTTCTTTTTTAACAATGTCCAATTTTCCTATATTCATACTTCGTTCATTTGACATACTAATTATTAATGGCTATTTGCAATTATTCTTCCTTGTATTTCTGCCTCCCAATATGAAGAATCAGCATCCCATGCTATATCTAATAGTCTAAGTGTACTCTATATCTCATTGAGTTCTCCAAGGCCTCATTTCGGAAGTGAATAGTTAATCCTTCTTCCTAGTCTGTCTTAATTTGGGGGCTCCATTTTATTTAGTACAGCATCTAACAGACAAGAGCTGTACCCAAATGAGTAGATTATATACAAACAAACATACATCTATCTAAGCTCTGAAGAGCAGTAAAAAAAGACACACAAATAGATACTTCCCCAATGCAAAAACTGACAGATAAAATTAACTTTGGTCTTCCCTGCTCCTGCCCCTTCCTTCCAAGAGGCTGCAAGATAGGGCGTCCAACTAACCCCTATTATGATGCCTCATGTTCCAATCACTCCCATCCCTTATCTAGGTGCCTTCTGGCCAAGACAGCACTCTGGACCTCACAGTCAGCTCTCGTGCATTCATTTGGGTGCTACAGCTTATATACCTCTCAGCCCAGCTCCCCAGAATGCACACATCTGGGTGCTGCTGCTTGCGGGGCTCTGGACCATGAATAGTCTCCCCAACATGCATAGAGAATAGAAACTGATAGGCCCTCAAAATATGTAGAAATGCTTTTGATGGTTTGGGAGCTTCATGCAGCAGAGATTTATGCTTTATTAAGCTCCTCTGTCTACAGTATTGGGCACATTGATGAACAGAGAGTTGAGGCTGGACACACATGATGGATGATCAATGGTAGAACCCCGGGGAATTCTTTATGTCTGAGACTTTATGTATGCCCTTCTTCTCCTTCCCCTGCTGAGGTAGCCATAAAAAAAATAGGTCTAGATGCTTTCTCCACTCTCCAAAACAAATACTCTCTGAAGGACTCATTCTTCATCTTCCTGAACAAATGTGACTTTTTATTGTTTTTTTCTGTCCCCGCATCTTGATCAGGCAATCAGATCTTTCCAGCTGAGGTAGTAATACATGATAAAATAAAGAGGAAAAAAATTGCATAGGATGTTTGAGGAATAAAATAGTTCCTGGAATGATAAAGAACAGACCAATTATGGAAAATAAAAATGGAAACAAAAGTCTAGGCTTTTCAGGGCCTTGGCACTTTCTAAATTATTTACTTGGTGAGGGAACTGATGCCGGAAGTAGGTGGTGGTGGTTGTTGTTGTTATGTGTCATTGAATCGTCTGTGACCCATATGTACAGCATATAATAATATGTCCAGCAGCTCTGACACCTGCCCTGTCCTATGCCAGTCTTACTGTTTCAGACACACCAACACCATCCCCTTTTGATTCTATGTCACCACAACATCTTTCTTCTAAAAGACATTTGAAATGTCTCCCCAACATGTTAAAACTTTTTCCATGTACTAAAACTATATTGTCACTCTCTCAAAAAGGAGAGAAATCAGTCTTATCTGATACTCAGTAAAGTTTTCTTGGAGATACTCCCTTCTAAAGGGACACTTTTTTCTTATTTTTTTTAATCCTCTATTTACTTTTGGTGGCAATACACACAACCAAACACACATCCATTGATACTTTCTACATGAACAGTTCTATGATATTTGTTACATATGTTAGTTTTTCATTATTCTTGCTTTTCCCATCCAGTTGTTTCATCATTGCTAGTTTAGGATTTCTGCCCCATGAAGTTCTTATCTGGTCTTTAGATTATTGGTTTAAACTCATACTGATATTTCTTTATAATGATGTAATTGTTGTTATGTGCCATCGAGTTGCTTGCAACTCATAGCGACTCTGTGTACAACAGCCCTAAACTCTGCTCTGTCCTGTGCCAATTGCACAGTCTTCGATACACCCATCCCAATTACCCCAGTCACTGAATCAACCCACCTCATAGAGGGCCTTCCTCTCCTGTGCTGTCCCTCCACCCTACCAAGTCTGATGTCCCTCTCCAAGGACCGGTCCCTCCTTACAACATGTCCAAAGTATGTTAGATGAAGTCTCAGAATCCTTGACTCTAAGGAGCAACCTGGTATAACTCTCTCCAGGATGATCCTGTTTGTTTTCCTAGCATTCCATAGTACTCTCAATACTCTTCTCCAGCACCACAGCTCAAAGGCATCAATTCTCCTTCTATCCTCCCTAGTCATTGCCCAGCTATCTGATGCATAACAAGTGATTGTAAAGACCATGGCCTGTATCAGACGCACCTTAGTCTCCAGAGAGACATCATTGCTCTTCAGTACTTTGGAGAGGTCCCTAACAGCAGACTTTCCCATGGCAATACGTCTTCTCATTTCCTGGCTACTGGTGCCAAGCGTATTGACTATGGAGCCAAGCAGACTAAAACTGTGAACAATCTCAATCTCTTCACCATCCATCCTGATGCTGCTAATTGGTCCAGTGGTGAAAATCTTTGTCTTCTTAACATTGAGCCTCAATCCATATTGAAGGCTGCAGTCCTTGACCCTCAGCAGCAAGCGCTTCAGGTCCTCCTCTGTTTCAGCAAGCAGGGTTGTGTCATCTGCATAACACAGATTGTTAATAGATCTTCCACCAATCCTGACCCCACATTTCTCTTCATAGAGAGAAAAATACCTTTTCAACCTGTACCAATGATGTAGTACTCAAGATAACATTATTTCATATTCTTTTGTTCTGATGGATGGGTATGGGTCCAATGCTTCAGTGCCATCCATTTATAGGGCTAGTTAATTATGCAGGTGAATTGTTACATATTCTTTAGCAGATTCTGACTTTCATGGTAACTGTCCTGCTAAGATAATTTTATTTATTAATTGAGCAAATTATATTTAACATGGTTTCATAAAACAGTGCTGGGCTCAAGCCATGGTATTTTCAGTCACTTTACATGCATCTGAATATTGGACAATGAATAAGAATGACAAAAAAAGAATCAGTGTCTTTGAATCGTGATGTTGAAAAGGTACTGAATATTTCATGGACTGTCAAAAGAACAAACAAACCTGTCTTGGAGGATGTGTAACAAGAGTGATCCTTAGAGGTAAAAATGGTGGAAAACCATCTCACATACTTTTTTTTTTCAGATGAATACCATTTTTGTTTTTTAAAAATATGTTCACTGATTTTCATATAATAATATATTTATAGTATGTTTCATTCATATACATTGTTTTATACAATCTTTAATTTATATTGTGCTTCATACATTCATGTTTATTCTATTCTATATTATTTTTATATTCATTTATAAAATTTGAATACTTTGTTTTTCATGCTAGATCCCCATTTCCCTCATCCCCCACCCATCAAATTGTGTGACTCAATAATTAATTCTCCCCACCTGCACATCCTCACCCCTCTGCTTCCCCCCTCCTCTTGAAGCTTCACACTAATTCTACAGTAATGGTTTTATGCAGTATTTGTCCTTATGGGATTGAGTTAGTTCACTCAGCATAATGCTCTTAAGTCCCTCTCAAGTTAGGTAGTAATTTACAAAATCATTGCTCCTGCATGCTATGTAGTATTCCATTGGGAGAATATACCATATTTTTTTAATCCATTCATTTGTGGTTGGACATCTGGGCTGTTTCCATGTTCTTATGATGGTGAATAATGCTGCTATGCACATTGGTCTACAAGTCTCTGTTTGTACCTCAGTTCTCATTTTCTTGGGCTATATTCCAAGCATATGGAATGTCTATGTTAAGTTTTTTGAGGAAGCAACAAACTGCCTTCCAGAGTGGCATACTTAGAACATGTTCTCAGAAGGAAACAATCAAATCAAACTTCATTACATGAATCAGTCCTTGGAAAAATACTTCATGCTGAGAAAAGTAGAGCGTAGAGAAAAAAAGGGAGACCCTCAACAAGATGGATTTACACAGTTACTGTGGCAATAGGCTTGAACATACCAGCGATTGTGAGGCTGACAAGATAGAGCAAGATTCAGATCTATTACTCATTTGGGAGTCTAGTCTATTTGTAGTTTGCTGAACTTATTGAGTGTTGATATTCTTGTTTTTCATGATACCTGAAAATTTTTCTTCTAGTACATCTTATATAATTTTCTCAATATTTCCACATTCCCCCCATTTTGTAACTCCTGTCACACACTGTATATTGTTCTGTTTGATGTTATCTGTCATGACTGTGATGTTTTCCTTATTTTCCTCCGGTCTCCTCTGTTTTTACTTCTATTAAGTTCCCATTGAAGTTTTTGTCGTCTAGCTTGCTGGTTCTCTGTTCTATCTCTTCTAGTCTGCTTTTTTGGTCCCTCCAACATGTTGAAAAATTCTGTCATTTCAATCTTAATCTTCTGGATTATGTTTTCATGCATTTCTCTTGTTTGTAGTACTTTGTTAGTTGTATCTTCTCTGTCCTGTATTTTAAATTCTTGTACTTCATTTGTTTCAATTCTTTCTTCTTCCATCATTTGAAACTTCTTCAACTAGTAATTCAAATAAATCTGCATTGATGTATTTCTTCTGCCTCACTGTCTCTGGAACATCTGGTCTGCATTTTTTAGGAGAAGCCTTGTTTTGTTTTTGCATCATGGCTTAATTTATTATATTATATTAATTATATTACATTGTATTATATTACATTATATTATATTATATTACATTACATTATATTACATTACATTACATTATATTACATTACATTACATTATATGACATGACATGACATGACATGACATGACATGACATGATATGATATGATATTATTTCTTTTTTGGTGTGTATGAGGCAGTTTCTGTTATGTCTGTGTAGATTCTTGGAAGTTCTTTGTCTTTGTAATGCTATTGATAATTATCAGACTTTAAGTGTTTCCCCTAATTCAGTTCCCCAGTGGCAGTCTTTCCTGCTGATCATCTATGGGCAGCTCTATTCCCTGTTACCAGTGGCAAGCTTCTCATTCAGTTGTTCTTTGAAACACAGGGATCTAGGGTCTCTCCCTTTTCCCCTTCATCAGGGAGCTCTGGTGGGCTCACTTCTCTTTCCTGTCCTTTAGTTTGATGGGGGAAGATGGTGTCCACCAGGGATATGCAAAGTCCTAGGAATGCCACCTGGGATGTTTTGCTTAGGGGAAAGTTTCAGGAAAGTGGAAATATCCCAGGAGTACAGTCCTCAAATCTCAGCAGGTGCTAGTAGCCTAACTGTATATTTGTTCCCTCTCCCACAGCTGGTTGGGAAGAAATAATTCCTGCCTGAGCAGACAAAGGCCTGAGAAAGTGGCAAGGTATCAATGATGCAGTTTCCAAATCTCAGTTGATAATTATGGCCAGCCTCATGTACTTATCTCCTCTTTTGTGGCTGGTTTGGAGGGAGATGTTCCCACCTGAGTAGACAAAAGTAAGACCTTCAGATCTGTTGTTCATAAGGTCACTATGAGTCAAAGCTAAGTAGATCACACCTAACAGCAACAATCATTCTCAATGGATTCAGTAAACCTGATTTCCATTGCTTGATGTTTTGATCCACACCTTTTCTTCTTTTGATCAGAATACATATATCCGTTTCATAGTGAAAAACATTCAGAAATTATTCTGACCACATGGTAATAGAGTTAGTGGTTTATGGAGGTAATTAAACCTGTAGTGTATCTTCTCCAATCTGTCCAGCCAATAGAAAGAAATTGTTGTCATATGGATGATTGCTTGAAACTTTTAGAACTTGAAGCACTAGTCATTAAGTAGGTAGAACTGAAACTCCAAAAACATTACACCAAATTAACTAGAAAGACCCAAGAAATGATCACCTCAAAACTGAACCAAGAAAACTAATTCCAGGAGTGTTCATTTGTCCTAAGAAGCAAAGAGATAGTCTTTGCTTTCGTTTTGATGCTATATTACTTCAAGATTCTACAAATTAGGCACCAAGTGGTAAATGTGATTTTATTATTATTGTTAAGTGTTGTCAAGGTGAGTATAATTCACAGTGACCCTCTAAAGAAAAGATCTGAATTCTGTTCTATCGTGTGCCATCCTCACACTTCCTTACATACAAGAGCCCATTGCAATAGTCACTGTGTCAATCCACCTGGTCGAGGGGCTTCAATATATTGCCCATACAATCTTTCAACATTGTAACATGAAGCTTAAATTTGTTCTTCAGTTCTCTCAGCTTGATAAATGCAGACAAGCTCTTCCCTTTTTATTCTCCAATTCCATCTCTTTGCACATTACAACATAATACTTTGTTTGGTCCTCCGGAGTTACTTTTTGAAATTTTTTTCTGTTCAGCTCTTTTTCTTCAACTTATTTTCCTTTTATTTTGGCTTCTCGATGTTCCAGTGCAATTTTTAGAGTCTCTTCTGACATCGTTTCGATTTTTTCTTTCTCCTCTTTTTTTCAATGACCTTTTGCTTTATTCATGTCTAATATTCCTGATATCATCCCACAACTGAAGTTGTTGTTGTTGTTAGGTTCCAGAGAACAACAGATCTGACCTGTCATGTCATGTGCCATCCTCCCTCTTTTTCTGAAACATTTCAACCTATTGTGGCAGTTACCGTGTCAATCCACCTGGTCAAGGGTCTTCCTTTCCTTCACTGACCTGCTCTACCTTCTGGAGTATCATGTCCTTTCCAATGAATAATCCCTCCTAGCAACATGCCTGAAGTATGTGAGGCAAAGCTTCATCATCTTTGCCTCCAAAGAGCACTCTGGCAGCATTTCCTCCAAAACATATTTGTTTGTTCTTTTGGCAGCATATGGGATGTTCAGTGCTCTTTCCTCACACCACAACTCCAAAGCTTCAGTTCTTCTTCTGTCATTCTTTTTTTTTTTTGTCCAGTTGTCAAATGTATAGCAAGAGATCAGAAACATCATGGCCTGAATAAGACATATCTTGGTCCTCAAACTGACATCATTAATCCTCAGTAATTTGGAGAATGCCCTAACTGCAGACTTTCCTAGTGCAATACATCTCCTGATTTTCTGGCTGCTGGTACCAAGGGTGTTAATTGTGGATCCAACCAAGATGAAGCTGTTGTTGCCAGTTGGTCCAGTGTTACAAATCTTTGTTTTCTTGATGTTGAGAGGCAATCCACATTGAAGTCTGTATTTTTTGATCTTCTGTAACAAGTACATCAAGGTCTCTTCACTTTCAGCAAGCAAGATTGTGTCATCTGCATAATGCAGGTTATTGATGTGTCTCCCTTCCACTTCTGATGCCACCTATTTCTTCTTCATAGGGTCCAGATTCTCAAATAATTTGCTCAGCATACAGATTGAATAGGTATGGAAAGAAAATACAATCCTAATGCACTCCCTTCTTAATTTTAAGCCATGTAGTGTTCCCTTATTCTGTTTGCACAACAGCCTCCTATTCTAGGTATAGGTTTTGCACAATTAAGAGTTCTGGGATACCATTGTTCTCAATGCTTGCCAAAACTTCTAACGATATACAAAACCAAATACATTTGCATAGTCAAAGCACAAATAGATATTCTTCTGGTATTCTTTCCATTCAGCCATTATCCATCTGACATCAGCAATGCTATCCCTTGTGCCATAGCCTCTTCTAAATCCTAAAAATGATTAATAATAAACCTAAATGTTTTACTTATTACAAATATATTTTTAAAAAGACATAAACAGTGACTTTACACATGGACCTCATTTGACTGGCTGTTTCAGAATTAGATTGAGTACATCTTTGGAAGGAACTGTTGGAGAAGCTCAATATCAGGAGTCAAAACTAGACAAGGGGTGGACTGTGGGCCAGACCATCAATTACTCATGTGTAAGTTCAAAGTGAGGCCAAATAAAATGAAAACAAGTCTACAGAATCAAAATATGACCTTGAATCTATACCATCTGAATTTCAAAATCATCTTAAGAATAGGTTTGAAGCATTGAACACCAATGCACAAAGACCTGATGGATTGTGCGATGATATCATCCATGAGTAAGCAAAAGTTCATTACGAAGACAGGGGAGAAAGAAAAAAAAAAAAAAAAGAATGCCGGTCAGAAAAGACTCTAGAAATTATGTTAGAGCATCAAGAAGCAAAAATAAAGGGGAAACACGCCTAAGTAAAAGAACGGAACAGAAGATTTCAAAAAGCAACTCAAGAAGACAAAGCAAAGTATTATAATGAATGTGAAGAGAGATGGAATTGGAGTATAAAAAGGGAAGAACTCACTCTGCATTTCTGAAGCTGAGAGAACTGAAGAACAAATTTAAGGTTCGCGTTGTAATATTGAAAGATGCTGTGGGCAATATTTTGAATGACCGAGAAAACATCAAAAGAAGGTGGAAGGAATATACAGAATCATTGTACCAAAAAGAATTGAATGACAGTGAAAAATTTCAGGAAGTACCATATGAATAGGACCCAATGATAATGAAGGAGGAAGTGGAAGCTGCATTGAAGTAATTGGCGTAAAATAAGGCACCAGAAATCGATGGAACACTAATCAATTTGTTTCAATTAGCAGATACTCTGAATGCACTCAACAGTCTATGCCAGGAAATTTGAAGGACAACTGTGTGGCATAGTCAAAGCATAAAGATTAAGAGAGGTCCACATATTTATTCCCATTCCCAAGAAAGGTGATCCAGCAGAATGTGGAAAATATTCAACAATATCATTAATATCACACATAAGCAATATACTGCTGAAGATCATTCAAAAACAGCTAGAACAGCACATAGACAGGGAACTGCCAGAAGTTCAAGTAGGATTTAGAAGAATTCAAGTTTGTGAAGTGGAGTGACCTAAATCTTTATTTTGAAAGACTGCTGGTTTCTCCTTTTTTCTTTTCTGAGTTGTAATACCATTGCCTTTGAACACTGGTAATACAAAGAGGAGCTTCCAAAGAACATCTAGTTTACTCTCTACCACGCAATATGAATATGTCAATATCCATTAAAATACTGTCATTGCAAGGATAGCTTGTTTTTCATTAACTTCTCAGTAAGTAAGTCATTACTCTTTACTCAGAACTGACTCGGAGCTGACCCTTGAACAAGTTTTCAGAGGCAGTAAATCACACAGGAAGAGACTGTACATCTTTCTCTCTCAGGGGAGCTGGTGGATTCAAACCACCAGACAGATGTGGTCTTTCAGCTAGCAGTGCAGCTCTCCATGGACTATGCTAGAGCTTCTTGAGGAACTTGAAACGACCAAGTATATATTTAAACTCAGGGAAATCCCTACTGTATACCATGGTGGGAAACAATTGTGATCTGTTTTGGTTTCCTAAGACTGCTATAAGATAACACAAAATGTTCTGTGCCACCAAGTCAACTCTGGCTCATAGCTGCCCTATATACAACAGAATGAATCCCTCTGTAATGCTGTCCCATTCTCATGATCTCTCATGCTAAAGTCTACGGTTGCAGTCATTCTCATCCACCAACCTTCTAGTCTCCCCAACATTACGTCTTTTTTCCCAAAGACTAAAACCTCCTAACAACATGCCCAAAGTATGTTTCTATGTGTTTTCAGTCTTGCCATAGCAGCAAATGAAAGTTCTTCATTGGGCAACAGTTTTATTCCATCTCCATTATTAAGATAGACTCTAAGGAGAAAATCTTGCCCATTTGCATTTTGAGTGTGTCTTCCAACTCATGTTCTGGCACTGTGTCAAACAACATTCCGGTGCTGTTCTTAGAGTTCTCAAGGGAGGGTCTGTTATTTCATAAGTGGATGGTCAATTCTGTTTCTTAGTCTGTCTTAGTCTGGAAACTGCTGAAACCTGTCCACCATGGATGATCCTGCTGATGTTTGACACACTGGTGGCACACGGCTATCACAGCAATGCGCAAGTCTTCACATTATGGCCCACTGACAGATGATTGGTGGAACTCTCACGTAACATAATCGAATTGCAGTAGAACATTATATCTTTCCGTAATGCCATATATCTTAGATTGTTGATGTCCATGAGAATAACCATGCATTCATATAAGTCTCCTGCCTTTTAGCTATGATTTTGGGTTCTTTAGACAGGAGCTACTTTGGGCAAGGTAACAAAACAGGACATGATCTTCAGACACATCATTCATTAAAAACAAACAGAAATAAAAAGAAATTATTTTGTCTAGTAAAGACAGAAACCCTGCTCATCATGGAAGGGGTCCTACAATTTTCCAGCAGGGATTGGGCTACAGAGAGAATCAGGATGTTCTCTTACTATTGCCAAATTGTGCTCAGCAATAAATGGGACAGTAATGATGAGAAGTCCTCACTCAACTCTGCTATCAGTGAACTCTGTTCACGAACATTTGAGTTAAGCAGTGTCAACTCACTTTACCGTTTTGGTAGTTAAAGCCAGGCTGATATTCTCAGAGTAGATTATCCCAGTAACATTGTTATTATTTTAAAAAAGAAATAATAGTGTTCTTTTTGTAAGAATTCATATACAGCCTAGACATTTTCAGTCTTTGAACCTTTTCCTGCCCTTTCAAGCTGATTATTAGTCAGTGTTGGAGTTAGTGTAGATTGTTTTCTTGGGCTCAGGTCAGCTCCACTTTCTGGCAATGATATGCAATGAAGAAAGTTCTGCTGATGGAGGGTTTTATTGTCTTACTGTTTACCAAGGCACCATCAGTGGGGCCATAGTACTACAGTTGACTATTGCCAGGATTTTCAGCTGCCAGCATGATATGCAGAGCCCTCCATAATTAGACATGAATTTTCATATTCCTTGACTCAGGTCATAGGGAATTTCCCATGAACCCTGGGTATGATAATTCCAAGTTTCACAGATATAACTTTCATCCAATAATAGAAGGCTTGTTGTTCCGTTCAGTAACACGGACAAAGAGCGGATAACATTCATGATGAGTGACTTGGATATTTAGTCACCTAGTGTCCTTTGTCTAAAATACACCAAGAGTACAGCAAAGTTCCAGGCGAAATATCTCATATGAAAGCCTTCATCACGTGGCTTAAAATCTGAAAAGGTTAAAAGTAAAATAAAATAAAATAAACTCTAAAGTAAAATATATTTTTAAAAAGAAAGTATATTTTAAAAAAGAAAATATGTTTAAAAAATAAAAGCAGAAAATGTATTTATCAGGGCTGTATCCTTTCCTCATACCTATTCAATTTGTATGCTGAGAAAATAATCCAAGCAGTTGAACTATCTGAAGAAGAAGGTGGCATCAGGAGTGGAAGAAGACCCCTCAAAAATCCGCATGATACAAATGGCACAATCTTGCTTGCTGTAAGTGAAAAGGACTTGAAGCGCTTCCTGAATAAGATCAAAGACTCAGTTTTCAATATGGATTACATCTCACTATAAAAAAAAAGTCCTCACCATGAGACTCATAAACATGCTGGATGGAGAAAACATTGAAGTTGTCAATGATTTCATTTTGCTTGAATCCATAATGAACGCCCAAGGAAGCAAGTGTGAAGAAATCAGTGGACACAACACATTGGACAAACCTACTGGCAAGGACCTCTTTAAAGTGCTAAAGAATGTTATTGTCATTTTTGTTTACAGTCAAGTCAGAACCAAGCTGACCCTCCAGCAGGTTTTCAGACAGGGTAAAGCAAACAGGAGGAATTTGCTCATCTTTCTCCCATGGAGCATCTAGTGAATTCCAACTGTGGTCCTTTGTGTTGGCAACACAGTCAATGCCTTACTGATATCAATTTAGAGACTAAGTTGTGTCTGAACCAAAACATAATATTTTCAGTTGCTTTATATGTATGTGAAAAATTGGACAATGAATAAGGAAAACTTAGTGTCTTTATATTGTGGTGTTTGTGAAAAAGTACTAAATATGCCGTGGAACTGCCAAAAGAACAAACAAATACGTATTAGAAGAAACATAGCTAGAATGTTTTTTAGAGACAAGGATGGTGAGATTTCAATTCACATACTTTGGACATGTTATGAGGAAGGAGAAATCCTCAGAAAAGGACATCATGGTTGGAACGGAAGACAGAGAAGAAGAAAACCTTCCATGCGATGATACAGTGACTACAACAATTTGCTTGAGCACAGAGGATATTGCAAGGATCAGGAAGGGCTGCTGAGGTTGCTGTGCTCAGAGTTGACTTGTAATTAAGAGCAACAGGAGGTTTATCATGCAGAGACCCTTAGTCCAAAGTACGGATTCTCCTCCTGGTTCAGTACCATGATGTTGCGTATAAGTCTAGCGGTGAGGATTTTTTTCTTTGGTATTGAGATGTAATCTATACTGAAGACTGTATTCTTTGATCTTATTCAGTAAGTGCTTCAGTCGTTTGTTTGGTGCCAGTGATCCCTCATCTACTTGTTTCTTTCTCCTTTTATTTCCTTTAAGAAAAAGTAGTGCTACACACTCTAACGTATTTTTTACTACAGTGTGAGAAAGAGCCTGGGAGACACTGTGGCGAGTAATGTGTGATAACAGTGATGCTTCACAAAGACAGTGCTCAATATTTCCTCAAGGATTATGTTGCATTTTACCCTATTCTGCCATATCAAATCCTTCTGTGTGAAGAAAAAATATTTCTAAATATGTATCACTTGGTAGCTATAGAAAAGGCATTACTAATGATATATCTCACTCCTACAGAAAAACTAAGCCCCATGCTCATCAGTTCCCTGCTCGACCATTCAGCTAGGACTGAAACTTTAATTAAAACTTTAATCAAACTGTAATCCCAGTGCACAGGAAGAGTTCATCAGCCTTCACAGAGATTACACCTGTAACCAAAAACTTTTAAGAATGCAAATTGTAACATAAGAAAAAATATACACTTTAGAATCATCCTGGTCATAAAGCCTGGTGTTCTGCTCCTTAACTGTAAGTTCAGACAGGAGAGTCCTTTTGTTATCTGAACCCCCAGAAGAGTACCTGAAATTCCAATAATTTGTGAAAACTATGATAAAAATAATAGAAACTTATGTCCTTTTGATCTGGGTTGTACTCCCTGAGGAGGTGATACACTTTTCAGTTTCATCTCTTCCATTATCTCACCAACATCGATACATAAAAGATGATTTTTTTTCCTTCAAGTTTTTTTTCTAGTACAAAAATTCTTTAGAGGCAAGGAATATCACAGTGAGATTCATAGTGCTAAAGAAAATCAGCGAAAGAACGAGTGTCACATACATTCCTCATTAAAGAGAAAGAGTGACACAGGCCCTTTGCATTCCTTTGCGTGATTCCATCAATGGAGTGATATTTTACGTTCATAGATTTAAAAGAACAAAATCCAAATACCACAAACTTACAGCTCTTGAGTCTAGACCAACTCATAACTGACCTTCCTGCAGGTTTCCTGAGGTGGAAAATTGTATGAGAGGAGATTGCCCTTCTTTCTGCAGTTGCTAGTAGATTTGAACCAAACTAACAGAGAAGCTTTGCCTTTGGGTTAATAGCACAACCCAAGAACGAGGCCACCACAACTCCCTTGTTTATTGATTAAAACACTCAATATTGTTGAAATATTAGATTTTGCCAATTTGATCTAGATATTCAATGTACTATTAGCAAAAATTCCAATTAGGATTCTTTTCACATATCAGCAAGTGGATGTTCAAGTTTAAACAGACATGTAGAGAAACTAGGGCAGTCAAAACAGTTTTGAAAAAGAAGTGCAAATCATAGTGTCTCACAATTCAGTAGGTGGAGGGAGGGGTAGGTAATGGAAAGGGGAAAGATCTGGTGTGAAAAACAATGTATATAAATTTTGTAAGCAAACCAGTGTTGTTGTTGTTGTTGTTATTGTTGTTATGTGCCATTGAGTCACTTACAACTCATAGCAAGTCACTTACAACTCATAGCAACTC
Organism: Elephantulus edwardii; assembly: GCF_000299155.1. Lineage (NCBI taxonomy): Eukaryota > Metazoa > Chordata > Mammalia > Macroscelidea > Macroscelididae > Elephantulus > Elephantulus edwardii. The sequence goes on from NW_006399800.1 coordinate 7,618,546, forward strand.
TATGTACAAGAACCCTAACCTCTGCTCTATCCTGTGCCAACATTATTGTCTCTGACACACCTACCCTCATTGCCCCAGTGACTGAATCAATCCATCTCATCAAGGGTCTTCCTCTCCTGCATTGTCCCTCTACCCTCTCAAGCATGATGTTCCTCTCCAAGGACTGGTCCCTCCTTGCAACATGTCCAAAGTATGTCAGATGAAGCTTCAGAATTCTTCCCTACAAGGAGCAGCCTGGTTTCATCTTTCTCAAGGACAAACCTGTTTGTTCTGGTAACAGTCCATGGACTGTTCAACACTCTTCTCCAGCATCATGGTTCAAAGACATCAATTCTCTTTCTATCATCTCTAGTCACTGTCCAGCTCTCTGATGCATAGCAAGCAATTGCGAAGACTATAGCCTGGATCAGGCGCACCTTTGTCTTCAGACTAATGATGTTGCTCTTCAGTACATCAGCAGAGAACTGCCAGATGTGCAGGCTGGGTTTAGAAG
>NW_006399800.1:7619197-7627879 GCF_000299155.1 Elephantulus edwardii
TTTATTTTATATAAAGTTTTGCAATTATTGTTGTTGTTAGCTGCCATCGAGTCGAGCACAACTCATAGCAACCCTATGAAAAAAAGATATGAACTGTGTTCTATCCTGTGTCATCCTCACATTTCCTGACATATAAGAAGTCATTGCATCAGTCTTCATGTCAATCCATCTGCTTGAGGGTCTTCCTCTCCTTTGCCGACCCTCCACTCTTTCCAGTATCATGTCCTTTTCCAAGGAATAACACCCCTAACAACATGTCCATAGGATGTGAGGCAAAGCCTCATCATTCTTGTCTCCAAAGAGCACTCCTGCTGCACCCTCTCCAAGACATATTTGTTCATTCTGTTGTCCGCCCCTGAGATGTTCCGTGCTCCTCTCCAACACCACAGCTCAAAGGAGTTAATTCTTTTTCTATCATCCTTACTCATTGTCCAGGTCTCGGATACATAGCTAGTAATTGGAAAGATTATGGCCTGAATCAGATGCACCTTAGTCTTCAAACTAACGTCACTACTCCTCATTAATTTGGAAAGATCCCTAATTGCAGATTTTCCCGGGGCAATATGTCTCCTTATTTCCTGACTGCTGGTACAAAGGCTGTTTATTGTGGATCCAAGGAAGCTGTGGACAGTTTCATTCTCCTCTCCATCCATCATGACACGGCCTATTGGCCCAGTGGTAAGAATCTTTGTTTTCGGTCAGTCTTGCAGACCCAGCAGCGCTTGCCAGTCTGGCTTGTGCATTGCCTTTCACGGACTAGTCTGGCTCAGTCCTCCACCTGCAGCCATGAGTTGGCACAGCTTCAGCCGAGCCTGGCTGCCTGCACGATGCAGTCGTCCGCCTCCAATCCGCCCACTAACACGCCCTCATCCAAAGGAAAAGCCAGGAAGAAGGATTTGCGGATAACCTGTGTGTCCAAGCCCCCAGTGTCCAACCTCACCCCCCGCCCCTAGAACCTGGACTCTCGGACTTTCATCACCATAGGAGACTGGAACTTTGAGGTGGAGACTGAAGACCTGGTAACCATCTCAGAGCTTGGCCATGGGGCCTATGGGGGTAGTGGAGAAGGTGTGGCATGCCCAGAGTGGTACTGTCATGGCCGTGAAACGGATCCGAGCCCCTGGGACCTTCCAAGAGCAGAAGTGGCTTCTCATGGACTTAGATATCAACATGCAAACAGTCGACTACTTCTACACTGTCACCCTTTATGAGGCGCGCTTCCAAGAGATCTGTATGGATCTGTGTATGTGGATCTGTACCGAGCGTGGGCACCTCTCTGGACAAGCTCTACAGGAAGGTGCCGGCTAAAAACATGACGATTCCAGAGGACATCCTGGGAGAGATGGCCGTGTTGATCGTGAGGGCTTTGAAGCGCCTGCACAGCAAGCTGTCTGTGATTCACAGAGATGTTAAACGCACCAGTGTGCGCATCAACAAAGAGGGCCGTGTGAAGATGTGTGACTTTGGGATCAGTGGCTACTTGGTGGACTCTGTGGCCAAGTCTATGGATGCTGGTTGCAAGCTCTACGTGGCACCTGAGAGAATCAATCCGGAGCTGAACCAGAAAGGGCTACAATGTCAGATCAGATGTCTGGAGCCTCGGCATTACCGTGATTGAGATGACCATCTTGCGCGTCCCTTATGAGTCCTGGGGTACTCCATTCCAGCAGCTGAAGCAAGTAGGGGAGGAACCATCCTCCCCAGATCCCAGCTGATCGCTTCCTCCCTGAGTTTGTGGACTTGGTTGCACAGTGCCCCTGAACGAATCCTGCGGAACACATGAGCTACCCGGAGCTTATGGAGCACCCGTTCTTCACCTTTCACAAAACCAGGATGGACACGGCCACCTTTGTGAAGGAGATCCTAGGGGAGAGTCATGGGGCGGAGCCTGGGCCCTGTGGCTCCTGGGTGAAGCACCTGAGCTGCTGAAGTGCTGGCCTGTGCTACTGCCATTTGACCTCGGGGCACCCACAGGAGCTGCAGAGTGTCCACTTGGATCTGTAATAGGCCACTTTCCTAGCTACCAAAGAACAGTCCCATCAGGGATAACTAGCTAGACTCTGGGGTCCCTGGCCCCACTAGTGCCTTTGCTCTTACTGCTCCAAGGAACCCAAATCTTCAGTCCTAAGACTTTGGACCCAGAAGGGCCTGGTATTCAGCTGAAGTTCCTTTCTAGGGCTCTGGGCATCCCCACTGGACCCTATCCCCACAGCCACTGTCCCATCCTAGTCCCAGACGCCATTAAATTGTATATTTTTTTGTTTCTCGACTAAATGGGCTTTGCATACTTCGGCCTAGCGTGGCCACACCAGCTGATGCCGCATCGGTCTGGGGACATACCAGGGTGAGCCATGTGGGTCACCTGAGATGCCAGGAGCTGCCCAAGGCCTTTACCCAACACTGACTGACAAGCTTCAGCGGGACAGGACTGGTTGCTGTCCCCACCCCTAGGGGGCGTTTTTCACTGTGTTTTGCTTGGCTGCTTTGTGGGTTGACTGGTGTAGGTTTCCGGTTTTCGCTGCATAGTTTGGAGCTTGACAATTCTCTTTTCTCTCTTTCCTCCCAACTGTCCCAAGAGACCAGCAGCTCAGAGTTCTCCTTCCACCCACTTCAGGAGTTCTGTCCAGCCCCCTGTATGGGGACTGGCTCAACAGGGGTTATGGACTTGCTTTAGTGTTTTGTACTGGGAGAAAAACAAGAAAGGAAATATATTCTTTTTGTTTGTTTGTTTCCAGAAATGACTGCCCATTTTGGGACTCTCTTCTTCAGTCATTCACACAATTGCCTTGTTGCTGTTTTAATTTTTTTTTTTTTTTTTAGGCGATCAAAAGGTTGTATGAGTCTATGACCAGCCCTTCTCTTTGGGGATATGTGTAGCCTCAAAAGTCTCCTTTTCCCAGAGCAGTGTGATCGGGAGTGGGGCCCTGCTGACCTGGGGATCTTATTAAATGTAAATTCTGATTTTTTAAAAAAGAGAATCTTTGTTTCCTTGACATTGAGGTGCAATCCATACCAAAGGCTGCATTCCTTGATCTTCTGCAACAAGTGCTTCAAGTCCTCCTCACTTATAAGCAAGTTGTGTCATGTGCATAATGCAGGTTATTGATGTGTCTCCCTTCAAGCCTGATGCCACTCCACTCCTCATAGAGTCCAGGTTCTTGGATAATTTGCTCAGCATATAGATTGAATGGGTATGGGGGTGGGGGAAGAGGTTCAAAGCTAAGGAACTTAAATTTTCCAGTTGCAGCATTTACTATACAGCTATAGTAATCAGAACAACAGATAGGTGTTGATGAAAGGTGAGTGCATATGCAGTTTAGTGGAATAGAACAGAGTGATTGGAAATTAACTAGCACAACTAGAGTCAACTATTTTTGGCAAGAGTACAGGGGCAATGCAATGCAGAAAGTCTTTTCAATTAGTGGTGGTGGAAAAATGATATGTGAATATGTAAAACATATACCTTGCATCAATAGGAAACACTAAATTAAGATGAACTTCCATGTATGACATAAAATGATGAAACATCTAGAGGAAAACATAGGAGAAAAATCTTCAAAATCTAGTGTTTGTTGGTGAGTTTTTAGAGACAATAACAAAAACATGATCCATAAACATTTTTACAAATATATTCATTTTACTTCATTAAAACAATTTTTTTTCTTTGCAAAAGATACTGTAAAGAGAATAAGAAGAGGTTCTACAAACTGGGAGAAAGTGTTTTGCAAATAATATATGTAGTAAAGGATTTATAATTAGGAAATATGAAGAATTCTTAAGAGTCAACAATGAGGAAATACATATCACAGTTGCAAAATGGGCAAAGACTCTAAAAAGACATTTCACAAGAGAAAATATATGGTTAGTAAATAAGCACAGAAAAAGATGATCGAACTACATTTGTTCCTGTTATGTTGTTAGGAACTATCAAGTTGATTCTGATCCCCAGAGAGCACACACACTGCTCAGTTCGCCACCATTCTCTCAACTGTTAACGTGGTGGAATCCCCTTTTGGTGAATGCACATTTGATCAATTTCAGGCTGGAAGAGTTGGCAAATGAATTTGAATAATAGTTATTTAACTTATCTTTGTGAATCCATATGAATACTATCTCATTAATGACAGTATTGTATCTCAGGATATTGTTTACAATTCTTACTTGAATGTTATGCTCTTCCTCTTCAAATTGTCATTTTCAGCCTAGTAAATCATACTATTGTCTGATTAAAAATGGTCAATATTAATCCATTTCACCTGACAAATGTCTAGGATGTCACATCTTCAGTGTTGCACTTTATTTTTTACAAATTCCAATTTTCTTTGGTTCATACCGTATACAATCCTGTTATTAATAGATACTTGTTTCTATTTCTTTCATTTTGAGACATATCACATCAGCAATCATAGGCTCTGAAAAGGTTTACCCCACGTTCTTGATTAAGGTGAAGGACTCTTCTTTGAAAAGTCACTTCTTTATCAGTTATATTTTAAATGTCTTCCAACTTGAGGGACTTATCCTCCAGAACTACCAGATAGTGTTCCATTACTATTTATAAGATTTTGACTGGCCAATTTTTTTCTAAAGTATATTGCCATATCCTTTGCCTAGTCAATTTTAGGATGAAAGTTCCACTGAAAATTTATCGACCAAGGTGATCTGGCTTCTCTTTTGAAATACCAGTGGCACAGCTTCAAGCATCACAGCAGCATATAAACAGTTTGTCAGTAAGACAAGCTGACAGATTAGTAGTCATTTGTCTTTATTTATAATTATTATGTACCATCAAGTACAGTATGACTCAGAGCAACCCTGTAAACAATAGACCTGACTTCTATCCTATCCTGTGCTAACCTCAAGATCTCTGACACACTTAACCCCATTGCTTCAGTCGCTGTGTCAACATACCTGGTTGGGGGTCTTTTTCTCCCTTGCCATCCCTCCACTTTTCTAAGCATTATGCCCTTTTCCTATTAGGGCTGAAAAGCAATGATGTCAGTCTAGAGACTAAGGTGCACCTAACCCAGGCCATAGTCATTGCAATTACTTACTATGCATCAGAGAGCTGGACAATGACTAAGGATGACAGAAGAAGAATCAATGCCTTTGGGCTGTGGTGCTGGAGAAGAGTCTTGAACATACCATGAACCTCTAAGAAAACAAATAGTTCTATCATGGAGAGGGTAAAACCAAGTTTCTCCTTGGAGGCTAGGATTTTGAAGCTCCATCTCACATACTTTAGGCACATGGGCAGGAGGGACTGGTCCTTGGAGAAGGCCATCATGCTTGGAAGAGTGGAGGGACAGCACAGAAGAGGAAGAGCCCAGATGAGATGTTATGTAACAATAACTATGGCAATGAGGGTTGGTATGTTGGAATCAATTAGACTGACTCAGGACAGGGCAGGCGTCAGAGCTGATGTACATAGGATAGTTAAGGATTGCTGGTGACTGAACAGCACATAACAACCACAACAAGCAATATGCCCAATATATGTGAGAGGAAGTTTCATCATCCTTCCAAGGAACAATCTGGCTTTGCTCTCTCTAAGATATACCTGTTTGTTCTTTGGCAGTTCATGGGATATTCAATACTCTCTTCTAACACCACACTGAAAGGCATCAATTTTTCTCCTTATTCATTGTCTGCGTCTCAGATGTATAGCAGATGATTAAAAGACTGTGGTCTGAATTAGGTGCACTTTAGCCCTCAAACTAACATGATTGCTTCTCAATAAATTTGAGAGGTTCTTGGCTGCAGATTTTCTCAGTACAATATATCTCCCGAGCTCCTGACTGCTAGTGGCAAGTGTATTTATTGTGGATCCAGATTAGATGAAGTCACTGACAGCTTCAATCTTTTCCTCATCTATCATGATGTCACCTATCGGTCCAGTGATGACAATTTTTGTTTTCTTGGTACTGAGGTGGAATCCAATTGCTGAGATGCAATCCATATTGAAGACTACAGTGTTTGATCTTCTGTAGCAAGTGTTTCAAGAATTACTCACCTTGAATAAGGAAGATTGTGTGATCTGCATACCGAAAGTTATTGTGTCTTCCTTCAATCTGGATGTTATATTCCTCTTCATAGAGTCCAGCTTCTGAAAAAAAATTTGCTCAGTTTACAGATTAAATAGGCATGGGGAAATGTTACAATCCAGATACACATCTTTCCCTATTTTAAATTGTGTAGTGTTCCCCTGCTGTGCTTGCACTGCAGCTTCTTAGCCTACGTATAGGTTTCACATGAGCACAATTAAGTGTCCTGGAATTCCCATTCTTTTCAATGTTAGCCGTATTTATTATGATCCACATAGTCAATGCCTTTGCATAGTCAATCAGACACAAATAGACATTCTTCTTGTATTTTCTACTCTGAGCCAGGTCCATGTGGCATTAGCAGTAATATCTCTGGTGCTACGACCTCTTTTGAATCCAGCTTGAATTTCTGGTAGTTCCTTTTCTATGTACTGTTCTAGACATTTTGAGATGATCTTCAGTAATATTTTGCTTGCATGTGCTATTAATAATATTGTTCAATGATTTCCATACTCTGTTGGATAACCTTTCTTGAAAATGGTAATAAACACGGATTTCTTCCAGTCAGTGGGCCAGGCTGTCGTCCGAGTTTCCTAGCATAGACTGGTGAGTGCATCCAGGGCTGCATCTGTCATTTGAAATATGTACATTGGTATTCTATTGATTTCTGGGGCTTTAGCTTTTGCCAATGCCTTCAATGCAGCTTGAACTTACTCTTTTCTTAACATTGGTTCTTGAGTGGGGAAGACAAAGCTTATTACCCAAAATAACTTCAACAGTCCCAAGGTACAACTCCTCAGTCAGTCCACGCTCCAATTTCAATTTCGCAAACAGCTTTCCCTTCCATCACTGAAAGCAAGAACAGCAAAATCTAGCAGTGGCCAGCACAAATGCAAGAAGCCTCAGGTCACGCCTTGCCACTGTTTTGTCCACAGTAATGCCAGTCTCTCTGCCACCGGGGTCTCACTGGTACCAAGGTCTTACTGCCACAAGTCTTGCTGCCCAGTGTGAGGAACACTCGTCATATTGTTGCTTCAGCTGTTGATGATTAGCAAGACCATGCTGATTTGCAAGATCATGTGTCTGTAATTCAGGCAGCTGGAGACCAGAGGGATTAACTAGTGGCTAAAAAGTACCAACTTTTAGGCTAACACCACAGCTGGCCAGTTGTTGTTGGTTTTTTTGTACAGTGATTCCATATATCCCCTCCATCTTCTTTTGAGGCCTCCTGGATGCCCATATCATCACTCAGAATTGCAACTCGAGGCTTGAATTTGTTTTTCAGTTCTTACAGCTTGAGAAATGCTGAGTGAGTTCTTCTCCCTTCATTCCCCATTCTAGGTCTCTGCACATTCTATTAAAATTGTTTGCTTTCTCTTCTCGAGACGCCCTTTGAAATCTTCTGTTCAACTTTTACTTCAACATATTTTCCCTCTCCTTTAGCTTTTCCAGGCTCTAGTCCAACTTTCAGGATTTCTTCAGACATCTATTTTGGGTGTTTCCATTACACAGCAATTAGAATTGCTAAACTAGAAAGAGAAATCTTTACTATCAAGTGCTGACAAGGAAGTACACAAACAAGAAAATTTAATTCTTTGCTGGTGGGAATAAAATATGATGCAATTGTTTGGAAGACAATTTTGTAACTTCTTACAAAGAAACATACACTTGCTATCCAATTCAATAATATAATTCCAGTAAACTCACACACAAAAATGTGCTCAATATCATTAGATATATTGTTGCTGTGTTCCTTCAAGTTGTAACTGACTCATAGCTGACCCTCCAAGTAGGTTTTCAGAGCCTTTAAGTCACACAGAAGGAGTATTCTCACCTTTCTCCCATCCGGCGGCTGGTAGGTTGAAACTGTGTGCCTTAGGGTTGACTGTGCAACTCCTTACCAGCCTTAAACTAGAATGAGTAACACCAACTTTTGCCAAACACATGAAAGCAATAAGATTCTAATTTACATGAAATTCTAGGGCAGGCAAAACTCATCAATAACATGAAAGCAAATCAGTGTTTGCCTGGGACAAGGAATGAAGGAGATTGTCTGAGAAAGAGCACATGGCATTCGGGAAGGTGAGATGTTGTATGTACATCAAGGCTGTAGTGATAGCTGTAAGGGTCAGAGAGAACAAAGGGAACATGGCAACGAGCACAGATCCTCTGTTTCTTAGAGAGTGTACTTAATAAGCCATTCTTTCTTCTTAATAAACTATCTTTGCCCTTCATAACCTTTTCTTTCATTGAAGAACTTGGTATGGTTTGCTTTTCATGAGAGTCAGTCAGTGGCAACCTTTTCCAGGAAATTTGCTAGCTCACTCCAAAGTGTCTAATCCTAGAAAATTCAAACACCAGTATTGTAATCTAGCTGTTACATATACATATGTTTGTTAAAAATTATGGAACTGTATATTTAAGTTGTACATACCATAGAGAAGCCAAAGCACAAGGAAGAATCCAAGACACTAAAGAGCTGAACAGAAGATTCCAAAAGGCAGCACGGAATGACAAAGTAAAATACTACAATGAAATGTGCGAGGAGCTAGAGTCGGAAAATCAAAAGGGCGAACTCGTTCAGCATTTCTTAAGCTCAAGGAACTGAAGAACAAATTCAAACTTCGAGTTGCTACAATTA
>NW_006399800.1:7630564-7639556 GCF_000299155.1 Elephantulus edwardii
TTTACTTGGTTCCACAGTCAACACTCTTGGTAACAGCAGCCAGAAAATCAGGAGACAAATTGCATTGGGAAAGTCAGCTGTGAGGGACCTCTCAAGAGTACAGAAGAGCAACGATGTCAGGCTGGAGACATCAGGTGTGCCTGATCCAGGCTATAGTCTTTGTAATTATGTGCTATGCATCAGAGAGTTGGACAGTGACTAGGGATGATAGAAAGTGAATTGATGCCTTTGAGTTGCGGTGCTGGAGAAGAGTGTTGAATATACCATTGACTGTTAGGAGAACAAACAGGTTTGTCCTGGAGAAGGTGAAGCCAGAATGTTCCCTGGAGTCAAGGATTCTGAGGCTTTGTCTGACATATTTTGGGCATGTTGCAAGGAGGGACTGGTCCTTGGAGAGGGACCTCATGTTTGGGAGAGTGGAGGGACGGCACAGGAGAGGAAGACCCTCGATTAGATGGATTAATTCTGTGAGTGGAGTGGTGGGAATGAGTGTGTTTGAGATGGCTAGGTCAGCACAGGAGAGCGGCATTTAGGGTCACTATGAGTTGCAAGTGACTCGATAGCACATAACAACAACACAACAACTCAAAGCATAGTATTTTCATTTGTCCCATATCCTTGTCAAAGTTGGTCAAAGAATAAGGTAAACCAAGGAAGAGTGAATACCTTTGAATATGATGTTGGCTAAGAATATTGAGTAAAGCAGAGGCTGCCAAAAGGTCAAACAACATGTCTGGGAAGAATGGTGGCAAGAACACTCCTTAGGAAGAAAGGATGGTCAGTCTTATCACCTACTTTGGTGTGTTATCAGGATACACTAGTCCCATGCTTGGCAGAGAGTCAGTGAAAACGAGGGGGACTTCCAATGAATTGGTCTAAAATAGTGGCTGCAACAATAGGCTTAATGCACAGTGATGGCTATGAGCATGCTGCATGGTCAGGTGGTGTGCCATTCACTCAGTGTTGTGAACAATACACTGAAAGAACAAGACTGAAATCTATGAGTTGGAGCCAACTCAAGGGCACCTAACAACACTCTTACTGTCTTTGTTTACAGACTACCTTACGAGGTGCTATAAGGTGGTGACACTATCAGGCACAAGAGAGTTTCATGCGGGGCTATTCTATTCACAGGTCCCAGCATAACGGTGTCAGGATCACTGATAAAACTGTGGCACCCTGGTTAAGAGCTCAGCTGTTAACTACAGGCCAGTGGTTTGACCCCACCAGTTGCCCTGTGGGAGAGGGAAGCAATAGTTTGTGTCCATAAAAATGCACCATCTTGGAAACACTTTTGGGTAGTTCTACTTTGTCCTAAGGAAGACTCATCAATAACCTGTGTTATGCAGATGACAAAAACTTACTTGCCAAAACTGAGGAGGACATGAAGCACTTGCTGCAGAAAATCAAGGACTGCAGTCTTCAATATGGATTCTGTCTCAACATCAAGAAAATAAAGATTCTCACCACTGGGACAATTGGTAGCATCATGATAGATGGAGAAGCAATTGATATTGTTAACAATTTAAGTTTGCTTTGATCCACAATCAACACTCTCAGCATCAACAGTCAGGAAATATAAAAGAACTTGAACTGGAAAAAAAACCTACTGTCAAGGACCTCCACAGAGTACTAAAGAGCAATGATATCAGTCTGGAGATTAATGTGTGCCTGATTTAGGCCATGGTCTTCTCAATTACTTGCTATGCAACAGAAAGCTGGACAATGACCAAGAATGACAGAAGAATCAATGTCTTTGAGATGTGGTGCTGGAACAGAATATTGAAATTTCTGTCAAGAGAACAAACAGGTCTGTCCTGAAAAGCGTGAAGCCAGGTTGCTCTTTGGAGGCAAGTATTTTGAGGCTCCATCCTACATGCTTTGGTCATGTTGCCAGGAGGGACTAGTCCCTGGAGAAAAATATCATGCTTGGAAGGGTAGAGGCTCAATGCAGGAGAGGAAGACACTGGATGAGACGGATTGACAGAAGTATTAGAGGCAAGTGTGTTGGAGATAATGAGATTGGCTCAGGATAGAGCAGAGTTCAGAACTATTGTTCATAGCGTTGCAGTCTATTTGATGGCACATAACAACAACATTTTTGTCTGATGAATAGGAATTTATTCAAATGTTGTGTGTGTGTGTGTGCGTGTTTCTTTAGCACAGTGTCTCTTGAATAAATAAGTAAAAAAGTGTATCAGATCTCTAGAGCATTATATATAATAGGACTGAGAAAGTTCAGAGAAGAAAGACAAAAGGAAAAGAAAAAGAAAACCTAGCCACTTTGTGGAAAACCATTGGACTGGGAAATGCCTCAATACAAGGTCAAGATAGAAATGCACAGCCATTTCTAAATCCTGGTAATGTTTTTTCTCAGTGATTTCATTGGCTCTATCAAATAAAGTCATCCTCAATACAAAAGATTCTCCAGTGAAGGGAATTTCATTTCCAATACACTTGGAATCCTCAGTGAGACACATTTCCAGCTAGGACTGATCTTAATAATAAGTGTATCTTAATGATTATGCACGAACAGGTTTGTCCTGGAGAGGGTGAAGCTGGGCTGCTCCTTGGAGGCAAGGATTCTGAAGCTTCGCCTGACATACTTTGGGCATGTTGCAAGGAGGGACTTTGGAGAGGGTCATCATGCTTGGGAGGGTAGAAGGACAGCGCAAGAGAGGAAGAACTTGGATTGATTCAGTGACTGGGTTAGTGGGACAGGTGTATCAGAGACAATAAGGTTGGCACACGATAGAGCAGAGTCCAGAGCTATTTGTTGTACATAGGGTCACTATTAGTCGCAGGCAACTCAATTGCACATAACAACAATCTTAATAATAAGTACACCTCTTCTTTTTGGGGGGAGGATGTTGGAGGAGTCTGCTTTCCTGTTATTATGATTATTATCTTTTTTTCTGAATATTTTATTCTGGCTTGGGTGAAAATTTTCTGAGCACATTAGTTTGTCATTCAACAATTTATATACAATGATACTACTTGCAATCTCCATCAATCTAACAGCACTTTCCCCACTTCTCTCTGGGTTACTCATTTCCATTCACCCATATTTCTTGTCTTTTCCTGTCTTCTGAACTTTGTTCTTGGGCAAATGCTGCCTTCTTGGGGCAGCTCTTATTACCCTGACCTTCCTGCAGAGCATCTAGCCTTCCTCTGATGCTCACATCAGGTCCCTTTTCTCTGAACTAACTTGTATCTTGCTTTCCAACCCAGAGTTAGAAGCACATCCCAAATCCACTGTTCAACATGGGCTCCTTCCCACTGACAGTCAATGAAGACGTTCTAAACACTGCCTGACTTAGCCCATGCTACTTTTGCAATGTCTCTTTCCTCCTTGGCTCATATGTGGCCCATCTGTTGATGAAACATTAATGACCCACAGTGTTTTACACGTGCCCATAGGATTCAAGCTAGAAGCTTTGCTTTGGGGGAACCTCAGAGGAGCATGGGGAACAGGCTGCATTGGCTCTCCTCCACTTAATAAAAGATTCCATGCCTTGGCTTCCTGGAAAAACATCTGATCTTAAATAACAGAATGTCTTACTAAGTAAACCAACCTTATAAAGGAAAGTAATTTGCATAATTAAGTTACAGATGTTGGGAAAGTGTGATGGAAAGGCTTCATGTGGGGGTGTCAGGCCACCAGTGATAACTTTGAGGAGGGCAGGACAGGGAGAATTTTGCCTTGTGCAAATTCAGTATGCTTGGGTAAATAGATGACCAGTCATCTCTTGATGTTAGATATTGTGAGTCAGCTCCAATTCATAGTGACCCTCTGCCCCACAGAAGGAAACCCTGTGTGATCCTGCACCATTCTCACAATCTCTACTCTGCTCAAACCCATTGTTTCAGTCACTATCAATCCATCTCATTAAGCGTCTTCTCTTTTGCTGATCCTCTACTTTTCCAAGTATGCTATCCTTAGGGAACTTTGGTGGCCCAGTGGTAAGAAACTGCACTGCAATCCCAAAGGCACTTGGTTCAAATCTACCAGCTGCTCTGCAGAAGAAGGATGGGCAATCTCCTTCTGTGCAATTACCTGCCTCTGAAATTCGCTGGAGGGTCAGGTATGGGTCGGTTCTGACTTGATGGTACATAACAACAACAACAACAACAATGGATCATCCAAACTTCATAATCCACAATCTTGAGATCAGAACTAGATGGTGCAGACCAACCTCTCTGAGATGGATCAGGATAGCAGGGTCTGAACAGAGTGGTACAGAAACATGCAAACAAGTGTGGTGTCCTTCTCCAGAGACTAGTTTCTTTTCCCAACACACCTGAAGTATACACAATGACATCTCATCATCCTAGCTGCTTTCTAACGTTTGTGAGATTAACAAGGGGATTTTGAAAATATCCTCCAAAAAAAGGGCACAAGCCTAATGGGTAATAGTCTTTTTTTTTTAATGTCACTTTGCTTTTCTGTTAAAAGGTAACTTCTGGATGGTTTTGCTTTAAGGTTTAAATAATGTCTCAGAGCAACAGTCTCAGGAAATTAATTCTCTAGTCTCAGTGGTCCAGTTAGTCCAATAATTTTGAAGAATTTTAATTTTGTTGAGCTTTTTCTCATCCTAAGCAAGATTTTAGAATCTACTGTCAGATCAGTCAGTGATAGCAGAGAGGCATCATCTAAGTTCATCTGCTCGTAAGATAATTGGAGTCATGGCTCATGTAGGCCATCAGTGTGGTAAACTTGTTTCTTCTCTTGTGATTTCAGTCATCATTTTACTGTTTTGCTTTTTTTTTCCATTGTTGTTGTTGTTATTAGGTATCGTCTAGTCGGAACCAACCCATAGCTGATCTCTGGCAGGTTTTCAGAGGCAGTTAATTGCACAGGAGGAGATTGCCCATTCTTCTCCTGCAGAGCAGCTGGTGGATCTGAACTGTGTGCCTTCAGGATTGCAGCGCAGCTTCTTACAACAAGGCTAACAAAGTCGAAACCAACAATTAAATCTTAGATGGCTACCTACAAGTTTTAAGACCTTCAGATGCAACTCACTTCATTTGGACATAGAAAATGAACTTCGAAAGCTATATTATGGCACCTGACTTTCATTTCTCATGAGCCTGTAATCTTAAGCTTTAAAACATAGATAACATAGAACATATTTGGTTATAAATGAGTTGTGCTTATAATAGTGTCTTCAATGAATATATAGGCTTGTCTATATGTAACTGCTTTCATTTGTGCATACAGATACTTCTATGTGTTCTCACATATATATCCACCTGTATTTATCTATCTATCTATCTATCTATCTATCTATCTATCTATCTATCTATCTATCTATCATCTATCTATCTATCATCTACAATCTACCTGTATAATTTTTTGTGTACAGATTTTCCAGCCTTATGTGGAGCAGCTAGCTGGTGGATTGATTCAGTGACTGGGGTAAGGAGGGTAGGTATGTCACAGACAGTAAAGTTGGCACAGGACAGAACAGGTTTCAGGGCTGGTTGTACATCGCTATGGGTCACAAGTGACTTGACGGCACATAACAACAGCAGAAACAACAACAACATATGTAAATGTATACATGTGTATGTATATATATATATGTGTGTGTGTGTGTGTGTGTGTGTGTGTATATATACATACATATACGTTGTTGTCATCATGTGCTGTCGAGTCACCTGTGACCCATAGCAACCCTATACATACAGCAGCTCTGAAGCCTGCCCTGCCCTAAGGCAGTCTCACTGATTCCGGCACACCTACCCACATTACCCAAGTTACCGTATCAATCCATCTCATCTGGGTCCTTCCTCTCCTGCTGTGTCCCTCCACCCTTCCGAGCATCATGTCCTTCTGCAAGGACTGGTCCCTCCTGGCCACGTACCCAAAGTATGTGAGATGGAGCTTCAAAATCTTAGCCTCCAAGGAAAAATTTGGTTTCACCCTCTCCAACAGATCTATTTGTTTTTTTGGACGTCCACGGTACATTCAAGACTCTTCTCCAGCACCACAATTCAAAAGCATCAATTCTTCTTCTGTCATCCTTAGTCATTGTCCAGCTCTCTGATGCATAGCAAGTAATTATAAAGATCATGGCCTGGATCATCTTAGTGCATCTTAGTCCCTAGACTGACATGGTTGTTTTTCAGTACTCTAGAGAGGTCCCTGACAGCATATATATGGATAGATACAGGCTTTCAATATGGATTTCATATCAACATCAAGAAAACAAAGATCTTCATGACCAAGCCAATTCACAGTGTCGTGATAGATGAAGAAAAGATTGAGGTTGTTAAAGATTTCATCTTGCTCAGATCCACAGTCAACATCCTTGGCACTAGCAGTCAGGAAATTAAAAGACAAGTTGCTTTGGGAAAATCAGCTGTCAGGGACCTCTCCTAGAGTGCTAAAGAGCAACAATGTCATTCTAGAGACTAAGGTGTACCTGATCCAGGCCATGGTCTTCTCAATTGTTTGCAAAGCATATTATAACATTGATAGATCCGGTGAGCATACTACTAAATGAGTTAGTACATTTGGGCAAATATTGCATGATTGCTTTCACCCCTCATGTAAAGAGACCAATAGTGTGATTTGCCCCACTGAACATCGTAGTCTAGATAACCCTATGAGGGAGTGCTGTTCCACTACAGGCGGTCATGATGAGCTGGAATCCACTTATTGGCATCTAATAACATTACCAATCTGTCACATGTTTGTTTGACTTTTTTTGTTTTCTTAGAGAGACACAGAGAGGTCAATGTTGAATGGTGGTTATCAGGAGGCAGGGAGAGTGCTCTAAATTGTCAATATTTATCTTTTTTGGTGCTATGCCAAGTGGCACTGAATGTGTGGGCATGTTGAAACTAAAACGGCCAAAGTAAATGATGTTGTTAAGAAGTGCTTAGGAGAAAAGTATATACACAAATATTTGCCATAAAATCAAACATAATCAAAACCAAAATTACAACTGACTGCTTTCCAGTCTGAACTGACTCATAACTGACCCTCTACCGAGTTTTCAAGGTTATAAGTCTTATGAGAAGAGACTACCCATCTTTCTCTCAGGGAACTGCTGGTAGGTTTGGACTGCCTTTAGGCTAGAACACTATTCCTCTGGACTAGATCACCAGAGCTCTCTTGGCATAGAATAAAAGAAGTCTTGTGGGCTAACAAATCTAGGATCATGTAAGGATGAATATAGGCAAATGATGAGAGAGAGAGAGAGAGAAGGAACGAACATGAGAAACTCCACTGTACTGGACTTTTACCTCGCTCCTCCTTCCTCTGAGACAAACGAGCCACCCAACTACGCCCTGCCCCTTCCTCTGAGGCAGGCAAGCATAGACTAAAATCGAAGAAAGTCCAAAAACTAAAGACAACAGGACATATGGAAGTGCATAATGTCTCAGAGCAAAAACTTCCAGAATAAAGTTCTTGTTCTTTAAGGTTGTATACAAATCTATCGTGTGTGTGTGTGTGTGTGTGTGTGTGTGTGTGTGTGTATGTGTGTACGTATCACTTTTTGTTCACCCTTTCATCCACCGATTAATACTCTGGATGCTTGCACTTTAAAAATAATAATAATCTGACACGAAATTACTTTATTGGAAGAAAGGATAGACTTGGAAAAGAGAGAGAGACGGAAGTGCTGGAACTGCAGCCTGCTCGCTCGGCTCTGGGTAGCACAGCGGTCACTCCTGGCTAAGATTCAGTTCTCCTTGTTGCTGTTGACCAGGGTGAGCCTGTCCAGGAGGGCGTCAGCCAGGCCTATGTCCTGGGCCCTCTGTTTGCACGCTTTGGTTAAGTGGTCGCCCAGCTCCTTGAAGGGAGGCACGTGAAGCTCGAGCAGGAAGTGTCTCTCTGGAAGTCACATGGTTGCTCGTCTTCCCTGCTGCTGGGCGCCTGGTGCAGGCACAGGTGGCAGGCGCACCCCTCTGTCCCTGTCGCCATGCTCTGGCCTCTGGATGTGAGGGGCAAGAGGCGCCTCCCACGTCGGTTCGGCCGCTGCAGTAGCTTCTAAGTTCCCAGTGCAGAATACAGCGGGTTCCACCAGGGTTCCAGCGTGGTATCTGCGGGGACGGCCACCCTTGACCCATCTGCGCATGTAGGAGGCTTCTGGTTTTCTGTTGCCCTGCTGGCTGATGGCGGCTTCGCACATTTGGCGGCATTTCTGGCGGGCCTGCAATGGCGGACTGGTTGCCATGGTACAGGGTGGCACGGCCATGGCAGAGAATGTTTGGCCCGGGTGGCAATACTGATGGCGCCAGCACGAACCCTATGAGGACCCCGGAGGGCCCCCAGGGCCATAGAGGATAGAGGGCTACTTACTCAGGGCAGGTGGGCAACTGTGAGCCTGGACAAGGGGATTCAGGCGAGGATGGCCCCTTAGAACCGGCATGGCCCATCGGTTTGGGGCAAGGTAGGGGTAGGAGTAGGGGTGCCAGGGGGACAAGAACAAAGGCAGAGAGGCCAGAGAGGGCACCAGGGCCCACTCCAAGAGCTGAGACTAGGCCTCTGTTGGCTTTTTAATTTGAGCAGCAGTATTTCTAGTGTCCAAGAAGTTTTTCTTGGAAAATCCATTGTCTAAAAAATATGGGGAAATGAGTATCACTTTGTCCATACAGTTGTCTTCTGTTTGCTGTTTGTATCTGCTCCCTCTTCCCTCCAGTAAGTTCAGGCTATTCATCATCATGTCTGCTTTCATATGTCAAATACCTGGTAAAGCTCTGTCAATAGTTTTCGTGTCCAGGTGTGTTATCCAATCTCTTCCCTGAATAGAGGAAGTGCCAATGGGCAGAGGTCTTTGCATTTTGGATGTGGCTAGCAGGTTGGGTAGGGGCACCCAGTTGTAAATATGAGCGTTTTTCCACATTGGAGGACTTTAATGGATTTCCTCTTCCGTCTTTTCCCTTTCCATCATCCCCAGATCTGTTTTGCAGCTCCTCTGTTTAACAGTTTTCATTTACTTGGCTCCACAGTCAACACTCTTGGTAACAGCAGCCAGGA
>NW_006399800.1:7639656-7640865 GCF_000299155.1 Elephantulus edwardii
CTGTTGTACATAGGGTCGCTATGAGTTGCAAACGACTCAACGGCACATAACACAACAACATATTTAAGTTAATAATAACTAATAACTATGTTATTGTTGTTATGTGCTTTCACATTGACTACAACTCACAGTGACCCTATGTACAACAGCTTTGAGCCCTGCTCTATCAGGAGCCAATTCCCCTGTCTCTGACACACCTACCCTCCATTACCCCAGTTATTGAGTCATTTAATCTCATCCAGGGTCTTCCTTTCCTGTGTCATTCCTCTATAATTAAATCTCAATGAAGTTGACTAAAAATAAAACCTAGGATTTTTATATTTAATTTTCAGACATACAACTGAATACCATCATCTAGAATGATTCACTGCATTAGAGAAAGCTTTGCCATTCCAATGCCTGAACTCTAGCTGGTTGCTGGACCAGACTCCTGAGACTGCCTCCCTCTTAAATTCAATATCATCCCAAGTTTAGCAATCACTTTATCAGAAAGAAAACAGACAGAAAACCCTCAGAGCTAGACTAACAACATCGTGGTAAACGGAGAAAAACATAGACGTTGTCAAGGGCTTATTTATCAATACCCGTAGAAAAAGTAGTCAGGAAGTCAAATGACATGTTGTTTTGGGTAAACTTGCTGCAAAGGGTCTCTTTAAAGCACTAAAGAATGATGTCAGTTTGAAGATTAAAGTGCCCCTAACTCAAAGCAAACCTGAATTATGCGGATGAAACAACCTTGCTTGTTGAACCTGAGGAGGACCTAAAGCGCTTGCTGAAGAAGATCAAGGACTACAGCCTTCAATATGGGTTGAAGCTCAATATAAAGAAAACAAAGATTCTCACCACTGGGCCAATTGGCAGTATCAGTATGGATGGTGAAGAGATTGAGATAGTTAACAGTTTTCATTTACTTGGTTCCACAGTCAACACTCTTGGTAACAGCAGCCAGAAAATCAGGAGACAAATTGCATTGGGAAAGTCAGCTGTGAGGGACCTCTCAAGAGTACAGAAGAGCAACGATGTCAGGCTGGAGACATCAGGTGTGCCTGATCCAGGCTATAGTCTTTGTAATTATGTGCTATGCATCAGAGAGTTGGACAGTGACTAGGGATGATAGAAAGTGAATTGATGCCTTTGAGTTGCGGTGCTGGAGAAGAGTGTTGAATATACCATTGACTGTTAGGAGAACAAACAGGTTTGTCCTGGAGA
>NW_006399800.1:7644652-7658157 GCF_000299155.1 Elephantulus edwardii
CTTTGGTGAAATGGATCGATTCTGTGCCTGGAGCGGTGGGAATAAGTGCGTTTGAGATGGCTAGGTTGGCACAGGATAGAACAGCATTTAGAGCTCTTGTACATAGGGTCGCTATGAGTCGCAAGAGACTCAATGGCACAGAACAACAACAACAACTGTTGTCTTTAGCTCTGCTCTCCCACTCAAGTCAGAAACTTCAGTCCTCAAAGTTTTATTTTAGGACATAAGCATGGATCATAGTCACTGGTGCAATATTAAGAGTCTATTCTGACTTTCAAAGCTGCATGGGCTGCCCTAACCCTTTTAGTAAGGGTTGTGTAACCCTGGTATGTCCACTTGCTGTACAGAGGTAACTTGTGGCTGCTGTGAAGCTGAACATTTTAACACTGATGAGTCAAATGTGAGAATGGTTACCCACGGTGGACAGTGTTCACCAATTAAAACAAGCTTGGAAGCAGGAGTGGAATTCATTTCCACAATAGCTTGCCTCTGGAAACCCTATAAACATGGAGAAAGGACAAATGTTACACAGGAGGTGTCCAGGACTTTCATTCATAGGGTCACTATGTCACCTACGATTCGATGGCACTAAACAACAACAGCAACAAATCCTACATCGATTAGAGTCCTTTCTTCCTCCTCTGTCTTTGTAATGACCTTTGGCATTCTCACTGAATGATATTCTCAGTATTCTCCCCCAGCTCATAGGGTCCTGTTCATATTGTGCTCAAACCCTTTTCTGAGGTGATTTTTCAATTCTAGTGGGATAGACTCGAGTTCAAATTTTGGTTCTTATGGATTTATTTTCATTTTCTTTCACTTTAGTTTGAACTTGCCTATGAGTAGGACCTGAAGTGTTTACTACAGAAGATCAAAGATTATAGTCTTCAATAAAGATTCCTACCATTGGGCCAATTGGCAACATCATGACAGATGGAGAAGAGACTGAGGTTGTTAACAATTACACCTTACTCATAGCCTCAATCAACAATTTTGGCACGAGTAGTTAGGAAATCAGAAGACAAATTGAATTAGGAAAGCGTGCTGTCAGGGACCTCTCCAGAGTGCTGAGGAGCAATGATGTCAGTCTGAAGACTAAGGTGTGCCTGATTGAGGCCATGGAATTTTCAATTTCTTGCTATGCATCAGAAAGCTTGACAGTGACTAAGGACAATAGAAGAAGAATTGATGCCTTTGAGTTGTGGTGCCAAGAGAACAAACAGGTCTGTCCTGGAGAGGGTGAAATCAGACTGTTCTCTGGAGGCAAGAATTTTGAAGCTCCACCTCACATACTTTGGGCCTGCTGCCATGAGGGACCAGTCCTTGGAGAAGGACAGCACGCTTGGAAGGGTAGAAGGTCAGCGCAGGAGAGGAACCCTGCATGAGATGGCTTGACATAGCGACTAGGGTAACAGGGGCAGGTGTGTTAGAGACAGTGAGACTGGCTCGGGATAGAGCAGGGTTCAGAGCTGTTGTTCATAGGGTTACTATGAGTTGAAATTAACTCTTGATTTTGGGCTTCAATCCATACTGAATACTACAATCCTTGACCTACTGCAGCAAGCACTTTGGGTCTTGCTTAGCTTCAGCAAGCAAGGTTGTGTCATTTGCATAACATAGGTTGTTGAGGAGTCTTATTCTAATCCTGTCACCACATTACTCCTCATAAAGGCCAGCTTCCAAAATGATCTATTTTTCATATAGAGAGAAAAGTATGGAGACAGGATGCATCCCTGACTCACTCCTTTCCTGATTTTGAACCACGAAGTGCTTCCCTACTCTGTTCTGATGACTACTTCCTGTTCTGAATATAGGTTTTGTATCAGCACAATCAAGTGTTCTGGCATTCCCATTTTCCTCAAGGTTATCCACAATTTGTTGTGATTCATACAACCAAATGCCTTTGCATAGTCAATGAAACACAGATACACACACTCCTCTGGTACTCTCTGCTTTCTGCCAAGATCCATCTGACAGTGGCAATAATTCTCACTACTGGGCCAAATGGCAGCACCATGATAGATGGAGAAGAGATTGAGGCTGTTAACAATTATAGCTTGCTTGGCTCCACAATCAACATTCTTGGCATCAGCAGTCAGAAAATCCAAAGACAGAGTTCACTGGGAAAATCTGCTGTCAGGGACCTCTCTAGAGTACTAAAAAGCACCAGTCTAGCAACTAAGGTGCACCTGATCCAGGCCATGGTCTTTGCAATTAGTTGCTATGCATCAGAGAACTGGACAATGACTAAGGATGACAGAAGAATCGACACCTTTGAGTTGTGGTGCTGGAGAAGAGTCTTGAACATACCATAAACCAACAAGAAAACAAACAGGTCTGCCTTGGAGAAGGTGAAACCAAGTTTCTCCTTGGAGGCTAGGATTTTGAAGCTCTGTCTCACATACTTTGGGCATGTGGCCAGGAAGTACTGGTCTTTGGAGAAGGACATCATGCTTAGAAGGGTGGATGGACAGTTCAGGAGAGGAAGACCCCGGAAGAGATGTATTGATATAGTAACTGAGGAAATGGGGATACATGTGTCAGAATCAGTGAGACTGGTTCAGGACAAGGCAGCTATGAGTTGCAGGCAATTTGATGGCACATAACAACAAGTGCCAAGAACGTTGTGGATCCAAGCAGGATGAAATCATTAACAACCTCAATCCTTTCTCCCTCTGTCATATTATTATTATCTCTTGGACTGGTGATGAGGATCTTTAGTTTCTGGATGTTGAGATTTTTTTTTAAGCTCCAAAGTGCTGGATAGTTCTAGTGGATTTCTGCCATATAGATTTGCAGTTGACATTATATAATACTTTGTGTTAAATAAATTTCAGAGATGTACAGTCTGGTATTACGATCACAGGGCTGAGATCTTGTATATTTATTTTTGAGTCTCCAGTACCTACCTTGCTGACTTGAATAAGTAGGCTCTTAATCAGCTTTAGTTACCAGAATATTTTACTTATTATTTTTACTAAAAATCAAGAAGAGGTCAATTATTCTGACATGCTGTAGAAAAGAAAAAAGATAGGAAAACAGAGCTAGCTAAACTCGAAACGCCTCAATGTTATGGTAGCAGAGTTTTATTTATTAAGTGACTTATAACTTACTAAATGAAGGAGCTGAAGTTAAAAGCTGATCTCAAGTACCAACTATTGTCTTTCAGTGGAGTCTCACACTGATGTTGTTGTTAGGTGCTGTCGAGTACAACTTACAAAGACCTTCTTGTTATTTGCCATTCATTAAGTTTTCTGTGACCCAAAGCAACCATATATACAACAGCTCTGAACCCTGACCTGTGCTGAGCCAATCTCACTAACTCTGACACGCCTACTGCTATTGCCCCAGTTACTGTATCAAGCCATCTCATCTGGGGTCTTCCTTTGCTGTGCCGCCCCTCCACCCTTCTGAGCATGATGTCCTTCTCCAAGGATTGGTCCCTCCTGGCCATGTACCCAAATATGTGAGACGGCGCTTCAAAATCCTAGCCTCCAAGGAGAAACTTGGTTTCACTCTTGAA
Source organism: Elephantulus edwardii (assembly GCF_000299155.1). Taxonomy (NCBI): domain Eukaryota; kingdom Metazoa; phylum Chordata; class Mammalia; order Macroscelidea; family Macroscelididae; genus Elephantulus; species Elephantulus edwardii. The sequence continues at coordinate 7,648,176 of NW_006399800.1, forward strand.
GACAGACATGTTTGTTTTCTTGGCAACCCATGGTATGTTCAAGACTTTTCTCCAGCACCACAACTCAAAGGTGTCGATTCTTCTTCTGTCATCCTTAGTCATTATCCAGTTCTCTGATGCATAGCAAGTAATGGTGAAAACCATGGCCTGGATTAGACACACCTTAGTTTCTAGACTGACACCATAGTTTTTCAGTACTCTGGAGAGGTCCCTGGCAGCAGATTTATCTTTTGAAGTGACCTTATGAACAACAAACCTGAACCCTGCCCTATTCTGTGTCAGTCTCATCGTCTCTGACACATAAGCCCATCACTACAGTCACTGGGTGAATTCATCTGGTCCCCATATTTATTCCAAATACCAGAAAGTTGCTGCAGCAGTCAGGAGAAATCTCTTTGCCTCCTGACTGATCTCTCCCTGGGGACCTAGAGCAATATCTTTATTGTAGATACTGAAACCCAAGCAGAGCAGGAGATTTTCAGCAGGATCTCACTTACTAGCCTATAAAATAGCTTGCTGATAAATAAATAAGTGTAAACAGAAATTAATGGATAGGGCAGCATAGTATACATACATAGTATTAATCTACATCCTTGGCCACCATCCTGTTCGAATACGATAATCATAAAATTACTACAAATTCTTTTTCCTTAAGTATAACAATGCTAACGGGTCCTGGTTTAAACGCTGGGCCAAATGACTAGATTGAATCCACCAGTTGCTCTGCAAGAGAAAGTAAAGCAATATGCTCCTTAAAGAGTCACAGCCTCTGAAATCTGGGGGGACTTAGGCTCTCTTGTAACAGTTCCCGAGTCAGAACTGACTCAGCAGCAGTGGGTCTGGGGGAGACTAACGAAACCTAAAACAAAACCGAAACCAAAGCTGTATTATTTCTACCATCCCTCTTTTCCTTCTTTTAATAAATGAAGAAACCTGAGTATATTTGTAAAGCAATCCCTGATTTAGCTGACTATATTTTTGCAATAGATAGAAAACTCTAGGGCTTGATCCCTGGCACCTCATTCATCGCCATCTGAGGTCTGAAGAGTCTTGCTCTCGCTCTCTCTCTTTTTCTGTGAAGGGTAAGTTCCTGGTGGTCTTTGGACCCCACTCTGCCTGTTTGGGGACTGCTGTCGATTCACGTAAGGAAGCTGGCGGCAAGCTGTGGCTGGTGGGGCAAATAACAGACATCTGGCTCACCTCCCCCATGGTGGTGGCCCCAAAGGAGAGGCAGAAAGAGTCAAGCAGGTTTAATTACTCTGAATAGATCCTAGAACTACTTAGGGCCTCTTGCAGGGAATTGAAACATTGCATGCTTTTTAGAGCTAAACATCGCCAATTAGAATTTTTATTTTTTTGTAACACATTGTGTGGGTGAAGTTCAGTCAACAAGTGTTTGCAGAGCTCTGGGCTTGGTATTGGTTTGTTACTTGAAGGCATTGCTGAACATTTCCTGTGCTTTGGATACCCGCTAGGATGGGTTAAATACTTCAGGGTGAAATAACATATGGAAGAAGCCTCGGACTCTTTCGTTCTCCCCCCACCGCCTCCCCGCAAAGCAAATCCTGTGGATTTTACGTGATGTGAACCAGCCCCTCTTTCAGTTGAACAAACACATTTAGTAAAGGAGGCACAAAGGTAGCCCTCAAGTGGCTTGGACATCTGCAACTGCAGCACATAAGGGTAATTCGACCAGTGAGTTTAAATTCTTATCCTCTCATTCTCATTTTCCTTGTTAGTTGAATTACAATGTAAATTGCTTAGTCTGTGCAGATAGGAGCAGGGTTTTCTATTGTTTGGTTGGATTTTCCCCCCTCTTCCACAAATTCAGCAAATGGCCAAAAAGTACAACCATGTCAGGCCATCAAGGTTACATTCCACACCTCCTTAGAGTTTCAGGAAGTTAGAGGGAGGTTGAAGTTCAAATTCCCATTCAGAAGTATAGGTGAAGGATCAATCTCTGTCCTGCCAGGAACACAGAGGAGTGTCTCCCCTGGTTTGTTGTGGCAGGTGGATAAATGAAGCACCTTTGAAACTGACCCAGCAATGTCTCCCTTCTGTTTTCAGAGAAGTGGATATTTTGCTTATTTAGAATGGAGGGTTAGACGTGTCAAGCTGATCTTCTTTGGAGGGAGTGAGAGCCATTGATTTCAAAGACGTCTCTTACTCCATACCCACTTGAGAACTGAAAAGTATAAATGATGCCTTTGATACTTCTGTTCACTGCACTCTATACAAAAAAAAGAAGAGATTTGCTAAGAGCTGAAAGGGACAAAGGTGAAATTTTGATTATATTTAATGGCACTTGTCTAGAGAACCTCTAAATCCCCAAATCTTGTTCTGTCAATCACTCCTCACCTCTTGAAATTCCCAAGTTAGCTACATACCGAAAGACTGATAGAAAACAAGAAACCAAACGGCGCTTTACTAATACCTTCCAGAGCTTGGTGAGTCTTGATTAGAGTACATGGTTTACTCATGATCCCTGCAATTACACACACACACACACACACACACACACACACACACACACACACACACTCAACCTTGAATTTTTTGGGACCTCTGGCAAGCCACATGTCCTAAAATTAAAAGTAAATGGTGTTTAGCTCAGGCAGAGAAAGCAGGGCAGTCCTCATGGGATTGTTTGTTCACTGGCAGTTTCTACGTAACAGCGGAAGCAGAAAACTCCAAAGAGGAGCATGCATAGGCCTGGCCATGTCTCACTATGTCCAAAAGTCAGTATGGCCAACCAAAACTTTACAACTGACCAGACTTAAGAGAAAAACTACACTTCTTTGAGGAGTACAGTGGAGCCAGAAAGGGCGGCAGCAAAGTGTGGACGGGCCGAAGCTTTTCTTCCCTACAAAACGTTCATCCTCTCTTCAGATACTCTACGTCAAAGCAAATGTTTCATGTTCACCAAACAACCCTGTGAAGTAGTGATGTCTTCCTTAGTAAAATCTGTAATACATATTTAATTTTGGAAAAACAGATGAAATAAATAGTAATATTTGCATGTTGTTGTTTTTGTGCCATCAAGTCGAGTGACACCTAGTGACCCTATGAACAACAGATCTGAACCCTGTTCTATCCTGTGCCATTCTCACACTTCCTGACACACTATTGCAGCAGTCACCGTGTCAATCCACCTCATCGAGGGTTTTTCCTCTTCTTTGTCAACCCTCTGCCTTTCCGAGCATCATGTCTCTCTCCAAGGAATAACCCCTCCTACATGTTGCAAGGAGGGACCAGTTCTTCGAGGAGGATGTCATGCTTGGGAGGGTGGAGGGACAATGCAGGAGAGGATGACCCTTGATGAGATGGATTGATTCAGTGACTGGGGTAATGGGGTAGGTGTGTCTGAGATGGTGCGATTGGCACAGGAAAAGGCAGAGTTTAGGGCTGTTGTACATAGGGTTGCTATGAGTCACAAGCGACTCGACGGCATATAACAATAACAACAGCAAAGCATTATAATCTCTGCCTCTGGCTGCACCCTCTCCAAGACACACCTGTTTGTCCTTTTGGCAGTCCATGAGATGTTCAGTGCTCTTCTCTAACACCACAACTCAAAGGTATCAATTCTTCTTCTGTCATCCATATTCATTTTCCAGCTCCCAGATGCATAGCAAGTGATCAGAAAAACCATGGCCTTCATAAGATACACCTTAGTCCTCAAAATGACATCATTGTTCCTCAATAATTTGGAGAGGCCCCTGACTGCCGACTTTCTCAGTGCAATACATCTCCTGATTTCCTGACTGCTGATACCATGAGTATTAATTGTGGATCCAAGTAAGATGAAGTTTCAATCTTTTCTCCACCTATCATGATGTTGCCTATTGGTCCACTGATAAGAACTTTTGTTTTCTTCAATCCATACTGAAGGCTATGTCCTTTGATCTTCTGCGACATGTGCTTCAAGTTCTCCTCATTTTCAGCAAACAAGGTTGTGTCATCAGTGTAACACAGGTTATTGATGAGTCTTCTTCAATCTTGATGCCACGTTCTTCATAGATTCCAGCTTCCTGGATAATCTGCTTAGCATACAAACTGAATAGATATGGAGAGAGAATACAAACCTGATGTACACCTTTTTTCATTTTAATCGAAGTAGTGTTCCTGCTCCATTCAATCCACAGCCTCTTGGTCTAGGTAAAGATTTTACATGAACACAAGAAGTGCTCTGGGATTCCCATTCTTTTCAGTGTTAGTCATAATTTGTTATGATCCACATGGTCAAATGCCTTTGCACAGTCAATAAAAAATAGACATTCTTCTGGTATTCTTTATTTCTTCAGCCAGGATCCATATGACATCAGCAATGATTATATTCCTGGTGCCACGGTCTCCTCTAAATCCTGCTTGAACTTCTGGCAGTTCTCTATGTACTGTTCTAGCTGTTTTTGAATGATTGCTAGCAGTATTTTGCCTGCATGGATGCTAATTATATAGTTTGATAGTTCCAAATTCTGTTGGATCACCTTTCTTTTGAATGGGAACATTTACATATTATAAATCTTTCCTGTTATTTAAATAGGATGCTATGGAAGGAAAATTGGGATTGTAAGGGTCCTAATATTTTGAATAGACTTTTTTTTTTTTTAACAGACACTCTTATATCCCTAGACCTTTCTACAGAGAATATAGAACTAAATACAAAGACTAATTAGGCATTTGTGACATTGTCTTAATTAGATATTTAATGATAAGTATAATCCAAAAAGAAGGATTAAGAAGTAGAAATGCATTAATCCAAAGTAGAAAGTGGCATTAATCCAAAGAGAAAAACCCAGGAAAATCAGAGGGAAATGCCTGCCAGAAGCCAGCATAGAAAAAGCACCACACTGTAACAATCAGTGTATATGGGCAAATTCTCACTGAAGGAGTTACTGAGAGAAATAACCTCACAGATGGTGGCCATCTCTACTGGTCCATATGCTTAAGGTTTCTGTCAACATAGCTAAACTCAATAAACAGAACTCTGAAAGAACATTGACCTAAACCTAGGAGTTAGGTTACTAGCATAGATAGCAATGGTGACCTCTCCCACAGTTCTCCAAGCCCATTGTGTGACAGCTGCAGAATAACTCCATCCAACAATGCTAACGGAAAAACTAAAAAAAAAAACCCAATTCTAATTACTTTAGATATAAATGTTAGATAATATCTTTCCTCAACTAAGAAGAAATTAATTGCTTGCAAGACTCTGCATCTTAAAGCAGTCTTGGCTTTTATGGGGATAATTTTAACTAAAATGTCACTGAAAAGCTCTCTGTATCTTATCTGTACTCAACATTATTTTGTGATTTTTTTTTAGCCTTTCCCTCAGACTACACAATTATGATAACTTGGAGCAATCTGTGCTATGTAAAAGGAAATATGAAATAATACTTTGTCACTGAATTGCCCTATACCAGTGAGGAAAATCTTTTTGTAGGTGGTATGTATGTGTTTGTGTCTTTAATCAAGTCCTACACTTTCCAGGAGGAAATGAAAATATGGCTAATGAGCTCACAAAATCTATACAGACTTAACATACATCTCAGTAAAATAATGTTGTTGATGTTTCTCTGGAGCACTTCATTTGACCTTGTCACATTTATCACCCCTGAATTTGGTAGAAATGTAATTGTTTTTCAGTCTTTGCAGCATCAATACAAGAAGCATGTCTCAGTCAGCGTCATGACTGTCATAAATCTCTTCACAGCAGTGGCACAACTTCCTTGGGCTCTGTGAATGGAAGAAACCTGGGTCTTTCGCAGACTTACTGACCTGTATCAGACTTTTATTCTCCTCATGCAGATCTCCTGCTCTCTGGATGAAGGAATCAGTAGCTTTAGGAGCTCCTACACAGAAAGATGTTCTAGTGACTGTGGAATTTCCCCTGTATTTGGCTAAAGCAGTTTGAATATCACTCTGGTACAATTTGAGGTTTACAAAGGTTTTAAGAATTGGTGCTGTGCAAATAGAGAGAGGCGGCAAGAGAAAAACTACTTGTGTATTCCATTAATTCCGGCAGCCAATATTTCTTGAGTCTCCAGACATTCATAGGACTACTTACATCAGCATGTCATAAAGTAAGAGGTTTGATTGCAAAGCAGATAAAGCACACGATCTGGGAGGCACTTTCTCCTGTCATTTGGGAAAATAACTATGTGGTTCTCTGCCAAAGTGTCACCACATACATTCTGAATGGGGAAGGATGCTCAAGACTGCAGGAGTGAAGTGTGAGAGCTGCCCTGGAGACAGTGCTTGGCTTTGTCCATAAGCAGTTGCCTTTCTGAATCAGAATAGAAAACGTAAAATGGAAACAGAGCATAAAACATGGAAGTCGGAGAAGAAAGGAAACAGGCAAAATGATCTTGGGAAATCACTGTCCTACAGAAAACCAGCACTTCTTATAGATGAGAAAAATGTCATTACTAAAGCTCTCTAAAAAATAAGAAAAACTTCATTACTGAAGTGCCCTAAAAATCCATTTCAACAATAAGCACAACTATTAAATTTACTATCAATTACTTTTCCTTATTTTCCTTTATCCCCTAAAGTATGTAAGGGAAGGACTCAGCATTCCTCAAGTTGAAAGAACTGAAAAACAGAAAAGTTTTGTGTTGTAATACTTTTAGAGATGCCATGAGCAAAATCTTGAATGATCCAGAAAGCATTAAAAAAAAAAAAGATGAAGGGAGTTGAATTCACAAAATCATTGTGCCAAAGGAATTGGCTGACCCTGAACTATTTTAGGTAGGACCATATATTTAAGAGCCAATGATAATGAAGGAAGAAATTCAAGCAGCACTGAAGGCATGGCAAAAAGATAAAGGCCCAGGAACTTAATGAGTATCATCTGATGTGTTTCAACTAACAGAAGCAGCCCTGAACATGCTCACCAGTCTATACCAGGAAATTTGGAGGACAGCTGCCCTGCTGACTCACTAGAAGACATACATATTCGTTCCCATTCCCATGAAAGGTGATCCAACAGAATGTGGAAATTATAGAACAATATCATTAACATCACATGCAGCCAAAATACTACAGAAGATTATTTTTAAAAAATGACTAAAATAGTACATACAGAACTGCCAGAAGTTTATGCTGGGTTTAGAAAAGGTCATGAAACCAAGGAAATCATTGTTGGTATCAGATGGATCTTGGCTGAAAGCAAAGAATAACAGAAGAATGTTATCTGTGCTTTTTTGATTATGCAAAAGGCATTTGACTGCGTGGATTATAACAAATTATGGCCAGCACTGAGAAAAATGGGAATCCCAGAGCACATAATTGTGCTCATGCAAAACCTATACCTAGACCCAGAAGTTTTTGGTGCGAACAGAGCAAGGGAAAACAACATAGTTTAAAATTAGAAAAGGTATATGGAGGGTTGTAATCTTTCTCCGTTACTCCTTTGGTCTGTATGCTGAGCAAATTATTCAAGAAGCTGGACTCTATGAAGAAGAATATGGCATCAGGGTTCATCAATGAAGACTCATCAATAACCTATGTTATGCAGAAGACAGAAAGTGAGAAGGACCTGAAACTCTTGCTGCAATAACAAGGAGTTGGAAACAACCCAGGTGCCCATCAACAAATGAATGGATAGAGAAGCTTTGGTATATTCACACAATGAATACTACGCTGCATTGAAAAACAAGGAACTCATGCAATATTATTCAAAATGGGTGACCCTGGAGGACATTATGCTGAGTGAAATATCTCAGTCACAAAAGGACAAATACTGCATGGGGCTACTGCTGTAAAATGGGACTGACATCAGGGTTGGGGTAAGACTGAGAAAAAGTGGATTAATTGTGTATACTGCACTGAAACAGATAAGGGAGAGAGTAATTTAAAAGTGATATATGATAGGGTATCATGGTTATCACAAGAGTCCACAATTAAGGTTGCATAGTGGAATGTACTTGGGGTGGGGGGATTGTGTACCAGGGAGGGAATTTTTTACTTTTCAAAGAGAGGAGTGAACTGGGGGTGGGGAGAGGAGGGCTGGGCGGGGAGAGAAGTGCAACAATGAATGAATAGAAATCCAAAATCTCTGTAAATGGTCATTAAAATTATTAAAATAAAAAAAATTTAAAAATAAGGGGGGGAAATCAGCTAAAACAGCCTTAAATATCAACTACATCTCAATGTCAAGAAGACAAAAATTCTCATCAGTGGACTGACAGACACATCATGATAATTGGAGGAAAGATTGAAACCATCAGTGGCTTTCTCTTAGTCGGACCCACAATCAACACTCTGGGTACCAGCAGTCAGAAGGTCAGATGTATTGCACTGGAATAGTGTGCAATACACGGACTGCTCCAAGTTACTGAGGAACAGTGATGTCAGTTTGAGCACTAAGGGGTGTGTGTTTCAGGCCATGCTCTTTTCAATCAAATGTTATGCATCTGAGAGTTGGACAAGGAACAAAGATGACAGGAGAACCAATGACTTTGAGTTGTGGTGCTAGAGAAGAGTACTGACTATCCTATGGACTGACAAAAGGTCAAACACACAGGTCTTGGACAAGTTGCAGGCAGAGGCTTCTTGGAGGGAAGAGTGTCTCACATACTCTGGGCATGCTGCCATTCCTTAGTGAAGGAAATCATGCTTGGAAAAGTGGAGAGTTGGAGAAAGAGAGGAAGACCTTCAGCCAGATGGACTAATACAGTGATTGAAGCATTGAACTCAAGTATATTAGAGATTGTGAGAATGGCATAGGACTGGACGGGGTTCTGTTATTCTTGGGGTCACTGTGAGTTGCACTTGATAGCACCTAACACCGCATCCATTACTTTTCCTTATTTTCTTTTATCTAGATTCCTGTGAAGGGAATATTAAAAAAAGTCATTTAAAAAGAGAGTCTCATGTTCTCATTAAAAGATGCTAAAAATGACTGAACTCTGGTTTTACTAAGGGAATATTTTTTCCCCTGCCTAGGATATTAGAACACTCTCTAATCCTGTAGTACTCTCTTCCTTATGGACTTAGAGATCTGACCTGCTTCACCTTGCTTGTCTTTGTAGACTGTTTCTTTTGAAAGAAAATATAATAGCTTTCTATTTGAAATAAAATAGGCTATAAAAATGGAATCACTTAGATTTGGACTGTAGGCCTCCTTGTCAGTGAAGACAACCTTACCAGACAGAACAACTTCAGAAAGATTTAAGTGTGTGTGTATGTGTGTGTGTGCGTGTGTTGGACTGGGTAGAGCAGTGATTAAAATGCTTTCCCCAAACTTTAAATGCCATTACACTTTGCTATAAAATCCTTCAAATTAATGTGGTCCTAATTATAGCACTAAATGAGGCTGGTCTATTGAGTAAAACTATTTGCATAATGATGTCCAAAAATCAAAGTTTCAGGAGAGCAAAACTGACTGATCTGAAACTTTGATTTTTGGTCCTGAGAGCCTGAGCAAGTCGGAATTGTCTCAGCTCTCTTCCTGAACAGTGGAAAACAGTTTATGTGAAGTCTTTGGGGTAATGTACACATCACACCTATCTTACTCACATGTGACATGTAGTTCTTGATTGCCTTAAGTCGAGTACGACTCATAGAAACCCTATGAACAAAAGGCCTGAAGCCTTTCTCTAACTCGTGACATTTATCAAAGTTCATCGAGTTTCCAGAGGCATGTTGTGTAGGAAGTGGGTGCCACTCCTGCTTCATGTTTCATGATAATGTACAAATCACACCTGTGTCACGCTTACATGCTAGTGGAGAGGACGAGCTGCTCCCAGCTGTCCTTCAGGACTAGACTGAGGGCCCAGCAAGCCGCAAGTATCTTGGAAGTTTCCTATTTTCTCTTTAAATTTGTGTATTTTGATCTGTATGTGACAAAATACTCACTTTTCTTTAAGATAAAAATGTTTTAAATTACTGGCCAATGAAAATTATATTGCTTCCATATTACTTAAGCTATATATAGGTCAACTCTGCTCTCTTTTGATGTGCTGTTCCAGTCGTTTTT
>NW_006399800.1:7662622-7683207 GCF_000299155.1 Elephantulus edwardii
CTGGGCCCTCCTTGAAACATGTCCAAAGTATGTCAGATGAGGCTTCAGAATCCTTGCTTCCTATGAGCAGTCTGGTTTCACCATCTCTAGGATGAACCTGTTCGTTATCCTAGCAGTCCAGGGTATATTCAATACTCTTCTTTAGCACCACAGCTCAAAGGAATCAATTCTCCTTCTACCACCCTTACTCATTGTCCAGCTTTCTGATGCATAGCAAATAATTGTGAAGAACATGGCTTGGATCAGGCGCATCTTAGTCTCTCCAGACTGACCCTGTTGCTCTTCAGTACTCTGGAGAGATCCCTGATAGCAAACTTTCCCAGTGCAATTGGTCTTTTAATTCCCTGTCTGCTGGTACTAAGAGTATTGATTGTGGAGCCAAGCACACTAAAGCTGTGAACATCTATCTAACTAAAGCTTCCCCATCTATCATGCTGCTGCCAGTTGTCCCAGTGGTGAGAATCTTTGTTTTCTTGACATTGAGCTTCAATCCATATTTAAGATAGTGTTAGCAAAAGAAGATGCTTAGCAAGATGGACTGACACAGTGATAACAATACGCTTTAAGCACAGCAGGTTGTGAGGATGGCACAGGACTGGGCAGGGTTTCTGTTACACAGCATTTCTAGGGGTCAGAGCTGACAGCATCCAGCCATCACAAACAACTATACAAAGAGAGGCTTATCTCGGAGAAATGGCTCACACACTGGTAGTCTGGATTCTGCTGACTCACTTAGCTGTTGGAACAAAATCTGGCATGTAAGGCAGGTGTCTAACCCAAGTTCAAGAACTGAAGGGGACAAGTTAATGCAGGATCCAGACCAAGCAAAAGCAAGAGAGCCTTACCAGAGGTCCAAGTGCATTCAGTGTTCACCAGTGAAACTCCCTTTCAACTAACTGATATACCTGAGCCCACTGTTACCTTTACTGTGCCGATCCATCTTGTAGAGCTTCCTCCTCTCTTTCCAAGAATGATGTCTTTTTTGAAGGACTTTTCCTCCTAACAACATGCCTAATGTATGTGAGATGAAGTTTCATCATCCGTTCCCCTAGGGAGCATCCTCTAAGTTGCACTCTTACCAAGACATACCTGTTTTGTTCTTCTGGCAATCCATGGAATATTCAGTACTCTTCTTTAACGCCACAACTCAAAGGCATCGGTTCTCCTTTCAGACTTATTCACTCTCCAACTTTCAGATGTAATGCAAGTACTTGAAAAGACCATGGCTTGAATCAGATATACTGTAATCTTTAACATCATTATTCCTTAGAGCCTTGGAAAAATACTGTCAATAAAAATTAAAATAGGATAGACTAGCACTATACTTGAACCTTACAGCAAATGGAGATGTTCTTGGAATTTCAAGTAAATTCAAAGTGAAAGGATCTCACATCAAGCTTTCTGCAATTTTTTATTGGTATAGAAAATGTTTATAGCAAAACACACAACAGTTTAATGACTTCAACAAGCATTCTGCAGTTTTGACTTTAATTCAAAGCTTGTGAGGAATAGTTCAAAGAAACTGATTATTTTATTCAAAATAAAAATTTCAAACTCATTACTGTTAAATTGGAACCATATCAAAGTTGATCTTCCACTGAGTTTTCCGAGGCTGTAAATGGAAAGGCCGGAGATGGCTGTCTCTCTTCCAAGGAGCTGGTCGAGTCAATTGGCAGAGAGGTGTGGCCTTTCTGTTACAGTGCAACTCCCTCGACTACTCTATCAGAGCTCCCCCTTGTTAGTGGTTAGGAAAAAAATAGTTAATACTTGTCATGTAGTGATTCCAGGTCAAACTTTATGCTACATGTTTGACATATATTCTTACTTAATCTTTATAAACTCCTATGCTATTGTTGTTATGTGCCATAGAGTCACCTGCAACCCATAGTGATCCTGCGCATAGCAGCTCTAAACCTTGCCCTGTCCTGATCCAGTCTCACTAATTCTGACATACCAACCTCCTATGCCCCAGTTTCTGTATCAATCCATCTCACCTGGAGTCTTCCTCTCCTGTGCTGTCCCTCCACCCTTCTGAGCATGATGTCCTTCTCCAAGGACCCGGTCTCTCCTGGCCACATGCCCAAAGTATGTGAGACACAGCTTCAAAATCCTAGCCTCCAAGGAGAAACTTGGTTTCACACTTTCCAAGACAGAACTACTTGTTTTCTTGGAGGTCCATAGTATGTTTAAGACTCTTCTCTAGTACCACAATTCAAAGGCATATAGTATTTAGATTATTATTATCTGTGGTGTTGGAGAAGAGTGTTGAATATACCATGGACTGATAGGAGAACAAACAGGTTTGTCCTGGAGAGGATGAAACTGGGCTGCTTCTTGGAGTCAAGGATTCTGAAGCTTCGTCTGACATACTTTGGGCGTGTTGCAAGGAGAGACTGGTCCTTGAAGAGCGAAATCATCTTTGGGAGAGTGGAGGAACAGCACAGGAGAGGAAGATCGATGAGATGGACCGATTCAGTGACTGGGGAAATGGGGGTATAGACAGTGTCAGAGACAGTGAGATTGGCACAGGAGAAGGCAGGGTGTAGGGCTCTTGTACATAGGGTCGCTATGAGTCACAAGCAACTTGGCGGCGCGTAACTACAGCATCTATCCCAAAGTTTGGGTAATGAAATTCTACAAATTAAGTAGCTTGCTCAAAACATATACTAAAAAGTAGTATAACTAGGACTGTAATGAATGAGAAACATCTTTGCAAGACTTTAAGCAGGAAGATGATATAATTAATAATGTGACTGATGTTTTTTTAAATAGACTGGATTGGAGGTGGCTACATTGAAAGGGGTAACTCAGGGTAAAGATGATGGCAGTTTATACAGAGAAGTGCTCTACTGATGTATCTGAAATATATTTGGGTGTCCTATTAAAGTATAAATAAAGAAACTATGGTACAATCACACAATGGAGCATGAAGCCCTGTATAACATGAATGGAACTGGAGAAACTGTGCTAAGAAAAATAACAAGTTACAGAAGGACTATTATTGTATAAGAACACTATTATAAAAATCCAAAGAAAGTTTACACTTAGAATCACTGTTGGACAGTTATGAGGAATGAACAGGGCGATAAAAAAAAGAGGGATTAAAAATTAACAGACAAGATAGGTGAAGGGCAATATATAAACTAATATTTACAATTAATCAATCATGCTACATAATGAAATGTGTAAGAGTGATAACATTAAAAACCAATGGTTTGTAAACTTTCACTCAAATTAAAAAAATTAGTGGGTGATTTAATTGACAGGCTATGATGAGACTAGCTCCTTGTCTACGTGATTGCTGGGCACTTCTTCATCTTCCTATTCATTACAGCTGTACTGTCTTCTGGTTCCTTGAAATGTGATGTTGTATGGGCTATTTCTGCCTTGAATGCTTTTCACCTTATTCTTCTACTGCTTCATTGTAACTCATTCCTGGACTTGCCTAAAATCTCACAGCCTCAGAAAATCCTTCCTAATCTAAATTTAAACCTTTGTAAAGGCATCTGACTGTATGGATCATAACGAACTATGGATAACATTGAGAAGAATAGGAATCCCAGGACACTTAATTGTGCTCATATCAAACCTAAACTTAGACCACGAAGCTCTTGTTTGAACAGAGAAAACAAGTGTGGTTTAAAAGCTGCATGACTTAAAATCAGGAAAGGTGTGTGTCAAGGTTGTATCATTTCTCTATATTTAATCAATTAGTATGCTGAGAAAATCATTCATAAAACTGAAAGCTTTGAAGAAGAATGTGGTATCAGGATGGGAAGAAGAGCCATCAACAACCTTCATTATGGCAATAACACAACCTTGCTTGCTCAAAGTGAGGAGGCCTTGAAGTACTTTCTGCACAAGACCAGAGATTATAACCATCAATATGGACTGCATTGTCAAAAAGACAAAAATTCTCACCAACGGACCAATAAGCAGTATCATAACAGATGGAGAAAAGATTGAAATTGTCAATGTTTTCATTTGGGTTGATAATCAATACCCGAGGAACCAGCAGTCAGAAAATCAGGAGATGTATTGTACTGGGCAAGCGTGTTGTCAGGGACCTCTCCACATTACTGAAGAGCAATGATATCAGTTTGAAGACTTAGATATGCCTGATTCAGGCTATGGTCTTTTCCATCACTTGCTATGAATCTGAGAGCCGGGCAGTGAATAAGGATGACAAAGAAGAAATTATGCCTTTGAATTGTGGTGTTGGACAACTGAATATCCCACGAAATGGCAAAAGAACAAACAGGTATGTCTTGAAAAAAGTGCAGGTCGATTGCTCCTTAGAGGGAAGGATAGGGAACCTTCATCTCACATACTCTGGGCTTGTTGTTAGGACAGGCTATTCCTTGGAAAGGGGCTACAACGAGACAGAGTGACATACTAAAGGGCACAAATAGGTCAGAGATGATGAGGATGGCACAGGATTCAAATCTGCTGTTCACAGGGTCACTATGAGTCACACTCAACTTGAAGACACATAACAACAATCTAGGTTTGGTTCCATCTTTTATTTTTTTCTTTGTGGTTGTGAACTGCTATCAAGTTGATTCTGACTCAGGGAGACCCCATGTGTGGAAAGAATAGAAATAAACTACTTTTCATCCTGTATTTATCAAAATTTATTAGATATTATTTTATTTTGTTTTAAAAATTAACCAAATAGTTATTACACTTAAACGGGACAAGGGATCTATATTTATTTTTAACAGCTAACATACTCCATTTTTGGCAACACAAGCAATTGGTAAAAGTTTGATGAGGATATATATGTCTGGCCAAAAGGTCTTTACATGTAAATTCCTCTCATATTTGCTGTTTAGAACAGATTTTCCTGTTTAGTCCTTCTAGAATCATCAATGTGGCATATTCTAAGTCATTTGTGATGTTCTACTTGTCAACCAGTTCTTACTCTACTCTCTTTCCAAACATTAACCTTGGGTTAAAAATACTGTTGAGATTAAAATGTACAACAAGAGTTGGGGACTGAACATGCTTATTTGAGGCACGTCAATTCTTACTCATTATTGGAGGAACTTTCCCCATTGAGGAAATGACTCACAAATATATATATATATATATATATATATATATATTAGATCAATGTAAACAAGCTACACAAAATAAATGGGGCATGTGTGTTTATATGTCTCAAGAGATAAACAAAAAATGTTTGTAGTAGTAGTTGTTATTATTAGATGCCTTCTAGCTGACTATGACACACGGTGACCCTATGAACAAGGGATCCACACCCTGCCCTATCCTGTGTGTCACAGCTACTATCTTTCCCATGCTTAGGTCCACTGTTGTAGTCATTGTGTCAATCCAGCATACTTTCTGTCACTAACCCTTAACCTTTCCAATCATGAGGTCTCTTTTCAAGGAGTGGCCCCTCCTAACGACATGTTTAAAAGTGTGTGTGTGAGAGGACATTTCACCGTCCTTGCCTCTAAGAAGCTGTCTACACTTCCTCCTAGTTATGCAGGTAATTTTGGGCAGTGGGGTGACAGAATACAGTGGTTTTCCTTTCTTTTTCTTCTTTTTATTAAAATGAAAAATTATTCACTTTATGATGAAAATCTCATGATAGTTAAAAATGGAAAGTAAATATTCCTACTTTTGATATAGTACTTCACCTTAACAAAAAAATCTATATTTTTAATTAGAGACATGTTCAAAGGTTTATGTATAATGATATTCATATCACTTATACATACATTCATAGCATACGATACTTGTGAACTTCAATTGAACCAGTCCTAAAACAGGAAAATTTTATTTTGTGAAATCAATGAACATATTTACAGAAAGGACATAAAAGATACCTGCTTAGAAACTTGAAGGATACTCATTAAGCACTGATTACAATGATTTTTATTCATGATTTTTAATCTGTCTCCCACATGTTCAAGTGAATCACTGTTAATCTGCAATACAAAGATAAGCACACAAAAATCTGGACTCTTCTTAAACTCAAGGAAAAAGGTACAGTGGACAAGGAACTCACACAGAAAAGTTAAATGTTACACTATTATTAGTTCTATTTTAAATTTATTTCCTTTATTATTTTCCAAGGAACCTGTATTCATTATATTAAAAGAAAAAATACCATGGTGCATTTGATTGCATATAACTGTTTCCTTGCTTTTACTAACTATTGAATTCTATATTTTAATATATACACTGTACCATGTAGTCATGGACTAGTCTTATATATAATATTATCAAACATGTAAAAATGTATTTGGTCAGACATTAAAGCAATCATAATGCAAGAAAAAAAGAAAAAGATAAAAATAGCATGACATTCACTTTTCTGGCAAAAGTGTCTTTAGAAATTGCTGCTGGCTTACAGAACTAGAGAAAGCATATTAAAATCTCGTTATTTCTAACAATTGTATTCCCTCACTGTTATTTGTCAAAAAATCAATAGGCATATAATTTTCAGGAAGAAAGCCACTGACTCCTTCAGAAAATACAACCTGACACTCTGTCTTCAAAGTAAAATAATCAGGTGGCAGGAATATGATGGAGAAGTCAGTCTTTGAAAACATCATGTAAGGGAATCCAGCTGTGCTTGTATGGTCTCCAGCTAGTTAAAAAAAACAAAGGAAAAGAGAAAGCTGGTGAAAGAAGAGAAATCCATATGAAGCACTGTTTAAACATGAAGAGAAAGGAAAGAATAGCCCTGGCATCTATGCATGCTCAAGTCATTCACATAGCAATAAAAATACCACTGGACATTTTCCCTCTCATGTGAAGATATTAGAATTCATGCTTGAAATTTAAGATTTCAAGTTTGTAAAAAAGATGATTTTCCAAACACTAGTATTTTAAATACACCCAGCTGTTTGATTTTAAATTACATTACATGGTGGGATTTTAAATGTGGAGAGGAGATTATACTGGATTATAGAATAAGTTTTTTGGAAGAAACATAAAATAGGCTCAAGATAAACCCTTAAAAGCCTAGTCTTTTCTTTACCAGCCTTCTCTTCCCTCTTGGGCCCAGAAATTAACGTATTTAACTATGTCAATATCTTAAGTATCAGACTGGCCAGGTAACACATAGTTCATTATTTAATGTTTCACATTCAAGCAGCAAATCTTAACTGCTTCCATGAAAGCCATTTCCACTTTTCTCCTGTTTTGGTTTGTCAGCTTTTGTTCACCTCAGCTATGCTTCCTACTGTGAGACATAAAATGTTCATGAGAAGACTTGAAAGAATTCAGTTCCTTAACAGGGCATTTAAAAATAATAACTGATAACAAACCCTATGCAAGAAACGATGTATCAGAAAGTTATTTTAAAAAGACAGACCTTATTATAGAAATCAAACAACTCCTTGTGGTTGAATTCCATTAGAACCTTCTGTGTGGTCTGCAAAGAAGAGAAAATGAAGTAATTTAATTATATAAAACGTACATTGCATTGTTTTTCCCCTAGCTAGCCTCACAATGTGCTCTAACATTACTTTCTGAGCTGTCATTAAAGCTTACCTGCTCTACTCAACTCCACTGTTCCTAGAACTCAAGATGTGCTGAATAACTCTCCATGTTAGCAAAAGGTCTCAGTTCTTCAGAGACATTGGCTCTTTAAGTTGACGCCACAAAGGTTAAGAAAAGATATGCTAGCAAGAGAACAATTTCATTATCTCTTTTTTTCCAGGACAGAGATAATACATGAGATTACATTTCATCTTTCTCAGCAGTCCATTTGAAATCTAGTAAATACCATTACACAAAGACACTGAAGGCGGCATATCTGATTGAACTCATCCAGCCATTAATGCCTCACATCAGCACGGCTACTGCCTCCAAGCATCAATCTGACAGTTATGATCTTAACATGCCGAGATTGTTACCTTCTCTAACATACAGACTCAGCAAAAGTTAACAATTAACACAAGCTTCAAAGCCACAACTTAAACACTTCCCAGCCATCCACCGCATATTTGTTGACAAATCGTTCTGAATACTACAGATGCTAAGAGAGTGAGTGTGAGTGAGTGTGTGTGTGTGTGTGTGTGTGTGTGTGTGTGTGTGTGTGTAGTCGCACAGTAGTCATAAATACAGGCTGCAAACTGAAAGCCTGACAAATTGTACCGTGGGATAAAGACCTGGTGAGCTCCTTGTGTAAAGAAGACAGCCAAGAAATTCCCGTGGGACCCTTACACTCTTTCATGGATTGTCGTGAGTCGGAATCACCTCTACAGCAACTAATACCTAATACCAACATAGGGAAGTGAAACAAGAAAGTAAAGCAAAGCAAACCAAATTTGTTTTGATCCTAAGAACAATAAGTAGTTACTTAAAATTGCTTAAACATAATTTACTTTGCTCAAAGTCCTTTGGAGAAATGAAAGTTAGTGAAGAGGAATGAGAAGGATGTGCTACCTGCTCTGTCTTCAGTGTAGTGTTGCTGTTGTTATGTGCCATCGCGTTGCTATGAATCAGTGAACTTACATGACATGAAATGGGCACCATGAACCTAAGATGCGGAAAGATGCTGCAAGAGAGGCACTGATCGATGCTCTTCATTGCTTCTGTTCACTCACTTCTAACAATCAAGTCTAGTTCTCAGTTGGATCCATTTTAATGATTTCCATTTTTGTTTACAAAGCCAAGATCTCCGGAGCAAGTCAGCGCTAATCCAGATGAACCCACCTTCTGAAATGCCACCTCCCTCCTCATGAAGTCTAAGCCTGTAGGATCAAATCCCACATTCCATGTCCTCTCATACACCTTCCTAAGTGCTAAGATTAAAAACGGACTCTCTCTCATTATGTCAAGTTGGAATCAACTCATAGCTGACCTTCTGGTGGGTTTTCAGAAGCTCTAAAGTGAATGAGAAGAGAATGCCTGTCTTTCCTGAGGAGTTAATGGTGGATTCAAACCAAGGAAGTACATTTGCTTTTAAATCTCAACCTATAGAAATGATACACACATTTCCCTTCTTTTAGTTTGCAGCTGAATGAATAATCCCTGGGCCTCCAGGGATCCTTAAATATGAACGCTATTAATTAGGTGCTGTCCAGTAGCTATCAGCTCATGGTGACTGTCTGTAACAGTGCAGAATGGCCTTACAGGGCTCTCTGGGTAGTATCCTTACAGAAACAGATTACCAGGCCTTTTCTCCTCTGGTTAGTGGGCTCACATGGCCAATCTTAAGATTATAGTCTGTCTCTGTCTTTCTCAATGCTGTGGGGTCAGAACTCCACCAGGTTTCCAAGACTGTAAATTGCATGAGAGGAGACTGCCCATATTCCTGTTATGTTGATGGTGGATTAAAACCACCAGAGTCATGGCCTTTGAGTGAGCAGCACCATTCCCTACTGACTATGCCACCAGAGCTCCCTCCCCCACAGTCGTTCTCCTAGAAAAGAACCTAGTGGGTAACACATGGAAACACTAATGTCTCATGTGTAACAATTTATCAGTTGCTCTTTATTCTTGGACAGGAGATATTAGATGAAAGGGACATGAGGGGCAATAAAATATCCTTTTTGAAAATTCTGCTGTATGAGTCTGGTGGCCAGTGGTTAAGAAGCTGCAATACAATCCCGAAGGCACACAGTTCGTATCCACAAGCTGCTCTACAGGAGAAGGATGGGCAATCTCCTCCCATGCAATAATTGACTTGAAAACATGATGAAGGGTTACTTATTCGTGGATTCCAACTCAGTGGCATACAATAAAGACAACATGAGCACTAAAGCTGAAGTGACAAAGATTTGAGTACAGAGCTTAGCTGTATCACTTGATGGAATAAAGGTTGTTGTTGTTGTTGTTATGTGCCCGTCGAGTTGCTTGCGACTCATAGTGACCTTATGTACAACAGCCCTAAACTCTGCTCGGTCCTGTGCCAATCTCATTGTCTCTGACACACCCATCTCTATTACCCCAGTCACTGAATCAATCCACCTCATGGTCTTCCCCTCCTGTGCTGTCCATCAACCCTCCCAAGCATGATGTCCCTCTTCAAGGACTTCTCCCTCCTTACAACATACCCAAAGTATGTTAGATGGAGCCTCAAAATCCATGCCTAGAGGAAGCTGTCCGATTTAACCCTTTCCAGGACAAATCTGTTTGTTTTCCTAGCAGTCCATGGTACTCTCAATACTCTTTTCCAGCACCACAGCTCAAAGGCATCAATTCTCCTTCTATCCTCCTTGGTCATTGTCCAAACCTCTGATGCATAACAAGTGATTGCGAAGACCATAGCCTGTATCAGATGCACCTTAGTCTCCAGAGAGACACCACTGCTCTTCAGTACTTTGGAGAGGCCCCTAACAGCAGACTTTCCCATCGCAATGCACCTTTTAATTTCCTGGCTGCTGGTGCCAAGACTGTTGACTGTGGAGCCAAGCAAACTAAAGCTATGTACAATCTCAATCTCTTCACCATCCATCCTGATGCTGCCAATTGGTTGGGTGGTGAGAATCTTTGTCTTCTTGACATTGAGCCTCAATCCATATTGAAGGCTGTAATCCTTGACCCTCTGCAGCAAGCACTTCAGGTCCTCCTCAGTTTCAGGAAGCAGGGTTGTGTCATCTGCATAACGCAGATTGTTGACAGATCTTCTACCAATCCTGACTGCACATTTCTGCTCATAGAGCCCAGCCTCCCGGACAATCTGTTCTGCATATAGGTTGAAAAGGTATGGAGGCAAAAAACATCCTTAGTGTACACCATTCCCAGTTTGAACCATGCAGTATTTCCTTGCTCTGCTCAGACGACTGCCTCTTGGTCCAAGTATAGGTTTCGCATTAGAACGATCAAGTGTTCCAGGATTCCCATTCTTCTCAGAGTCAGCCACAGTTTGTTATGATCCACACAGTCAAATGCCTTTGCATAGTCAATGAAACACAGATAGACATTCCTCTGGTATTCCCAGCTTTCAGCTAAGATCCATCTAACATTAGCTACAATATCCCTAGTACCACGACCCCTTCTAAACCCTCTAAACCCAGGCTGTTCTCTGCTGATGTGCTGTTCCAGTCGTTTTTGGATAATATTCAGTATAATCTTGCTTGCATGTGAAATCAACGATATTGTTCTATAGTTTCCACACTCTGTTGGATCACCTTCCTTTGGGATAGGAACAAATATAGATCTCTTCCAGTCAGTTGGCCAAGTGGTTGTTGTCCAGATTTCTTGGCACAACTTGGTGAGCACATCCAGAGCAGCATCTATTAGCTGAAATATGTCAATTGGTATACCATCTATTCCTGGAGCCTTATTTTTTGCCATTTCCTTCAGAGCAGCCTGAACTTCTTCCTTCAGCATTACAAGCTCTTGCTCATATGTGGTTTCATGAAATTCTTCTGTTTCTGCGAATTCCTTTCGATACGGTGGCTCAAGATATTCTTTTCATCTTCTTTTAATACTTCCTGGATCATTTAATATTCTTCCTAAAGCATCCTTGATTACAGCAACTCAAGGTTTGAATTTGTTCTTCAGTCCCTTGAGCTTAAGAAATGCTGAGCGAGTTTGGCCCTTTTGATTTTCTGCCTCCAACTCCTTGCACATTTCATTGTAATGTTTCACTTTGTAATCCTGTGCTGCCTTTTGAAATCTCCTATTCAACTCTTTAGTATCTTGATAATAAATCTCATGCATCATTTGTAAAACTCTCATAAAACTCTTATGCTAGTAAATGAACAAACATGCGTGAAACATTTAGTATACTGCCTGGTATATCTGCCGCTTTGCAGTAATTGGTAGCCAGTAAGTTTAATTAGTTTTATTATTTAATTAGTTTGATTACTGAGTAGATGGCACCCCTGGAGTACTACAAAGTTTTCACCTCACTTGTAAAGTTTATAGTACTCTGTTCTGACTTACAAGTCCTTATATTTTAAGAATAACACCACAAAACTAGTCACATCTTCATTCACTTTGAAATTGCCAGCATTAAAAATAGCAAAAAGATGTGCTATTTGTATAAATTTTATTCCAACATTTGCATTCTTTAGATGTCAATCAACCAGGAAGATTCAAAAAGAAAGTAAACGATAGTCTTTTATAAAGTTAATTATCAACTGATTTGACAGCATAGCAATTACAGTAAAACCTGAGAAAGCTGAAACCTATGTAAAGTGGAAATTTGTCAGGGAAGGAAAACTCAAATCATTTCTACTAAAATGAGCAGTGGTAAAGCGGTAAGGCTGCCCACATCAAAAGCAGAGAACTTGAGACCCAGAGGAAAAAAAGAAAATGAAGCTGTCATGTTTCTCTCATAAGTATTCACCGTGTAACTTAAATAACAATTTTGCTTTTTTTGAGACTTTATTAATTCAGTAAAACAAATTATTAAAAATAATGAAATAAGGAAAAGCACCCCACAATGACAGTCATCAGAAATGATGAACACCCTCAGTAGGATGGGCTGACATAGCGGCAGATCTGAAGGCAGCAGAGAAGCAGGTGGTGTTTCACTGTGCTGTTTGAAGGGTCAGAACTATGAGTTGATGGCATCTAACAGCATTTCATCAAATGTCTCCGCTTCCAGTACGTGGACACAACCAACCTCATCCAGTCATTACTACCACTTCACTAATCTAGGGGTAAAGCAGTTGCACTGCCAACACAAAGGCACACGACTCAAGCCTACCAGTTGCTCCATGGGAGAAAGATGGGCAATTTTCTCCTGTGTGATTTTCAGCCTCTGAAAACCACTGCAGGGTCAGTAAGGAGTTGGTTTTGATTCTGAGTAAGCATTCTGGAGTTTAATCTGCCACTTAACATTTTATCTTCATGTAAATTTCCAGCTTAGAAATAAAATAATGTGGCTGGCATGAACAAAGAAAACATTAAGAGTCACAGGTCTCTTAGCTACTGAGAAAATGTCTTTGCCCTTTTGGTTATTTATCCCCTCAACTAAGATATCTGCTGCTCTCTCAATGAAATGAAAAATTAACCTTTTGACCTTCAAGGTAATTACTCTAAAAAGGTATCTCAACTGAATCACCATCCTCCAGAATAGGTGGGTAAGAAAGAGTAATTCAACTACTCACCATCTCACTACACACATTCCTCTTTGTTGTTAGGTGCCATAGAACTGATTCTGACTCATGGTGCTCTAATATGACAGATCAGCACCTTGCCCTACTCTGCACCATTCTTGCAATCTCTGCTGTGCTCAAGCCACTGTTGAAGCCACCGTGCCAATCCGTCTGACTGCGAGTCTTCCTCGCCTCTTCGGACTCTCCACCTTTCTAAGCCTTATTCACTTTTTCCAGGGACTGGTCCTCCTGACAAAATGACCCAAAGTTGCAAAGTTTCCCAATTTTTGACTATAAGGAGCACTTCTGGCTGCATATACAGTTAATGAAAATAAAGGATGCAAATACTTTAAACTTCCATTAGGTCTATGATTTTGAGTTATTGCTACTTTTGGTGTGACCTGGATTAGTTAATCATATGAATGGGGAAATGGAGGGGTTTTAGAGTAAGAAAGATTTCAAGCAGAAGATAAGAGCATGAATAATGTCTAACATGAAAAGAGCTTGGTCCTTTTGATGAACAAGGAAAATATCAGTGTGGCTGGAACACAGGAAGGGTGAAGAGTGGGGAAAAACAAAGTAGGATAGCAAGGTAAAGTAGTACTCCTCTGAAAAGATTCCCAGTGGAAGCCCTTTTTAGTATCATTTGGCTAGGATTTTGAAGCTCTGCCTCACTTACTTTGTGCACATGGCCAGGAGAGTTTAGTCCTTGGAAAAGGACATCATGCTCAGAAGAGTGGATGGAAAGCACAGAAGGGGAACCCCAGATGAAATGTTACAGTAACTGGGGCAATAGGGGTTGGTGTGCTGCAGTTAGTGAGTCTGGCTCAGGACAGGGAAGGGTTTAGAGCTGCTGTACATATGGTCACTACACATCACAGGTGACTCAACAGCACACAACAACAATAAAATACCATAACAGGTTTGGAAGCAGGAGTGGCATCCGCTTCCTAAATAACAGGCCTCTGGAGAAACTCCATGAACTTTGATAAATGTCCAATAGTTGTAGAGGCACTTCAGGCTTTTTGTTCATACAGTCACTATGAGTTGTGCTTGACTCTAAGGCAATCAACAAGAAGATGACATGTTAACACATTAATAACTAAGGTTTTGAGGAAAAGATAGAGAAAGTAGAATGAAAGATGACCAAAAGGCATACAGAAAACTTAGTGTTTATGTGTTTATTCCTCCAATCCTCCGTTTAGGACCCCAGTCTGAGAAAGGAGAGATCTTTATTCTAAGAGCAATAGCAAGCCACTGTGGAGTTTTAAGCAAGTTACTATGGTTGCTAGACATGGTCAAGTTAGTTCTGACTTACAGCAATTCTGTGTACAACAAAGGAAATACTGTCCAAGCCTGCACCATCCCCACAGAATCACTGCTATGTTTGAGCTAATAATGTAACCACTGTGTTAATCCATCTCGTTAAAGGTCTTCCTCATGTTTCTGTCAAGAGCTACTTGACAGAATCATAGGGTCATACAATTTGATGAGGGGTTGGGGAGTGAAGGAAATTGGAAAGATATGGTGTCAAAAACAATATACTCAAATTGTATAAATAAACCAGTAGAACAAATTAAAAATAAAGAGCAAATGTATGGTTTCAACAGAGACTGAAAATATAAGCAAAGCAGATTAAAAGAATGAGAGAATCAAAAGTATTTTTGGGGAGCACTGGTGGCCTAGTGGCAAGAAGCTGCACTGCAATCCCAGAGGTGTACATTTTGAATCCACTAGATGCTCTGCTGGAGAAGGAGGGGCTATCACCTCCTGTACCAGTCAGATCCAATATGATGGTGTACACACACACACACACACACAAAAAAAAAAAAATTAAAAAAGTATTTAATCTTGTGATTAACAATTGTGAAGGGTACTATTTTTCTTAGCTCTAGTTCTGTTTTCTCTTTGTTACTGTAGAAAAACCCAATTGATTTTTGTATGTTGATCTTATATCCTGCCACTTTGCTGAAATGATCAACTATGTCCAGGAGTTTCCTTGCTGAGTCTCTAGGGTTTTCTAAGTATACTATCATATATCATCTGCATATAATTTTACCTCCTTTGCCAATTTGTATACCTTTCTCCCCTTCTCTTGTCTTAGTGCTATCTCTAAGACTTCTAATACTATATCAAATAGGAGAAGTGATAGTGGGTATCCTTGTCTAGCTCTTGTTCTCAAAGGGAATGCCTTTAACCTCTCTCCATTGAGAACAATGTTGTCTCTCAGGTTTGCATATATACTTTTTACTATACTGAAGAAATTCCCCTCTAATCCTATTTTGTTGAGTGTTTTAATCAGGAACGGGTGTTAGATTTTTGTCAAAGGCCTTTTCTGTATCCATTGATAGGATCATGTGGTTCTCGTTCTTTGCTTTGTTAATGTGATGACTTACACTGATTGTTTTTCTTATGTTGAACCATCCTTGCATACCTGTTATGAATCCTGCTTGGTCATGGTGATTTTTTTTTTATGTATCATTGGATTCTATTTTATTAAGGATTTTTTCATCTATGTTCATAAGAGATAATGACCTATAGTTTTCTATTTTCAAAGTCTTTACCTGACTTTGGTGTTAAGGATATGTTTGCTTCATAAAATGAGTCTGGGAGGATTCCATCTTTTTCTATATTCTGAAATAGTATATGTAGAATTGGTGACAGTTCTTCTCTAAATGTTTTATAAAGTTCACCTGTAAAACCATCTGGTCTAGGGCTTTTTTGGTTGGAAGTTGTTTTATTACCTTTTCAATATCTTCTTTTGTAATGGGTCTGTTCAGGTGTTCAATTTCTGTATGTGTAAGTTTAGGTGGGTTGTGCATTTCTAGATATTTGTCCCTATCCCCTCAGTTTTCATATTTTTTGAGAATAGCTTTAAATAATATTATAATGTTAGCCTTTTTATTTTATTTGGTTCTGTTGTGATGTTGCCCATTTCATCTCTTATTCAGATTATCTGTGTCTTTTCCTTTTTTCAATTTTGCTAGTGGTTTGTCGATTTTATTGACCTTTTCAAAGAACAAACTCCTTGTTTTGTTGATGGTTTCAATTATTTTTTTGTTGTTTTCTATTTCATTTATTTCTGCTCTAATTTATAATTTCAGGTTTTTTTAGAGGTTGTTGGGTTTTCTTGCTGTTCTTTTTAAATCTGTTGGAGACATTGGGTTAGAGAGTCATTGGTCATTTTGATGTGTTTGCTTATTGCTATAAATTGGCCTCTGATTACTACTTTTGCCATTTCCCAGAGATTTTGGTAAGTGGTGTTTTCATTGTCATTTGTTTCAAGAAACTTTTTAATTTCATTTTTTATTTCTTCTAGTATCCACTCATGTCCAAGCAAGTGGTTGTTCAGCTTCCAAATGTATGGTTTTTCTCCTTTATCCCCTTGTTATTAATTTCTAATTTTGTGGCATTGTGGTCTGAAAAGATGTTTTGTATTATTTCTGTGTTTTTTAATTTATTAATGCTTGCCTTGTGACCTATAATGTGAACTATTGTAGAGAACATTCCATGCACATTGGAAAAGAATGAATACTGTGCTTTTTGGGGTGCACTAGCCAAAACAACAATACGATATCATCTCACCCCAGTAAGAATAGCAAAATTTAACAGAAAAGGACACAACAAATGTTGGCAAGGCTGTGGAGAAACTCGAACCCTTATTCACTGTTGGTGGGAGTGTAAAATGGTACAACCACTATGGAAGGCTGTATGGTGCTTTCTCAAAAAGTTGTAAATAGAAATACTATTTGACCCAGCAATTCCACTACTGAGAATATACCCTAAAGAAACCATAACTGCCACCCAGACAGATACATGCACACCTATGTTTATTTTGGCTTTGTTCACAATAGCAAAAAGTTGGAAACACCTCAAGTGCCCATCAACAAATGAATGGATAGAGAATATCTGGTATATTCACACAATGGTATATTATGCAGCACTGGAAAACAAATAACTTATGAAATATTACACAAAATGGTTGACCGTGGAGGACATTATGCTGAGTGAAATATCTCAGTCACAAAAGACAAATACAGCATAATGCCACTGTTATAAAAGAGGATTGACACAGGGGTTGGGGAGAGACTGAGAAAGATGGGATAAATTATGTATACTGCATTGAAACATGAGGGAGAGAACTGTTTAAAAGGGATATTGTTGTTATGTGCCATCAAGTCGCTTGCAACTCATAGTGACCTTATGTACAACAGCCCTAAACTCTGCTTGGTCCTGTGCCAATTGCACTGTCTGCCACACACCCATCCCTATTATCCCAGTCACTGAATCAATCCACCTCATAGAGGGCCTTCCCCTTCTGCACTGTCCCTCTACCCTACCAAGCATGATGTCCCTCTCCAAGGACTGGTCCCTCCTTACAAGATGTCCAAAGTATGTTAGATGGAGCCTCGGAATCCTTGCCTCCAGGAAGCTGCCCGGTTTAACCCTCTGCAGGATGAATCTGTTTGTTTTCCTAGGAGTCCATGGTACCCTCAATACTCTTCTCCAGCACCACAGCTCAAAGCCATCAATTCTCCTTCTATCTTCCTTAGTCACTGTCCAACTCTCTGATGCATAACAAGTGATAGCAAAGACCATGGACTGTATCGACACACCTTAGTCTCCAGAGAGACACCATTGCTCTTTAGTAATTTGGAGAGGTCCCTAACAGCAGACTTTCCCATGGCAATGCGCCTTTTAATTTCCTGGCTACTGGTGCTGAGAGTGTTGACTGTGGAGCCAAGCAAACTAAAGCTGTGAACAATCTCAATCTCTTCACCATCCATCCTGATGCTGCCAATTGGTCCAGTGGTGAGAATCTCTGACTTCTTGATACTGAGTCTCAATCCATACTGGAGGCTGCAGTCCTTTACCCTCTGTAGCAAGCGGTGACTGGATATTATTGTCACGACAGAAGTCCAGAGCGAAGGTAGCATAGTGGAGTAGACTTGGGGAGGAGGAAATGAATAACAATGAACTAATTTTTTCTTTTACTTTTCAAAAAGAAAGCGAATTGGGGCAGGGGTGGGCAGAGAGAAAAATGCAACAATGAATGAATGGAAATCCAAAGTCTCTAAACTTTTAAATAAATTTTTTTAAAAAGGTATTTTCAGAATTTGATCTATGTGTAATGGCTCTGAAAAGAAATAAGTCTAGAAAGTAAAAAAAAATAAAGCATTTAAAGAAGAAATATATCTTTAGGAGTCTCCAGTAGAATAGTGGGAAGGAAACTGGGCAGCCAACTCAACCATAGGCAGTTCAAATCTACCCGCTGCACCAAAAGAGAAAGATGGGCAGTCATCTCCCATGCAATTTGCAGTCTGAAAACATACTGGAGGGTCAGCTATAAGTTGGTTCAGCTACAGTGGCAATGAGATAAATAATACATTGATGATACTAAAAACCTTAAAGAGCTGAAGAAAACAGAAACCAGAGGAGAGAGGCAAACTAGGACTAACTAATCCTTAAGGAACACCAATATTTTTTATAAAATGGTATTAAAAAAAGGTTAATTATTATCAGGTTCACAAATGTACTCAGTACGTATGTGTGTGTACATGTGGGCACATGAATGCATATATATGTACAGTATGTATATGTGTGTACATATGTGCTATCTATGGAGCTCTGGTGGCCTAATGGCAAGAAGCTGTGCTGCAATCCTAAAGGCACATTCCTTGAGGCCACTAGCTGCTCCACGGGAAATGGATGGGCAATCTCTTCCCATGCAATTAACTGTCTCTGGAAATCCACTGGAAAGTCAGCTGTGGGTCAGTTCTGACTCTATGGGACACAACAACAAACAACTACAACAATATAAGTAGATGGTATTGATTCAGTGACTGGAGTAATGATGGTAGGTATGTCAGAGACACAGGATAGACAGCAAGATTGGCAAGGGATAGATAGAGCAGGGTTTAGGGCTGTTGTACATAGGGTCACTACGAGTCACAGGCAACTTAATGGCACATAACTACAACAACAACAACAACAATCTGAACAAAATGGTGGATATTTATTATACGGATAAAATATTCTGTAAATTAATATAATGGCAATACAATGACTAGATTATTACTAAATACGCCTCCAATTTTGGCTTTCCAGTAAAACTCATTAAAATCACTAATATTGTTAACTAGATAAAGATATACAGATTGGAAGATTTATTCTCTTTCTTCTTTTATACATATAAGGTTACAACCGAGAATTTACATAAAAAATGCACTATTTGTATTATTTAAGATGGTCTCAAGTGTTATTATCAAAGTTTTTGTACCTCATCTGATATAGTGCAAAGTAAACAAGTAAATACAAAGATTTACATCCTGATGACAGCTTAAAAGAGAACAAAGCTGTAATAGTTTACACATTAATTTTGATTTTAACTTTTAGTCCTGCCCATGAGTGCCTGGATAATGTTGCACAAACCCATTAGGACGTCTCATGGAAACAGAAATTAGCAGGGTCTTTTGAGATGTCTGACTTGATGAAAGCTGACACTAAAAATATTCTCAGCTTTCCCATTAGTTAAGAATTAGGAACACATACACATTTTCCAAGAAAGAAATGCATTAACCTCTTCAAAAATTATCTAAACAGAAGTAATCACTACATAATACAGATATAAACTGGATAAGAATTAAACCAAATTTACATTGTTCAGTTTTAAAATTTAAGTTGGGTAAAAAAAAATAGAAATTATATGATGATCCTTTCATCTAGAAAATCAGGAGGCAGATGATACCAGTAAAAGAAAAATTCACGTCTTTTACCCAATCTGAATCTAAAAATACCTTCCTAGGAATAGGAAAAGAATTTTTTTCTCTTTTCTATTTGCATAAATGAAGTGCAAAGAGAAAAGATTTAAAACTATCCCAAGTACGACTGAATGTGATTATAAAACAAACTTATTAGGTACTACTTGCTAAATAACTACACCGCCATAGATTACATATCTATGTTGTGGCTAGGTCCCATCCTGATAGTTGCCACTCATAGAGACCATGTTAACAACAGAACTAAATTGTCCAGCTCTGTGCCATTTTCTCAATTCTTGTTCTATTTGATTCCACTGCTCCTGCCCAATCCCTTTCACTGAGGCTCTTTATTGCTTACTCTCCAATTTACCAAGCATAGTGTCCTGCTCCAGAGACTGGTTCCTTCTGATACATGTCCAAAGTACGAGACACAAAGTCTCAGCATCTGTGCTTCCAAGCAGCATTCTGGCTATACTTACTTCTTCCAATACAGATTTCTTTATGCTTTTGATGGTTATTGGTATATTTAATGTTTGTCATTAACACCATAAAGTCAAAGGCAGCAATACTTTTATCTTCTTCATTTGAATGCATTTAAGGCAATGGAAAATACGAGGGTTTGGGTCAGGCACAAAGTCCTAAAAGTGATGTCTTTGTTTTTTTTTAAATCTTTGCAGCAGATTTCCATATATTCCATATACACAGAGATATATACATCTATCTACATCCATTTATTTGCCTGTCTGTCTGTCTATCTATCTATCATCTATCTATCCATCCATCCACACATTGTTACTGTTATATG